>NC_073378.1:92362531-92671906 GCF_028641065.1 Leucoraja erinaceus
TAGACAAAAGTGCTGGAGAAACTCAGCGGGTGCGGCAGCATCTATGGAGCAAAGGAAATAGGCAACGTTTCGGGCCAAAACCCTTCTTCAGACTAACTACACTCTAGAGAAGGTTGCTGCCTGCCCGATCTGCAATAGCTTGACCCCGCACCAACAGAAACAACCACTGCTCTCGCACTGCACGCCGGACTTACCCTGTTCCACAGTACCAGCCTACATCTTCGAGTGCCATGGCCAACAATACCTGGTTTTAGTTGATTCCTACTCATGATGGTTTGAAATCAACCTGCTCAGTAGCCCGACCTCAGCCATGGTCATTCAGACACTAACTCATCACTTCTCTGTCCACGGAGCCCCCTTAAAGCTGCTCTCAGTTCTCCAGTCAGCTCTTCAGGAATTTCGCGAAATACTGGGACTTTCACCACATTACCAGTGGCCCCGACCACCTGCAGTTCAACGGCCTGGCTGAGCAAGCGGCATAAAGTGCAAAGGAACTAATGTAACGCTCACACAGGGCCGGCTCTGATGTTTATCTCAACTTACTCAACCTTCGGAACATCGTCCACGACCCTCTCCTGGGATCTGCAGCCGAACGGCTCATGTAACGGCGAACCTGCTCCACTCTGCCTATGGCCAAGCAACTACTAGAACCACAAGTGTGTGCGCCGTCAGTTATCTAACCCCAGCTCCAACGCCGCCGCAACATACAAAGAAAATACTACGATATCTCCGATTCAACCACTCAACAAGGGACAGGTTGTCCGTTTGTGGTCACTCCGAGATTACAACCGCCTCGGAGTCATTCTGGGGTCCACCGCGGAACCACGCTCATACTTGGTCAGTATTGACAACGGCATTTATCGGCGAACCCGCCAACACCTCCTTCCGGTTAATGAACCAGCACCTCCAAGTCCCTCACGCTCTGCGAATGCTGCTCCAGCGATTCCTCTGCCGATGCCGGTGCCATCCCTGCCTTCCCCGGTGTCTCAATCTCCACCGGTGTCTTCTCCCCCGCGTTCACCCGATAAGGGACTTGCTTCCCCAGCGAAGGATGAGTTGTGTGCTGGAGGTTATTATCGTACACGTGCAGGTCATGACTGCAAGCCAAACCCTCTAATTGGAAAATTTACTGGCTATGCCTGAACTGTGCATGACCTGTCTAGTTTTATGTGCTCCCATATGCAGTAAAATAATAAATGCCGCACCTTATACTGGTTTGTTATATTTACTCCACTAACCACTATATATGCTTTACTTCCTTAAGAAGGTGTAGATTAGCCCTTATTAATTCATCCCATTTATAACCTTCGCCACACAAATATGCATGCTACCCTTTACATGGTATTACGATACTACACAAAGACTCTCTCTGTCTCTCTCTCTCTCTCTGTCTCTCTCTCTCTCTCTCTCACGAGTACTAGTTAGTAAGCAAGACGTCGGCAGCAACTGGCTGTTGAAATGCTCTAGTGTATTTGATGAAATAAAGTTGGACTTTATCATGAATGTGTTTTTATTGGTGTTTTTATTAGGCCACCAATAAAGTCGTCATATCTCAGGTTTGGAAATATCTAGTCTGGACAAAGACAATTTTATCCAGCTATCTGATGTGTTCATACATAAGACCATGCCGGTTTCTCAGCTAAACATTCCCAGACAGGAAGAGCTGATACCATGGCCTTACTCGAAGGATATCAAGATTCCTGAAATAGACTCTGGCATTGACCTACTCATTGGGACAAATGCTTCAAAGGATTGGAACCATGGGAGCTGGTCAACAGCCAAGGGGGTGAACCATACACCATGAGGACCCCACTGGGGTGGGTCATGTATGGTCTCCTAAGAGACAACAAAAGCAGGGATGAAAATGGCTGCCCTGCTGCAGCTGTAAATCGAATATCTGTTGTAAACCTAGAGGAGCTACTGATCAAGCAATACATAGAAACATAGAAAATAGGTGCAGGAGTAGGCCATTTGGCCCTTCGAGCCTGCACCGCCATTCAATATGATCATGGCTGATCATCCATGGCTGATTATCCTGTACCTGCCTTCTCTCCATACCCCTTGATCCCTTTAGCCACAAGGGCCACATCTAACTCTTTCTTAAATATGGCCAATGAGCTGGCCTCAACTACCTCCTGTGGCAGAGAATTCCAGAGATTCACCACTCTCTGTGTGAAAAATGTTTTTCTCATCTCTGTCCTAAAAGATTTCCCCCTTATCCTTGAACTGTGACCCCTTGTTCTGGACTTCCCCAACATCGGGAACAATCTTCCTGCATCTAGCCTGTCCAACCCCTTAAGAATTTTGTAAGTTTCTATAAGATCCCCCCTCAATCTTCTAAATTCTAGCGAGTACAAGCCGAGTCTATCCAGTCTTTCTTCATGTGAAGTCCTGACATCCCAGGAATCAGTCTGGTGAACCTTCTCTGTACTCCCTCTATGGCAAGAATGTATTTCCTCAGATTAGGAGACCAAAACTGTATGCAATACTCCAGGTGTGGTCTCACCAAGACCCTGTACAACTGCAGTAGAACCTCCCTGCTCCTATACTCAAATCCTTTTGCTATGAATGCTGACATACCATTCACTTTCTTCACTGCCTGCTGCACCTGCATGCCTACTTTCAATGACTGGTGTACCATGACACCCAGGTCTCGTTGCATCTCCCCTTTTCCTAATCGGCCACCATTCAGATAATAGTCTACTTTCCCGTTTTTGCCACCAAAGTGGATAACCTCACATTTATCCACATTATACTGCATATGCCAAGCATTTGCCCACTCACCCAGCCTATCCAAGTCACCTTCCAGGCTCCTAGCATCCTCCTCACAGCGAACACTGCCCCCCAGCTTCGTGTCATCCGCAAACCTGGAGATGTTGCATTCAATTCCCTCATCCAAATCATTAATATATATTGTAAATAGCTGGGGTCCCAGCACTGAGCCTTGCGGTACCCCACTAGTCACTGCCTGCCATTGTGAAAAGGACCCGTTTACTCCTACTCTTTGCTTCCTGTCTGCCAGCCAGTTCTCTATCCACATCAATACTGAACCCCCAAAACCGTGTGCTTTAAGTTTGTATACTAATCTCTTATGTGGGACCTTGTCAAAAACCTTCTGAAAGTCCAGATATAACACATCCAATGGTTCTCCCTTATCCACTCTACTAGTTACATCCTCGAAAAATTCTATAAGATTCTTCAGACATGATTTACCTTTCATAAATCCATGCTGACTTTGTCCAATGATTTCACCACTTTCCAAATGTGCTGCTATCCCATCTTTAATAACTGATTCTAGCAGTTTCCCCACTACTGATGTTAGACAAACTGGTCTGTAATTCCCCGTTTTCTCTCTCCCTCCCTTTTTAAAAAGTACAATCACGACTTCAATGAAAGAACCAGCACGGAAACAGAAGAAATGTCCAGAGAAGATCTAAAGTTCTTGGATATTATGAATCGCTCAGCAAAGATGATAGATGGACACTATTTTCTAGACTTACCTTTCAAACAAGAAAGTGTCGGCATGCCAAATAATTGTTGCATTGCAGAGCAGCTCATACAGAGTCTGAAATGCAGGTTTGGCAAGAATAAGAAATTTCATGATGAATATACACCTTTCCTCACAGAAATGATTGACAATGCTTATGCTAAAATGGTATCGGTGGACCACCTGAATCGAAGTGATGGAGAGCTCTGATACATCCCTTACCATGGTGTGTATCACTCAAGGAAAGGGACATTGAGGGTGGTCTTTGACTGTGGAGCAGTCTTCAAAGGACCATCACTTAACTGCCAGCTGCTGCAGGGTCCAGGCCTTACCAACTCACTCATTGGAGTTCAGACAAGAACTCAGATTCAAACAAGAACCGGTTGCTTTGATGGCTGATATCAAAGCAATGTTTCATCGTCAAGGTATCAGAAAAGCATTTTGACTATCTGCGATTCCTGTGGTGGCCCAAGGGTGACATGCAGCACGATCTTGAATACCAGATGAAGGTACATCTTTTTAGAGCAGTGTCGTCACCAAGTTGTGCAAATTTTGCATTGAGGAAGACGGCTGAAGACAACAAAGCTCACTTTCCAGCAGAGGTGACAAACACAGTAAAGACCAACTTCTATGTAGATGATTGTTTAAAATCCATGCCTTCGGAACACAAAGCAGTTCAAAATCAGTGGTGCCAGCAATGGTTGCCTCGCCAGCAGTCTGTCACGTCCCTTCTCTGTTTTTATTATTTTAAGTATGTTTTAAATGTGTGTTTCAATGTTTCTAGATTAGTTTATGTGGGGGGGAATAGGGGGAAACTTTTTTTTCAGTCATTAACCTCAACGGAGATGCGACTTTCTCAGTGTCTCATCTCCGCGCCCCCTGCGCGGCCTAACAAGTGGATTGGTGCGGCCTTTCCTGGAGACCGGCCTAAAAGGAACTTCAAGCCGCAGGCGCGGCGCAGCACGGACATGAACATCGCGGAGCTGCAATCCTTTGCCGAGGATCGCCAGAAGAAGTGGTGCAACCACGGGGCCTGTGGACTTTAACACTGTGAAGCCTGCGGTCTCCATTAAGAAGCGGCCGACTTGGGAACTCCTTGCCGCGGAGTGTTACGATCCGTCCTGATGTTGGAGTTTCCATCATCCTGACGAGAGGGCCTGAACATCGGACCTTCTGTGGAGGCGATCTGCGCAGGGTTCAAAGGCCCCGACCACGGGTGAACAAAGGAGGAAGATAACTAAACTTTATTGCCTTCCATCACAGTAAGGAATGTTGACTCCATTGTGGTGGATGTTTATGTAAAAATTTTATTGTGTATTGTGTTCTTTTCACAGTATGGCTGTATGGTAACCCAAATTTCACTGTACCTTAATTGGTTAAGTGACAATAAATGTGAACTTAAACAAACTTGAAATGGCAAGAGGCCCAACTTCCCTCTGTCAAATGGGAGGATTTATGCTGTCAAAGTGGATCAGCAACAGCCGTGCTGTATTGGCATCCATTCCACAAGAAAACAGAACCAAGGAGACCAGAGAGTTGGAATTGGACAAAGACAATCTGCCAATGGAAAGAGCACTGGGATTGCACTGGTGCGTTGAAACAGATGTGTTCAAGTTCAGAATTGCTGCACAGGAACGACCATACACAAGATGGGGCATCTTGTCAGTTTTAGGCTCTATACACGAGCCTTTAGGATTTCTAGCACCATTTACCCTGCCAGCCAACTGATTATGCAGGAGCTCTGTAAGGAAAGACTCGGATGGGATGAAAACATACCCTAAACCTTTTCTTAGCGATGGACAGGATGGTTAGCAGAAGCCCGCAAGCTTTGGTCAAATCAGTTATGCACAGCTGCACCACTTTTCAGACGCAAGCGAAAGTGGCTACAGTACTGTTTCATATCTAAGACTGGAAGATGATAACAAAGAAGTACATGTTGCATCCATAATGGAAAAGGCCAGAGTGGCACCATTAAAACAAATGACAATTCCCAGAATGGAGCTTACAGCTGCAGTCCTAGCTATCAGGGTTGACACAATGCTGCAAAAGGAATTACAGCTTCAAATGGACAAATCTATCTCCCGGACAGATAGCACAACAGTGCTTAAGTACATCAACAACTAAACCAAACGCTTCCAAACATTTGTAGCAAGCAGGATCTCTTTTGTAAGAAATGCTACTGATATATCACAATGGAGATATGTTGGCACAAAGGAAAATCCTGCAGATGAAGCCTCTAAAGGACTAACAGCAGACCGCTTCTTAAGATGTAAGAAATGGTTCAATGGACCAGAGAATGGCAAAAGCTTCACTTGGAATCTGCAATCTCTGCTAATGATCCAGAAATCAAATAAGACATCACAATGAATGTCATTGTCAAGGATCCATTGAACCCCACAAACTATCTGATCACCTATTTCTCATCATAGAGGAACCCGAAGACTGCTGTAACTTGGCTTCTTAAAGTAAGGACAGCACTCTTGCAGTTGACTCGAAAAAGAAAGGAAATTCAGACTGCTACGAGTAGCTTTGAAAAAGACCCTGGCAAGCTAAAGGAAAAGGTTAATAAGGAGATGCAAGTCTTTAAAGCAACACTCTGAGAGTGTTTATGTCCTGAATATCTTCTCCAAGCAGAGAATGCAATCATCTCTTTCAGTCAAAGACAAAGATTCAAAGAAGAGCTATCAGTACTAGAAGCTGGTAAAAATTGTGTCAAAAGAAGCAGTCATTGGTACAAGCTAGATCCAGTGCTGGATTATGGAGTACTTAGAGTAGGTGGTCGCCTGAATAGATTAGCAATGCCGGAAGAGGCCAAACATCCTATTATTCTATCAAAGGACCGTCACATATCAACACTGCTGTTACGACATATCCATGAACAGATTAGACATGGAGGTCGAAATCATATGATGTCTCGCCTCCGTAAAAGATACTGGATTATCAAAGCTAACTCCGCTGCCAAAAAGATCATAAGACTGTGTTGTATGTAAACGACAACGGGGAAGAGTTGGAGAACAAAAAATAGCAGACTTGCCCCTAGAGAGGATTCTACCAGACAAGTCTCCATTTACAGATGTAGGAGTAGACTACTTCAGTCCTATCGAGATCAAGAGAGGACGAAGTCTTGTTAAAAGGTATAGTGTAATTTTCGCCTATGGCAAGCAGGGCAGTACATATTGAAGTTGCATCTACAATTGACAGACTCCTGCATCCAAGCATTACAAAGATTAATCTGTTGACGAGGTCAAGTTTCTTTAAGATCAGCCAATGGCACAAATTTTATCGGAGCGGAAAGAGAATTGAGAGAAGCACTCCATGGCTTGAATCAGAATAAGATCCACAGTACTATGCTTCAGCGAGGGATAAAGTGGTAGTTTAACCTTCCCAGCAGGATCCCATCACAGTGGTGGTTGGGAACTATTGATCTCCTGGTTCAAAATCTGCTGCGCTCTGTTCTGAACCAACAAGTTCTGGACAATGAAGGATTGCTAACTTTAGTTTGTGAAGTTCAAGCAATTTTAAATCGATCCATTACCAAGAGTTCTGATGATCCAATGTGACTGGAAGCACTCACACCAAACCACCTTCTTCTGTTGAAAAACAAGCCACCTGGACTCTTCGTGAAGGAAGACGTACATTAAATGCAGATGGAGACAGGTGCAATATGACAATAGACAATAGACAATAAGTGCAGGACTAGGCCATTCGGCCCTTTGAGCCAGGACCGCCATTCAATGTGATCATGGCTGATCATCCCCAATCAGTACCCCGTTCCTGCCTTCTCCCCATATCCCCTGACGCCGCTATTTTTAAGAGCCCTATCTAGCTCTCTCTTGAAAGCATCCAGAGAACCCCGAGGCAGAGAATTCCACAGACAGATGTGGCACATATGTGGCAGATCTCTTTTGGAAACAGTGGACACAAGAATACTTGTCTCCAATCCAAGAATGACAACGATGGTCAAGGGTAAGGAGAAGCTCCAGGTGACATTGTTGTGCTGGCTGATTCCACTGCACCACGAGGCTCCTGGCAAATGGGCAGAATATTGAAGACCATTCCAGATGCACAAAGTCTTGTGCGCACAGTTCGACTTCAAATTAAGAGCAGCATCTTGGAAAGGCCGATAACAAAGATATGTCTGCTCCAAGAAGCTGAGACCTAGGTACAGCAAGAAGATTGAAGAATCACTAAAGAAGATTACATGCCAATACATAGTACATACCTTGTTTTTTTGAAAATGTGTAGTTTTTAAAGCTCCTTTTAATGTTTATTGGTAATTGTTTTGTTATATACGCGACAATTATAGGCCGGTGTGTTGGAGCCATTTATGTTTAGGCTAGCTACTGTTGGCATATTTTATTCTTTTGTCTAGATATATCTTGCAGTATTATTTTGGACACTTGGGGGTGGTCATTAGATGCACAGAGGGGCGTATACATATATGGGCATAGTGGCAGACCAAGCACAGGGGTGGACAGTATACAGTTTTAACCAGACTGGGGAGAACTGCTAGCTACAACTTGTGTGCAGAATAAGGAAAACCTGGTACATTCATCTCTTTGTTTGTACAATCATTTCAATAAATACTAATTAAACTGGAAATAATGACTGGAAAATCTGTTCTAATAGGTCTGCTTAAGATCACTCCTACTTACCTGTGTCAGGGCCGGCCTTAAGCCGATTGGACCAATTGCTCCCAATTGGGCCCCGCACCAATGTTCCGTATTTCGTATGGAAATACGAATTCGCATTTAGATAGATAAGATTTTTTTTTTAAACATTCGGCATCCGGATTTTTTTTTTAAACGAACATGGATAACAACCGCTGCACGGCCATCAGACACAAATGATTTGTTAACTACTACTGTTAGCACTTGTTAACAGCCAGTAGTTAACAAGTAATTATACAATGTGTCATCAATGCATCGATCCACATTCCTCAAATGTAATTGTGTTTTGAACGTATTAATGACGCCGCGTTCCTTTGAATAAAATTCACGTGGTGTCATTAATACTTGATCCAAACACAATTACATTTACTGAGGAATGTAGATCAATGCATTGATTACACATTGAGAATTTCTTAAAACTCACCATCATGATTGAGGGCTCCGGACCGCGAGAAGGGACTTCTTCTTGGTGTGCAGGTTAGTCATTCACCTACTGACCCACATTGTGTCGCTCTGTCTTTCGCTCTCTCCCTCCCTCTATCTCTCTCTCTCACGCACTCTCTCTCGCCCGCTCCCCATCTTGTTTCTCTCTAGCTCTCTCACTCCCTCTCTCTCACCCTGTCACCTCGGCATTCCCGGAATCATTGACATTTTGCGGTAGACAAAAATGCTGGAGAAACTCAGCGGGTGTGGCAGCCGCTTGCCCGCTGAGTTCTTCCAGCACTGTTTTTTGTTTGGCTCTGAAATTGAAGGTGGCTCAGCGGGACGGGCTCTGGGGAGAGGGTTGCGTTTCTGGTCGAGACCATTCTTCAGGCAATCACAAGTACTCTCACCGGCGAGAGTTCAGTCTGAAGAAGGGTCTTCTCTCCAGAGTTGCTGCCTGGCCTGCTGAGTTACTCCAACTTTATGTCTATCTTCAATTTCAGAGACATTAAATTTCTCACGAGAGGCTTGTAGCGTCTACCCCCCCCTCTTCCTTCCCAACCTCAGCCTCATGGACCTTAGCGTACCTCCTAAAAATGGCTGCAGGAGTGGGGCGCTGTTGTGTATGGCTGCTCTGCCTGCAGTCCGTCCTTTCACCCTTTTTTATTTTTAGTCCTTTAAAAAAAAATGTTTGTTGGAGGTCTTCTTTTATGTGGTGGGTGGGGGGAAGGGAAGGGGGAAACTTCCCTGGTCCTTACCTGGTCGGAGAGGCGGCTTCCCTCCGAGCTGCATCTTCGCCCCTTCCTCGCGGCCTACCATCGGACTGGAGCAGCGTCTCCTGTCGGGAATGGCCAGAACCCCAGCTTCGGCGGCGCAGCACTGAAACACCGTGCGGTAAGCTCTGGAGTGCTGTGACCGCCGACTCCAACATCGAGGAGCTGCGGTCTGCGGAGCGTCCAGGCACGGGCGGCGCTGGATTTAAAACACCATGGAGCCTGGGATCTCTCGCCGAGATCGCCAGAGTCGGAGCACCGACCTTGTGGACATTGGTAGCCGCGGTCCGGGGAGGGAGCGGCCGTTCCAGACACTCAAAGCCGCTGAGGCGTGTTTCTCCCGACGCCAGAGCTCCATCATCCAGCAAGAGGGCCTGAAAACATCAGACTGGCTGCGGAGGCCACATAGGCCCCGACCTCGGGTGATCACAGAGGAAGAGGACTGAACTTTCTAGTGCCTTTCCCCACAGTGGAAAATTTTGATTCTGCTGTGGGGGGACGTTCATGTTAAATTCTATAATGTGTTGTGTCATTTTTATTTTTTTTATTTTTCTATGGATGTATGGAAACCTAATTATTTCTTAAAATTTACTTACTTACTTAAATTTACTTACTTACTTACTAAAACCCATTCCCATCACGGTTCATGTTGCACTTATAATGGGCTTGAAGTGATTCTGTGAAACAAAAAGATAAAGAGCTGGTTTCAGTCCAACAGCAGCCTGAAGCACTTCAGCCTCTTAGCCCTGTGACCAGCTGTTTCAAGTTTTGTACTGCTGTTGCACTGAAACCAGCTCTTTATCTTTTTGTTTCACCCCCTAACCATCCACATTCATCTCCCTCTCCCCCACCTTCCACGGTGCCTGCTGCTTTGGTGGCAGGCACACCATCACGTTTACATTGCCAGTTAACCACTGATTTATTTTCAAGTGGTCAGTGCAAAGTCTGCCTTCTTAAAAACTGGTATCGTTGCCAAAAGTGACGTTTCGTGAAAATGGGCATTTGTAAAATTAAACCCCAGTGTCCTCTGAGCTACGTGTTACTGTATTGTTCAATATTCTTGCTAATTGGCGTATTAGCATTTCAATGCTGCGTGTGCTTCAGCATGTGGCCATCCATTAGTTAGATCGCAGCGGAACATAGTATTAAATCGCAAGCTGCAGATCTTGAGCAAAAAAAACCAAACTGCTGGAGGAATATTGAGTCACACCATTTAGTGAAGCCACCTATCAAAGGGTTGCTCTTTGGAGGTGAATAGTCACTTCCTTACTAACTGCTGATCCTATTTAACTTGGCGCAGAGTGCAATGGTTACCTGTTTTCTATTGCACAAATGCATGAGTGAAGAGTCGAGTCAAGAATGTATAATTGTCATGTGTACCCACAACAGAACAATGAAATTCTTATTTGCAGCAGCATAACAGGCGTGTAAACACAATACTCATAGATTGTATGAGAACAAATGAGAAACGAATAAATTCAATAACTTAACCCTAATACTAGTGCAAAAAAGCTCAGGGTGCCCCATCAAATCTTATCGATCGCTTCCTATCGCATGGTTTGTTGATCGTATTGCTAGATATAAACAGTTTTGGGAGAGAAAAATGCTCACGGCAGACCAAACGTGTTAAACAGGAATTGGTCAGATACTGAGCTTTACACAGTAAGAAATCATGTGAAATAATCACTGAATTTTATTTTAAATGAATGTACCTGCATTTTATACTGTTTAGTTTGGAGATACAGCCAGTTAGTCAACTGAGTTCGCACCGACCGGCGATTGTTGTTTTCCTATTTGTCAATTATTTTGTGCCTGATTATTTGGCGGCCAATCAATCGCTGTCTCTAAGGGGGTTACGTCCAATCACCAACCAAATAGGTCTCCGTCCAATCAGCTGCTGTCTCCAAGGGCATTGTGTCCAATCACATAATGCAGTTTAATGGTAATTAGCTGGTAACGGTTGGAAGCCAGTGGAGGTACTGACAGTCAAACGGGAGCAGGAGGGATTCAGACAGTGTATAATCCATAGCACCTTAGTGTACAATTTCATAATATATACTAAATAACTCGGCTGACAAACCTTGGCTGGGAATCTGGGGCTCACCAAAATTGTTCCCAATTGGGCCCCGCAACCCCTAAGGCCGCCCCTGTCCTGTGTAGTAATGGCAACGGAAAGTTGGCCACTGGACGAGTCGGATATTTGCCATTACAGTTACATTTAACCATCCAAATTGAACAGGTAGAGGCATCATGATGTCAGCATGTGTGAAATATTGTTAAGGCATAAGGTCCAAAGGTTCAAGCCAAGGAAGACCACAATGTAGCCCAGGTTCCCAGCCCTAAAACCAATAGCCCAGGGCCCCAGAACCTGCAATCCACATCTCCAACCCCAAACCTGTAGTCCACGTCCCCAGCCACAAAACGTAGCCCAGGTCCATAAAACCTGTAGCCCAGGTCCCCCAGTCACAGAACCTGTAGCCTACGTCCCCAGATCATGTAGCCCACGTACTCAGTCCCAGAACCTGTAACCCACATCCCCAGAGCCTCTATCTACCCCACATCCTCTAAACCTGTACCCCAGACCCCCAGCACCAGAACCTGACCTGTACCCCAAGTCCCCAGTCCCAGAACCTGTAGCCTAGGACCCCGGCCCCAGAACCTGATCTGTGACCCAGGACCCCAGAGCCTGTAGCCCACGTCCCTAAAACCTACAGCCCACGCCCCCAGAACCTGTATCCCAGACCCCCAGTCCCGGAACCAGTAGCCCACGTCCCCAGCCCCAGAACCTGTAGTCCAGCCCCCAGCCACCAATTCTCCCTCGGCTTCGAGCACTCGACAGTGGGTGGGAGGAGCAGACTCGGGGTCAGTCAGGTAGGTGGCCGTTGATCCCTCACCTCCGATACTCCACATAGGAATCGACGGCGGCGAGCGCATCCCTGTCCAGGCTGATGCGCTCCATGGGCAGCGCCGGTAACCAGGCAACGGAGGCGCCCGGCAGCCACTGCGCCCGGTGGTGAAGCGTGCG
This sequence comes from Leucoraja erinaceus, assembly GCF_028641065.1. Lineage (NCBI taxonomy): Eukaryota > Metazoa > Chordata > Chondrichthyes > Rajiformes > Rajidae > Leucoraja > Leucoraja erinaceus. The sequence continues at coordinate 92,374,910 of NC_073378.1, forward strand.
TGTGGCTCGCAGCACGTGGGCAGCGCTGATGCAACTACTACAAATCGTCCAGAGCAACTGGGGAGCAGCAATGCACCGAGTACAGATCATATGTATCACTCACAGCGCCAGGGCAGCGCTAATGCACCGAGTACAGATATTGTATATCAGTCACAGCAACAGGTCAACGCTAATGCACAGAGTACAGATCGTGTGTATCCGTCACAGCACAACGGCAGCGCTAATGCACCGATCGATCACAATAACAGGTCAAATTTAATGCACCGAATACAGAGATAGTGCAGGTACACAAAAATGCTGGAGAAACTCAGCGGGTGCAGCAGCATCTATGGAGCGAAGGAAATAGGTGACGTTTCGGGCCGAAACCCTTCTTCAGTCTGATATTTTGGGTTGCAATCCTTCAGGCTGATTCTCGGGGGAAGGAGCTGAAAAAGAGGTGGGGGAGAATACTGGCGCTATCTCAGTAGTTGTGACAGATATGCATATGACAGACATGCACTCGGTGCATAAGCTATGTCCCGTTGCTGTGACCGATATGCACGATATGGACTCGATGCGTTGGTGCTGCTCTGCTGCTGTGACCGATATGCACTATCTCTGTGTTCAAGAAGGAACTGCAGATGCAGGAAAATCGAAGGTACACAAAAATGCTGGAGAAACTCAGCGGGTGCAGCAGCATCTATGGAGCGAAGGAAATAGGTGACGTTTCGGGCCGAAACCCTTCTTCAGTCTGAGACCGAATATATAAGGTCTGAAGAAAGGTTTAGCGCCAGCTTTTTCCATTCAGTACCTAGAGCGGGGGTGATAAATTACCTAAAATTGTATAATTCAATGTTCATACTGCAGGGTCGTAAGCTAAGAGGAATATAAGGTGCTGTTCCTCCAATAAATGAGTTTGGTATTCCGAAAAAAGCAAGGAATCATGGGATTTGTCAAAGGTCATTCGCGATAAAGAAAAAGCTAGCAAAGCGCTGGCTGGAAAAACTGTATAAATTCTTATCTTTATTCATAATTTATCTGTAAAAATATTTAATCTGAGGAACGGGGTTGCCAGGTAGTGGGAGAGCGGGGTGTAACAGCGAGGGGGGGGGGGCAGATTCGGTGGGAGCCAGGGCGAGACTGGACTGGCGGAGAGACATTCTCGGCTGCTATGCGCACACAGACATGCGACTCATCCGCAGCCAGGATCGAACAAGGGTCCCCGGCGGAGTCAGGGGATATGGGGAGAAGGCAGGAATGGGGTACTGATTGGGGATGATCAGCCATGATCACATTAAATGGCGGTGCTGGCTCGAAGGGCCAAATGGCCTACTCTTGCACCTATTGTCTATTGCCACAAGTGCTGCCAAACCGTCACTGGACCGTCCCCATAGCAGCGTCACCACCCAACCCAACACCTCCACCTGACCCAGTTTCCCATCCCCGCCCAGGGGGTGGTCGGAGACGTCCGGGGCGACCCCGGACTGACGGGACACCGGCCCGGAAACACGACGGCTCCAGGCCCACAGCCAGCTTGCAGAAGAAGTGCCAACTCGGGAGATAGACACAAAATGCTGGAGTAACTCGGCAGGACAAGCACCATCTCTGGAGAGAAGGAACAGGTGATGTTTTGAGTCGAGACCCTTCAGATTTACTTGGGGACGGCCTGTATGCTCTGAGTAATCCCCTGATATAATACCTTTGAGATTCCCATTCCAGGGGCAATTTTTTTATTTGCACTGGGAACCACCCGGGCCGACGGACAACGATACAGGTCCCGACATCTCAGAAGGATAGACACAAAAAGCTGGAGTAACTGTGCGGGTCAGTCAGCATCTCTGGAGAAAAAGGAATAGATGACATAGAAAATAGGTGCAGGAGTAGGCCATTCGGCCCTTCGAGCCTGCACCGCCATTCAATATGATAATGGCTGATCATCCAACTCAGTATCCTGTACCTGCCTTCTCTCCATACCTCCTGATCCCTATAGCCACAAGGGCCACATCTAACTCCCTCTTAAATATAGTCAATGAACTGGCCTCAACTACCTTCTGTGGCAGAGAATTCCAGAGATTCACCGCTCCACTCTGTGTGTGAAACGTTTCGGTTCGAGACCCTGCTTCAGACATATACAGGATACAGGTCCCGACGTATGAATGTCAAAAAGGCTTGAGTCATTTAATTTCCAAAAGTTGCGTTATTTTGAAAAGTGTCACTTTGAAACCAAAGTGCAGGGTTTGCAGGTGTCAGCGCGCGGAGGGGTCTGCGTGGACAGGCGCATGCGCGGTGTGAGGCAGCGGGGCCTGCTGGGGCGGGGAAGTGGCGGTTGCCGGAAGCGGCCCCGGGCTGGCGGCGGCGGCGGCGGCGGCGGAGAGGAGAGGCGAGGGTGAGTGAGTGGGTGAGTGATCGGAGCAGCTGTTGGGTGGGCGGGCGGGTTGTTGGACAGGAGGGAGGGAGGGATGGAGACCACCCGACCCGGCACCAGCACCTCCACCTCCACCCGACCCAGCATCTCCTCTCTCTCCCCCCCACCCCAACCGATCACTCTACTCGAATATAGACACGAAATGCTGGAGACGTGAACTCAGCGGGCATGTCTGGAGCAAGGAATGGGTGACTGAAGCAGGGTCTCGACTCGAAACGTCACCCATTCCTTCTCTCCATAGATGCTGCCTGTCCCGCTGTGTTACTCCAGCATTTTCCGTCTGTCTTCGGTATAAACCAGCATCTGCCGTTCTTTCCTCCACTCTCCTGGCCCGAACCCCCGGCCGAGCACTCGTATCCTCTTTCCCCCCCCGACCCAACACCTCCTCTCCTCCCCAACCGATCACTCTACTCTCACGGAGCCTCCAACCCCCGACATAGTGCTCTCCTCCACTTTCCCTCTCCCGAGCACCATCTCTCCTCCACTCTTCCCCCCAAACAACGGGCGGGTACTCGCCATCCCACCACTCCCCACTCTCCCGGAGCCCTCTCCGCCGAACCTCACTCTCCCTGTCCCCAGCAACCACCGGTTGAGCACTCGCCGCTCCCCTCCGCCCGGAGCACAGTCTCCCCAACCCCGACAGACCACTCATCTCCCCGTCTCGGCAACCCCCGACAGATCACTCCCCACCCCGCCGCACTCCACTCTTCTCAGGCTTATCACCCCTCTATGGTTATTCAGTGGATATTTTTTATGGCAGAGATAGATAGATTATTGATTAGTACAGGTGGCAGAGGTTATGGGGAGAAGGCAGGAGAATGCGGTTAGGGGGGAGAGATAGATCAGCCACGATCAAATGGCCTAATTCTACTTCTATCACTTATGACCCTCCAACCCGGTCGATTACTCGCCTCCCCATCCCCCGCTCCACACTCTCCCGGAGACCTACAACCCCCGACTGATCACTCACTTACCGCTCGCCTGGACCCGCACTCCGCCAATGCCCACACCCTTCCCTCGTTCAATCCCGTCAATCCGTCACCTTTCCCAGAAACCGGTTATCCAGTGTTTGGAACGATCGGGTCGTGCCCAGACTACAGTCGCTGTGTGAGGAGGACGAGGACGAACGGTGGGAGCTTCTTTTGTCGGGAAGGTGGCTGGTTTCCTGGCTCTCGTTGCTGTGGTGGTTCTTGATGGCAAAATTGCTCGTGAATGTTGAGGCAAGACGGAAAGGATTAGTATTGATAAAATCTAGGATTGTTCTTGTCTTTCCCGATACTTTGTACCAGTCCGCGTTGCTCGTTGTTTACACAATTGGATTTGAATGGATATGTTTCCCAATTCCAATCATCTCTGTTACATTCTTCCACGTGAGATCACCGTTTACTAAAACTAGAAAACACCTCACGCCACAAAAATGAATTAAATAATGAAAAGGAGGAAATGCTTAAAACTTTGTTACTAAAATAATCCTGTTACCATACGAGTCCACTAACTTGGCTCTGGAACTGAGGAACCAGCAAGAAACAGTGGAGGAAACATTTGCCTAGTTAGATATATTAACTTGGAAATGATTTGGACTGGAGGATTTATGTTAATCCTGTTCCAGTAATTTTCTTTTGATGTTTGCTTTGAAACTGCAAATGGTAGGAATTATAAATATACAAACTAACATTCATATAATAAAGATACCAAACTTGGGGGCTCCAAAAAGTACTTTACAGCCAGTTCAGAGCCAATCCGCTCCCTTATCCTGTCCCATTTAACATGCCACATTAATATTCATCTTACATGTTTTTTTACTTCCTTGTATTGTTTTTTTGAATTTTGTTTCCAATTACACTTCCTTTTGGGGGCTCTAGGGAGTGTTGTGGAACAAAGGAGCCTAGGAGAACAAGTACATAGTTCCCAGAAGGAGGTATTGCAAGTAGATACGACAACACAAAAGGCGTTGGCACGCTGACCTTCAGAGTATTGTGCATAGGAGTTGGGATATTATGTTGGAGCTGTTGGTGAGGCCACACCTGGAATATTGTGTACAGCTTTGGTTACTCTGCCAGAGAAAAGACATATCAAGCTATATTTAAGAGGGAGTTAGATGTGGCCCTTCTGGCTAAAGGGATCAGGGGGTATGGAGAGAAGGCAGGTACAGGATACTGAGTTGGATGATCAGCCATGATCATATTGAATGGCGGTGCAGGCTCAAAGGGCTGAATGGCCTACTCCTGCATCTAATTTCTATGTTTCTAAGCTGGAAAGAGTGCAGAAATGATTCCTGTGGATGTTGCCAGGACTCAAGGAGCTGAGTTCTTGAGAGGTCAGGCAGGCTAGAACTTTATTCCTCGGAGTGCAGGAGGCTGAGGGGTGATCCTATAGCAATTAGATGGGGCATTTTGGGTGGGTTTGGCCATAGCATCTGTTTCTGTACTGTATAACTGTGAGTATGTATTTTAATATACCTACTATATTTTATCATTAAACACGTATTCAGTGGAAATGACTAGACAATCATCTGGTGATTTTTGTTTTATCTAGTGCTGTACTTTTCAGACTTTCCAATACACCTAAGTGGTGAGAGGGAGCACAATACCATTTTTGAACCAAGTTGTCATTGTCATTGTTATAGCTCATCTTGTGTAAATAATGCTAATTGATACTACCGGTATTATCATTAACTGCAAATTATGGCTCATGTCTTTGTTGTGAAAAAAATTTCTATTCAATTGGACACAAAGGACTGCAGATGGTTTACAAAAAAACACAAAATGCTGAGTAACTCAGTGGTTCAGACAGTATCTGTGGAGAACGTGCATAGGTGACGTTTCAGTTTGGAACCTTTCTTCACACTGAATGACTGGCTATTTCAGAATGAGATGGGATTTTTTTTTCTCTTTGGGTCATTGTGTTCTTTCAAAACGGAGTTGGTAGATTTCTGGCATTAAGGGACTCGAGAGATATTGGATAGTGCTGGAAAATGGTGCTAAGGTTGAAGGTGAGTTATGATCTTGATCAGGGGTCTCCAAACTATGACCCACTGGCCACATCCGGCCCGCCACGAGATTTTATCCTGCCCACAGCAAGCTCTTAACACATTCCGTGCAGCGGGCTATTTAACTGGTTCTGTGCTAGCGTGACAACTTGCACGTCCGTTTGCCATAGGCTATCAAGTTGAGAGTTTGTGTTCAGCTGCTGACAGGTTACCGTTAGTTGTAAGTGACTAATACCCAGGGGCGCAGTGCTGCCGGAGCTCACTGGAGCGCCGCTCCGGCACCACTTTAAAAAAAAAAGCCAAAATAAACAGCTGGGAATTTTAACTAGCGGGTATATGGTTGTGGTGACCTGGTTAAAAGAGGGAAAAGGGGAAGACCCATCACTACAACCAAACAACCAAACAAACTATAAACACAATCATAAACACACATATTCTTTTACATAATAAATAATGGAAGGAAAGACGTTCAGTAGAGTTGGTCCCTGGTGAGATAGGCTTTTACAGACCGAATGGCCTCTGGGAAGAAACTCCTTCTCAACCTCTCTGTTCTCACCGCATTGCAACGGAGGCGTTTGCCTGACCGTAGCAGCTGGAACAGTCCGTTGCAGGGGTGGAAGGGGTCTCTCATGATATTGTTGGCTCTGGAGTTGCACCTCCTGATATATAGTTCCTGCAGGGCATACATTCCCATAGTGCGTTCGGCCGAACGCACTACTCTCTGCAGAGCCTTCTTGTCCTTGGCAGAGCAATTCACAAACCAGATGGTAATATTCCCGGACAAGATGCTTTCCACCGCCGCTGCGTAGAAGCACTGGAGGATCCTTGGAGACACTCTGAATTTCCTCAATTGCCTGAGGTGGTAAAGGCGCTGCCTTGCCTTACTTACGAGTGCTGAGGCGTGTGATGCCCATGTCATATCCTCGGAGATGTGGACTCCCAGATATTTAAAACAGTTCACCCTATCCACAGGATCCCCATTTATCCTCAATGGAGTGTACGTCCTCGGATGATGTGCCCTCTTAAAGTCCATGATCAGCTCCTTCGTTTTTTTGATGTTCAAGAGGAGGCTGTTATCCTGGCACCAGAGTGCTAGATCAGCCACCTCCTCCCGGTAGGCCTTCTCGTCGTTGTCTGAGATCAGGCCCACCACCACAGTGTCATCAGCAAACTTAATTATTGAATTGGAGCTGAACCTAGCCACACAGTCATGTGTGTACAGGGAGTACAATAGGGGGCTGAGGACGCAGCCTGGGACGATCCTGTGCTCAGGGTGAGGGACTTCAATGCATTCCCTCCCATCTTGACTACTTGGGGCCTGGCGGTGAGAAAGTCCAGGACCCAGGCACACAGGGAGGTGTTGAGCCCCAATTCCATTAGCTTCCCGGCCAGTCTGGTGGGGACTATCATGTTGAAGGCTGAACTGTTGTCTATGAACAGCATCCTCACGTAGCCCCCCTTCTGGCTGTCCAGATGGGAGAGAGCGGTGTGCAAGACCTGGGAGACCGCATTGTCCGTGGGTCTGTACGGAAGGTGTGCGAACTGCAACGGGTCCATGTTCCGAGGGAGGAAGGCGCAGATGTGTTTCTTCACCAGCCTCTCAAAGCATTTCATGAACTCTGGTGAGGTGACAGCTCTGGCCCGCTGGTGGCCGGTGGAGAGGCGAGGTTCGGTGGAGTCGCTGGTGGTGGCCAGTGGAGAGGCGAGGGTCGGCGGAGTCGCTGGTGGTGGCCGGTGGAGAGGCGAGGGTCGGCGGAGTCGCTGGTGGAGGCCCGTGGGGGACTGGAGTAGAGATACGGGTCGGCGGCAGCAGCATCAGTTGCCCATGGAAAACAGTGAAGGTCACAGTGGCCTGTGAGTGAGTGGGTGGGTGGGTGAGTGGCTACAAGTTTTGTTTTGAATTTCTTCCATTTGTTTTACTCAAGCTCTTTATTGAGTTCATTAAATTTATAAAACTGACATTTCTTTTTTTTTTTCTTCTTACGACCCACATAAATGTGCCAAATATGTAATGTGGCCCTCATGCTGAAAAGTTTGGAGGCCCCTGATCTTGATGAATGGCAAAGCAAACCCAATGAGTTGGATGCCTTACTCCTGCACCTTGTGCTTATGTGACCCTGCCCCTGTTTGTGTTATTGGTAATCTGAATATGTAAATGTGACGGTCAGTACTTTGCAGTCTTAATGTGAAACACTCTTGACTGTTTCTTACATACTGTAATTGACAAAAAACATTGGGATATCGCACATTCCTGAAGTAGCCTTGTCCTTTTTGCATGGTGTGAGCTATTCTGCATGTGAAACCACAAGATTGAAGGGAAGAACTTAAATTATTGAGAATTTAAGATATGTATCAACTGGACTTTCTGCAAAATACGTTGACAATGTCACGCATTGCTGCATGAATTTTTAATGGTAATGGAAGCGCTTATGAAATGTGCTGACCTAAAATATTAATTTTATGCATGTGAGTTATAATTCACTCAGCCAAAAAATGTTTTACTGTTAGTATTTTAGATACCAGTTTAATCATGTCAGTCTTTTCATGTCAGTCTTTTCATTTCAGTCTTTTATTCGTGCTTAGACTTTTGGTTGAAAATTGCAATTTTTTTTTCTTTAATAGTTTGCTGTCTGAAGGATTAAGAATTAAAAATAAACCAGGATTAGGTTGGATGATGCTCAAACTCTAGACCATGTTCCAATCCGACCCCTATGTCACCAAGCATCCAAAGCACTCAGTCTCAGCCCTGAAATTCTCATTGATAATCCATCCAAAAATTGTTAGAACCATGTATGTTTCAATGAGATCACCATGTGTTTCCTGAACTCCAGTAAGCATCAGCTATCCTACATGATTTCTCTCAAGAGGATAACTCTTTCACCACAGGAATTAATCTATTAAATCAATGCTGTACTACTTACAAAGCAAGTATATCCTTTCTTGAGCACAGACCTTCACTATGTGTTCTTGCAGTGCAAAAGACTGCACATGCTAAAATTTGGAGCTAAACAAACTGTTGGAGGAACTCAGCAGACCAGGCAGCATCTGTGGAGGGAAATGGACAAAAAGCCTTTCAGGTGAAGACCCTTTCTGATCTGATAGAGTGGAGGGGAGAAGTCCAGTATAAAGAGGTGGGTGGGATTGTGGCATGCGATGACAGGAAAGGTGGATCCAGATAAATAGAGGTGGATTGGTTGAATAGTCAGGTGAGGATGGGGGAGAGTGGGGGGAGGGGGGGGGGGGGGGGGAAATTTGCTTTGGGGAAAGGGGGGGAAAAGGGTGGGGGGGGGGGGGGGAGTGAGTGAGTGGCGATAATGACAGAGACTAGAATGTGATTGGTGGAGGTAACCAGGGGCTGCAGATGTTAGAATCAGATGAAAAAGGAAGATGGAGGGTGAGATCAAGTAACGGGAGGGGGAAAATTGGGAATTATGGGGGGGAGGGGGGGGAAAATTGTGGGTGATGTGCAGGTAAAATAGGTACGGAAGAAGCTGAATGAGAGGGGGTGGGATATGGGTGGAGAAAAAAGGGTATGTGTGCGAGAATCTGGGTGGTTGATCAACGGGAAGCATGTTATTCAAAAATGAGTGCGTGTGGTGTGTTCTCACCAAATGCTGGAGAGTTGCAGCACGTATTTTGCTTCTTGCCTGTCCTGCTATATGAATTAGGAGGAATAATAGACCACTCAGTCCCTCAAGCCTGCTCTATCTAATAAGATCATCGTTAACTGTAACCGCAACATTGCATTTTCATTTATCTTCTGTGACTTTTCACGCTGTTGCCTATCAAGTATCTATTTCTCTGCCTTAAAATATTCAAAGACTCCAAAACCAACCTCTGAGGAAGAAAGTTCCAAGTACAGGTCCACTACCAATTTTTTTGGCAACTGGTGGTCCTGCAACATGTTTGATCCGGAAAAAATTACGAGAGTGCACTTGAAATCCCACCGGAAGCCCCCATGTGGCGCCTAGGCTGTATGAGGTGACCAGTCACGACCTCATCAGGACTTCCGCGCCGATTAGAGGGTCGAATTTGACCCCTGCGGTTGGGGATAGGAACTGTGGTCTTGTCGGAGCCGGCAGACGCCTTCCCATAGCCGACTTCCACGGATGGTTGGCATGTCGAATTTGTTCCCTGCGGTCAGGACTGTCAGACCCGACTGGAGCCGGCAGATCCATTCCTGTAGCCCACTTCCAAGGCCAATTTTGTGGGCCGGTATCTCGGCTCCTCAGCTGCCCAGGAGGACCGTTCCGGTACCGCTGGACACCTCTCAGAGGTCGTGACCTCTGTTGGTTCGGCAAAGTGGATAATTCAGGAAGGCTCCGGAACCAAGGATGCCCGAAACTCTGTGATGGACCTGTACTCATGACTTCTGAAGGATAAAAATAGTTGCTTGCCTTTATTTTTAAATACATATGCCGAGATTTAGATTCCCCCACAAGAGAAAATCCTGCTCTTCTCAACTCCAGTGATATGAGCCGAGCATGCCCAAACTTTCCATTTGACCACCCACAATTTCCAGGTATTGGCTTAGTATACCGTTGCACTAATTTCCACATATTAACATATTTCCTTAAATAAGGAAGCCTTTTCTGAATACAATATTTCAGAAATGCCTTGTGCTCCATCACTGCATTCAATTCCCCAGCAATAAACAATAATGCTCTGTTAGTCTTCCTAATTACTCACAGTACTTGCATCCTAGCCAATTGTGAATCACATGCTGAACATCTAGATCCCTCTGCACCGTTGAGCTTTGCAATTTCTTCCAATGTTTTGTTTTAATTTTTCCGGCTCACAGAGCCTATGCACTGACAGCACAGCACCTGCCTGCCCCTGCCCTGTCAAATCCCACGTTCAACCTGATAGCAGAGTCTGCAGGTCCCAGGCCCTAAAGAACTGGTGTGGGCGGGACTGTCTAGGAAGAACACTTTCAACAAACATGCCTCCTTCTTTCTTTCTGATGTAAGTAAAATCATTGATGAAAAGGACTTTGCTTAAGACACTGATTTTAGTTTAGTGATACAGCATGGAAATAGGCCTTTGGGCATATCGAGTGCATGCAGACTAACAATCACCTATACACTAGTTCTAACCTACACACTAGGGACAATTTACAGTAGCAAATTAACCTACAAACCTGCATGTCTGGAATGTGGGAGTACAAGCTAGATGCACGAAAAATGTTCCCAATGTTGGGCGAGTCCAGAACCAGGGGCCACAGTCTTAGAATAAAGGGGAGGTCATTTAAGACTGAGGTGAGCATAAACTTTTTCACCCAGAGAGTTATGAATTTATGGAATTCCCTGCCACAGAGGGCAGTGGAGGCCAAGTCACTGGATGGATTTAAGAGAAAGTTAGATAGAGCTCTAGGGGCTAGTGGAGTCAAGGGATATGGGGAGAAGGCAGGCACGGGTTATTGATAGGGGACGATCAGCCATGATCACAATGGCTGGCTCGAAGGGCCGAATGGCCTCCTCCTGCACCTATTTTCTATGTTTCTATGAAACTGGAGCACCCAGCGAAAACTCACGCGGTCACAGGTAGAACATGCAAACTGTACAGCCAGCACCTGTAGTCAGGATCGAACCTGGGTCTCTGGCGCTGTAAGGCAGTAGCTCTACTGCTGCGCCACTGTGCCACCCTGCTCTGAGGAGTTTTCCTGGGGCTGAGATCATGGCTTTATCCAATCAAAAACAATATTCCAGTATTCTAGGTAGTGGAGTGTACCCCCATCTGATTCCTGTTGATATTTGCTGTGAAATGATCTAAATACTGCTTTGATGTTTGTTTCATCCGGTTTGATCTCCTTTTTCAACTCATCTATTTTGTATCAAGATCATAATGAGTTAAGTGGTCCTGGTAGGAACCGGGCTGATGATCAGTAAGTGGATTATTTGTAAGTAATGTTTTCCCACATAGATGTACCTGATTGGATGAGTTCTTCCAGATCTCACCTTTTCTTTCCCTACAGATTCCACAATCTGCAGTCTCTTGTGCCTTCATTTTACTGCACCAGTTTAAAGTCTCTTCAGCAGAAGTCCTCTTTGAAGATGTTTACAACCGCTCTTCAATGTGAGTTCTATGCGACCCACTCTCACTAATCCCCTTCTGTGATTTCCACTGTTCTCTGACTCTTTGACCAGGTTCTCCCTCCCCAAATGCTGCCTGACCCGCTGAGTTCCTCAGGCTTCTCTCTTTTTTTGCTGTTGGTTAGTGAGTGCCGCTTGATCAGACTCTGTGGCACCCTCCATCTCATTGCTGATGATGGAGAATAAACTGATAGAGAAAATTTGTTTTGTAATAAAAACAAAAAAAAATTGAAATGCTTGGGAGGATGGTGGCTAAACTAGTAGTAGTAGAGCTGCTGCCTCACAGTGCCAGCGACCTGAGTTTGACCCATACTCGGGTTTGCCTGTGTGGAGTTTCCACTGTGTGCTCTGGATTTATCCCGTCCCAACGATATGTGAATTTGTAGGTAAATTGGCCTCAGGTGGAAATTCTTCCTCATGTGTAGGGAATGGATGAGAAAATGGTATAACAGAACTAGTGATTAATGGTTCAGTATCAGTATATCTTTATTGTTATTTCCTGAGTACTCACATACCCAGAGGAAACAAAAAAACGTTGCTCAACCAGTGTCCGTTCAGTGTGCAGTACAAATAACAACAAGTAAATAGAAATAAAATACATATATCATGAACAAATTAAATTAAACACTCTACTCTCTACTAAACATCAACAGGCGTTCCGATCGACAGCTGCTGCAGTGTGTCCAGGTTGGTGGTTGGTGCGCGATACTTTGGCAGGGGGGTTAAGTCCGTTTATCAGTCTTATAGCCTGCGGGAAGAAGCTGAGGAGCATCCTGCTGGTTTTGCAGCTAATGCTCCTGTACCTCTTCCCAGATGGCAGGATGGAGAATATGTGATGCGATGGGTGGTAGGGGTCTTTGATGATGGAGATGGCTCTGTTGATACATCTCTTCCTGTATATGTCCAGCAAGAAAGGGAGTGGAGCACCAATAATGGTGCGACTCAGTGAGCCAAAGGGCCTGTTTGCATGTTGTATCTCTGAAACTAAAAATAAACTGATCAGGCAGCATCTGTGGAGAGAGAAACAGATGAATTGCTGTCTAAATAACTTAACAAGGAAGTGCGATATATCTAGCAGAGAGTAAACAGTCCAGCAGCTCTGCACAATATTGGATGAAATGCCAATCAAGCAGGCTGTTTTCTCTTGGGTGGTTTTGTGCATCTTGAGAATCGTTGGAACTGCATTTAAACAAGCAAGTGAAGGGTAATGCACATAGCACTAGACTGGTTAGATGTGTAGTCAGTTCTGGACCAGAGGTCTTCAGAACTACAATCGGATTTTGACTAGCCCCATAGTCTCTGCTATATCCAATGATCATGTCCATTTCTTGTTGTGTCTTGGCTTAATGATTAGGGCGAATGAGAAATTTGCTGAGCATATGATTAAAGATGGCCGTGGATGTCCATTTTAAACTGAAGTCTGCGGAAACATTACGCTACATGTTAGAATATATGACTAATATGAATTAGGTCACCATAAGGCAGCAAATGGCAGCTTGGTGAGGATCATCCTTCTGTTGATTCCGTTTATTCACTTGTGGGATGTGGATGATGCAGGAATGGACAACATTTTCTTGCCTGTCAGCAACTTTCCCTAAATCTAAATGACATGCTGGACTACTTCAGGACAATTTTTAAGGAATTACCACTTTAAAAAAAATGGAACGATAGGAGCGTCAATAAGCAATATGGGACTTTCTGTGCCATTCATTATTTTACTCGGTCTATATACAGTACCACCGATTTTTTTCCAGCAACTGCTGGTCGAGCCTCCGTTCCCTCCTTTAATTCAGACCAAATTCCACCCCGGTACTTCCCCTGAAAATGTGATGCCTAATCCGGTTGAGGCAGCCAATCTTTACCTCATCAGGACGTCTGTGCTGGTTAGCGGATTGAATTTGCCCTCTACATCCAACTCTCTGGAACTCCGGCTCTGCTGGAGTCGGTAGATCCAATCCCATGGCTGCCTTCCATGGCCAATTGGTGGGTCAAATTTGCTGCCTGTGGCTGGGGCTCTGGAACTCCAGACGGTTGGAGCAGGCAGACCCGTTCCCATATCCAACTTCTGCGGTTGACTTTGCAGGCAGATATCTCACACTCCCCCCTCCCCTTTATTGGTCCAGCAAATTGGATAATCCAGAAAGCCACTGGAACCAAGGGTGCCGGAAAATCGGTGGTGGACCTGTACCAGATTCGCACTCTGATCTGATACATTATTAAGGTGTGGAAATCCATCTCCTTAAATATTTTTTAACTTTTCCCTTCTAGTCTTGAGTAATAGAGAATTTTGGAGGATCGTCAATCAGGGGAAACATGAGTTAAGCATGGCAAATCTTGTCAGAATTTAGTACATTCAGTCAGACCTTTATTTAAACTCAAGTGAATGCTAGTGGACTCAATCTATCCTCATACAGCAGATCTGCCATTCCATTAATCAATCTGGAGAACTATTATGTTCCCTCAATGACAAGGATATTATGAAAGGTAAATCATGTTTGACGAATCTTATAGAATTTTTCGAGGATGTAACTAGTAGAGTGGATAAGGGAGAACCAGTGGATGTGTTATATCTGGACTTTCAGAAGGCTTTCGATAAGGTTCCACATAAGAGATTAGTATACAAACTTAAAGCACGCGGTATTGGGGGTTCAGTATTGATGTGGATAGAGAACTGGCTGGCAGACAGGAAGCAAAGAGTAGGAGTAAACGGGTCCTTTTCACAATGGCAGGCAGTTACTAGTGTGGTACCGCAAGGCTCAGTGCTGGGACCCCAGCTATTTACAATATATATTAATGATTTGGACGAGGGAATTGAATGCAACATCTCCAAATTTGCGGATGACACGAACCTGGGGGGCAGTGTTAGCTGTGTGGAAGATGCTAGGTGACTTGGATAGGCTGGGTGAGTGGGCAAATGCATGGCAGATGCAGTATAATGTGGATAAATGTGAGGTTATCCACTTTGGTGGCAAAAACAGGAAAGTAGACTATTATCTGAATGGTGGCCGATTAGGAAAGGGGGAGATGCAAAGAGACCTGGGTATCATGGTACACCATTCATTAAAAGTAGGCATGCAGGTGCGGCAGGCAGTGAAGAAGGCGAATGGTATGTTAGCATTCATAGCAAAAGGATTTGAGTATAGGAGCAGGGAGGTTCTACTGCAGTTGTACAGGGTCCTGGTGAGACCACACCTGGAGTATTGCGTACAGTTTTGGTCTCCTAATCTGAGGAAAGACATTCTTGCCATAGAGGGAGTACAGAGAAGGTTCACCAGACTGATTCCTGGGATGTCAGGACTTTCATATGAAGAAAGCCTGGATAGACTCGGCTTGTACTCGCTAGAATTTAGAAGATTGAGGGGGGATCTTATAGAAACTTACAAATTCTTAAGGGGTTGGACAGGCTAGATGCAGGAAGATTGTTCCCGATGTTAGGGAAGTCCAGGACAAGGGGTCACACAGTTTAAGGATAAGGGGGAAATCTTTTAGGACCGAGATGAGGAAAACATTTCTCACACAGAGAGTGGTGAATCTCTGGAATTCTCTGCCACGGAAGGCAGTTGAGGCCAGTTCATTGGCTATATTTAAGAGGGAGTTAGATGTGGCCCTTGTGGCTAAAGGGATCAGGGGGTATGGAGAGAAGGCAGGTACAGGATACTGAGCTAGATGATCATATTGAATGGCGGTGCAGGCTCGAAGGGCCGAATGGCCTACTCCTGCACCTGTTTTTCTATGTTTCTATGATATCCTTCCTTAGGTAAGGAGGCCAAAATTGAACTTGATTGTCCAGGTGTGGTTTATGCTACAAGCAGCTCTGAGTAACTGTACTAAGATATCCTCGCTCTTCTACTTAAAACATTTTGCAGCAAAAATTATTTGCTGCTTTAATTGATTAATACACTTTGATGGCTCTGTACCAAAATGAGTTTGTATTAATATGTATAATTACTTGCATTACATTTTTGAGAGTGCGTTTCAGATTCATGTCATCACTTGTCCAGATCGCTGGGTTGCTAGTTCCTTGAGGACCTTGAATGGATCAAGACCTGAATAATATTTGGGTATGGGTTATAACCTTTATGCCACACGATTCAAGGACATTAACATGTCCAGCAGGCTGATATATTACCACCATCCCTTGATATTTAGACGGTCAGAAACTTAACTGGATGAGCCAGTCAAATATTCCCTTCAATATCAGATAACTGCAAGATCACATACAGGACTTCATAAGTCCTTGAAACCTTTTTAGCAATTGCAAGGTGCAAGTCGAACTAATTATAGAATATTTGTTGTTTGGGTTGATGATCCCTGTGATTCTACAGAAGTTTCAGATTGTTCAGACAAAGCAAACCACCACATAAAAATTTCACATTCCCCATCAATAGTTCATCATGTTGCTATTGAGTTCCTTCAATATGACACCTAAACAGAAGCAGCTTGATAAAGCTTCATCAAGACCACCAGGGGCGCCGGGGAGATGGCCAGCCCTGCCGGCATCTGTTCGCTTTTTCATCTTTTGGTTTTTTCATTCCCGCCGGCTACGGGAGTCATGACCGTCCCGTCAACGGAGGCTTGAGGCCCACGACCGAGGAAGAACAAAAGGAAGGACTTGAACTTTATTTTGCCTTTCATCACAGTGAGCAACTGTGTAGGAGTCACTGTGGTGGATGTTCATGTTAAAATGTGTTTTTGAGTCTGTTGCTTTTAATTGTATGACTGACCTGGCCAGTGAAATTCCTCGTATGTTGCAAAACATACTTGCCGAATAAAATCTGAATCTGATTCTGATTCAGTAACATTTCCCAACCCCATATTCTTGAACTCTTGAATGCTTAAAATAAAGGTATATGGCTTGGCAATATTTTGCTGATCCTTCATTGTCCTGGATTGAAATTCTGTGCTTCTGTTTGTATTTCACCTCAGATGGTCGTTATGACTATAGGTTTTGCCATTTGTAATTTTATTTTACTTTCAAGATTTAATTTAAGGTAACTCAAATCATGTTTGAGGCTGCAAAAACACGACAAAGATTATAGAAACATAGAAATTAGGTGCAGGAGTAGGCCATTCGGCCCTTCGAGCCTGAACCGCCATTCAATATGATCATGGCTGATCATCCAACTCAGTATCCCGTACCTGCCTTCTCTCCATACCCCCTGATCCCCTTAGCCACAAGGGCCACATCTAACTCCCTCTTAAATATAGCCAATGAACTGGCCTCAACTACCCTCTGTGGCAGAGAGTTCCAGAGATTCACCACTCTCTGTGAAAAAAGTTCTTCTCATCTCGGTTTTAAAGGATTCCCCCCTTATCCTTAAGCTGTGACCCCTTGTCCTGGACTTCCCCAACATCGGGAACAATCTTCCTGCATCTAGCCTGTCCAACCCCTTAAGAATTTTGTAAGTTTCTATAAGATCCCCTCTCAATCTCCTAAATTCTAGAGAGTATAAACCAAGTCTATCCAGTCTTTCTTCATAAGACAGTCCTGACATCCCAGGAATCAGTCTGGTGAACCGTCTCTGCACTCCCTCTATGGCAATAATGTCCTTCCTCAGATTTGGAGACCAAAACTGTACGCAATACTCCAGGTGTGGTCTCACCAAGACCCTGTACAACTGCAGTAGAACCTCCCTGCTCCTATACTCAAATCCTTTTGCAATGAAAGCTAACATACCATTCGCTTTCTTTACTGCCTGCTGCACCTGCATGCCTACCTTCAATGACTGGTGTACCATGACACCCAGGTCTCGCTGCATCTCCCCCTTTCCCAATCGGCCACCATTTAGATAATAGTCTGCTTTCCCCCGTTTTTGCCACCAAAATGGATAACCTCACATTTATCCACATTATACTGCATCTGCCAAACATTTGCCCACTAACCCAGCCTATCCAAGTCACCTTGCAGTCTCCTAGCATCCTCCTCACAGCTAACACTGCCCCCCAGCTTAGTGTCATCTGCAAACGTGGAGATATTGCCTTCAATTCCCTCATCCAGATCATTAATATATATTGTAAATAGCTGGGGTCCCAGCACTGAGCCTTGCGGTACCCCACTAGTCACTGCCAGCCATTGTGAAAAGGACCCGTTTACTCCTACTCTTTGCTTCCTGTTTGCCAGCCAGTTCTCTATCCACATCAATACTGAACCTCCAATGCCTTGTGCTTTAAGTTTGTATACTAATCTCTTATGTGGGACCTTGTCGAAATTATAGGTGTGTAATAAAACATTTATTAAATGATTCACATTCATTACAAAAAGGTTATAGACCTTTTCCATTTATTGACTAATGCTATGTCCCAGAACTTGTTTGTTTTGGATATTGCAACCCTTTTCCTTTCATTCCTTTCAACTTATTAAGTGTTCTATTTATTTTGGGTTACAAAATGTTATTGTAAAGTTCCTGGCAGGTTTAACATGCTTGTTCTGTCTGCTTCCAGCATAATACCACATCTAATTTTGTGCCCTGACCCTCACAAACTGCATGTTTTAAATATTCTATTTCAGCACATTCCAACTTAACCAACCATCTTACTTTACTTCCTGACCTTATGCCACATGAATATATATCGTATTTGCTTTAATAATCTTTACATCACTGAAACAGCAAAGCATATTAAAACGCTAATGCACATCAAAAGGACTTTACCACAGACTTGTGCATTTAAAATACTTAATTATTTGTTAACGTTGTTCTTGCAATCAAGTATGAAATGTTCATCTTGCCAGCACTCCCTCACCATCCCAGTCTGTAGAAAAAGTCCACACCTTTTCATTTGTCTCAACAATACATCTTACAGATATTTCCTGTCTGGAAATAGAGTAACTTGAAGAGTAACTTTCTCAGTTCTATTATGCTGATTGGGAGGGGTCACCAAAGGTTGCTAGGTAATTTACTCTTCATAAGTTATAAGGTCTGATAAAGTTGTTGCTACTTGTCCTATGTAAATTGGGCCAATTATAAAAACCAGTAGGGCTGAAATTCCAGATGGCAAACAGCAGAATTAAGAAGCAAGACTAGGTCATTTGGCCCCTCATGCCAAGAGATTTTAGAGATACAGCGCGGAAATAGGCCCTTCAGTACATCTAGCCCACACCGACCAGCGATCCCTGCACGTTAACACTACCATACAAGCATTAGGGACAATTTTTACATTTATACCAAGCCAATTAACCTACAAACCTGTACGTCTTTGGAGTGTGGGAGGAAACCGAAGCCCTCTGAGAAAACCCACGGAGGTCACTGGGAGAACGTACAAACTCCGTACAGACATGCACCCGGAGTGAGGATCGAACCCGGGTCTCTGGCACTGTCAGGCAGTAACGCTACCGCTATGCCACCACGTTGCACGTGCTGCTATTTCATAACAACACAGATATTTTTACCACTTATCTTAATGTCTCAGAAATGTTATTAGCCGGAATCAGTGCTAAACAAAGAATGCATTTAAATCATCAATCAATCATCAAGGGTGGCACGGTGGCGCAACGGTAGAGTTGCTTCCTTACGCCCTGGTTCAATCCTGACTACGGGTGCTGTCTGCACGGAGTTTGTGCAATTTCCCTGTGACCGTGGGTTTTCTCCGTGTGCTCCAGTTTCCTCCCACACTCCATAGACATGCAGGCTTGTAGCTTAATTGGCTTCGGTAAAGATTTTAAATTGTCCCTACAGTGTCTGATAGTGTTAGTGTATGGGGTGTTCGCTGGTCGGCGTGGACTCAGTGGGTCGAAGAGCCTGTTTCCATGCTGTATCACTAAACTAAACTAGTTATTGATGCAGGGGACACTAACTGAATTTTTGTTTTGTTAAAACTTCTGTCTCCTGTTAATTTTGACCAGCTATTTAAAAAAGGATAATAAATGTCAAAATGCTATATGTTCACCAGACAACTCTGCTTTTGGTATGATCTTTATATTTGAGGACTATTATATTTGAGTTATTAACTAAGTGGAAATACTTCCTATGTTTTCTTAATCGTACCTAAAGCTTAGTTGTTTCGCTTGAATCGGTGTCAGAGTTTGGCATTTAGACACAACAGTGGGCAAAATTAGCAACTGACTCAATTACATGATTACTTGATTCCAAACAGCAGTTTGCTTCAAATAGCTTGCAGATTATATAAGAAAAATCACACAGAAATTTAATGTGAATTGTTTCACCATTTGCTACTTTATATATTTTTCTGTGTCGGAGTAATTATGCTTCTATATAGGTCAATTGGCATTTAGCTTGTTCTGGCAGAGTGATTTGATTACCTTTTACACTAACTTGAAAACAGTGGGTGTTGCATATGATCTCAATATAACATGCTGCAGGAAATGATGATAATAATAGCTTCTTGGCATGCTGAGCCATTTCTGTTCTAAGACTAAGTTTTAGTTCATGACTCCATCTGTTTATCCTTTAGCTCAGAAGCCAGGCTTTTAATATGTCATGGACGAAGTTGAATCACAACAGGAGCAAAGTTAATAAGTCGTGGAACTCAAATTGTCTTGTGCTACAAAAGAGTCATCGGTACAAAAGGCCAAGCAATAGATGATTTGCATGGGGGATTCTGTTACTGCTTTTGTTTATTATATTGCACACATGTTATCAGCAAATACCATACTTGGTATGTGTTTGCCGTGCACATTTATTAATAAGGTTACATTTAGAATAAGCCCATCATGACTATGAACATTAGGCATTTCCATGCATATTATATCCAACCTGCAAAACAAAATATTGTACAATGCGTTTAAATTCTAATATCATCTTAGTTTTGATTAACTATATTTTACTTAAATGTTAATACTTGCCTAATCTGCTGCCTGACATGCATCTTATCTATATAACCATATAACAATTACAGCACGGAAACAGGCCATCTCGGCCCTTCTAGTCCGTGCCGAACACTTATTCTCACCTAGTCCCATCTACCTGCACTGAGACCATAACCCTCCATTCCTTTCCCGTCCATATATCTATCCAACTTATTTTTAAATTATAAAATCGAACCTGCCTCCACAACTTCCACTGGAAGCTCATTCCACACAGCTACCACTCTCTGAGTAAAGAAGTTCCCCCCTCATGTTACCCCTAAACTTCTGTCCGTAAAGGGCCTGTCCCACGAGCATGTGACCTGCATGCGGCAAGCGCAACCAAACCGGAAGCGGGGGTCGCGCGGAGGTTGAGTGATCTCCGTACAGGGCCGGTCCCACCAGCATGCGCCTGCATGCTGCGAGCACGACCAAACCGGAAGCGGGGGCCGCGCGGAGGTCGAGTGAGTGACGTGAAGTTCGAGCGAAGTCCGCGGGATGTACGGCGTCAGGTCGATGCTTAAGGCGTAGTGATGCTGCGCGCGCCCATCGAGGCGGTGCGTACGGCATTGTGGCGGCTGCGGGCCGGCAGGTCGTTGCCGCACGGAATTTTTGAACACGGTCAGTTTTTCGGAGCCCCGCGCGATACGGGACCAGCTCAGCAAAACTCCATACGGCTCCGCCGATCGAAGTGGAACTGGCCCCGCGAGGTCGTACGGCATGAGCGACCACGTTGGGTCACGCTTGCCTCATGGAGTCGCATGCTCGTGGGACAGGCCCTTAAATTCTCAAATCATGTCCTCTTGTTTGAATCGTCCCTACTCTCAATGGAAAAAGCTTATCCATGTCAACTCTGTCTATCCCTCGCATCATTTTAAAGACCTCTATCAAGTCCCCCCTTAACCTTCTGCGCTCCAAAGAATAAAGACCTAACTTGTTCAACCTTTCTCTGTAACTTAGTTGCTGAAACCCAGGCAACATTCTAGTAAATCTCCTCTGTACTCTGTACTCTCTCGATCTCTTGGCATTCTTGGCAAATGGGATGCTTCCTAGAAATGTGATGAAATAGTGAATATAATTAGAAATGGACATCAAGAATTATAGTGGCAGATTTTTATGTTGTTCAAGAGATTACTCCCTCTAGCCGCGAAATGGACTACATGGTTAAGGGGAATGTCTTTATATGCAAGCGAGCTCACCGTCAGAGACCTTCAGAGCTTCTTCACAGACAAATCTTCCAAAACACAGTCTTTTGATTAATAAATTATTTATTGTTGATGAAAAACAATAAGGTACATCCAAACTTCTTCCAACTTCATCCAATCTTCTGCAGCTTATTGCTTTAAAGGTTAGAAAACTCCTCGTGTCTCCGCTTCGCTTCGCATGGTCAAAGGGTAAACCTTCTCCATGCTGGTCCGAAACTAAACTAAAAACTAAGCTTCTGCGCAAGAAACTTAGCTCCAAACACGCCCAAAAATACGTCATAAATCCCACCCAGAATATAACAGGCAGTCAAAAATTTAAAGACACATGCCATCATCATTGACACACAAAACAAATGGCCACTACAAGAATGTTTGACATCAAGGCTATTCAACAAATTTGAAGCACCAAGATTCAAAACATTAATGGCATGAATACTAAGTTGGCCGTGTTAAGAGGCAACAGAGGATCACAGCTAATGGTTGTAATAGAAACTGACGGAAGATAATTTTCGGCATTCCGGTAGTAATAAAATGGACCTGGAAATGCTGGTTCATACCAAAGATGGACTCAAAATAAAATGTTGGAGTAACTCAGCCAGACAGGCAGCATCTCTGGAGAAGATGGATAGGTGATGTTTTGGGCCAGAACTCTTCTTCAGGCTGATTGTGGGGGATTGGGGGGAGAGAGAACTGGAAGCAAGAAAAAAAAAGGAAAACCAGGGCGGGGAAAGCAGATGACCTGAGGCAGGGTGTTTTGATTGTAATCCCTTTTTCTATTCTCATACTGACCTATCTGTCCTGGTCCTACACCATTCCCACAGTGAGGGGGAGTCAGGGGACCTGGGGAGAAGGCAGGAACGGGGTACTGATTGGGGATGATCAGCCATGATCACATTGAATGGCGGTGTTGGCTCGAAGGGCCAAATGGCCTACTCCTGCACCTATTGCCTATTGAGGCCACATGCAGATTGTAGGAACAACACCTCATATTTTGATATGAAAGTTGAATCCTCTAATTTTAGTTAACTTCTACATGAACTCCCCTTTCCCGCTTGCGCCTGACCCCTCCTCCACTAAAAGTCATTTAACCAGTTCCACTGGTTAAATGGGGGAAATTAAGCAACATGTGTTTGGAATTTGAAATACATAACCTGCAAATGTAGTAGAAACGGTTTCTACTGTGGTCTTTGAAAAATAAATGAATAAATTAATTGGTGTGAAAGATTTGCAAGGCTCTGGAGAAGAAGTAGGAGGGTTCAACAAGTGAGTTACTCTTATAGAGAGCCTGCGCAGACCCAATCTAAACAGCTGTAATCCTTCTGTAGCTTCATGACTACATGTTGAATGTTTTCTGCTCACACCTTTAATCTTCTGTATATTCATTCAATGCATATTATAAAATCCTTGACATGTTAGAAATGGTGCCTTTTACTTTCTTTGCTGTCAATGTGAATTCTGAATGGCTGCTCAGTGTATTTGTTGGTGCCGTGTGGCTGGATCCTGATATCATGGCTGATGGCAGGTGAGGTGAATTCAATGCCATGGGCATTAATAGGTCTCATTGGAGGCAACTCCAAGGATAGCAACATGCACCGTTGCTTCACCACTGACAGGGACATCCAAGCAAAGGTGGTGTTTGACTTGCATTTAACATGGCCACAAGCAATCGTCTTCTTTTGTCCATCTACGTCAGTCACTGAGAGAAACCCATGCTTTTTCTGCTGGTCTGTATCATGTGAGTCTATTACTAAGAAGCAATTCCACTGTGGCAAATAAAAATACTGTAAAATCCCACTACTTGTAATCACTATGGACTAGAACAGCATATGGCATTGCAGATTAATGGTTTAAATAATCTTGCAAAATAGAAGTGATCACAATTATGTACTGTATTAAATTTGAATTGGTATAGAACTCATTATTGTTGTGTTTTGTATGGAAAACAAATATTTGAATCTAAAGCTTCATACACAAAACAAAATGCACTTCATTGATATTGATTTTAGCTTATAATTTAATTTAATTTCCATGGGTATTTCTTTAAAGTTAAGTGTTTCATTATCATATGTTCCTGCAACGGAACAATGAAATCTGTTTTCATCAAATGGATTAGTATACTGTAATCCAATAAAATTTGTTTTAATGATTGTATTCTTTGCATCCAATTAATCTGAATGGTTCAAAGCAGAAATATTGTATGACTACATCTTTAAACAATTGGTTCATCTTTCGGTATACTGTTTATTTTGTTCACAGATACAGCACAGAAGATGACACATTGTATCTGGGAGAAGCTCTTGAAAAAGTTTACCAATTAGTTCCACTGCCCTGCTATATCTCCAAGGTCAGCACGTGCTTCTTTATCAAGCATTCATCACATTGTGAAAGTTGTTACTGCATGGGCATAGAACACACTTTCAGATATTATTTTACAGTTCGTAACAAGAACACCACAAATAAATATTTCCTCCTTTTTGGTAGTTTTGGCAAATGTTTGCTTTCTTCTATTTACTAACAGTGCAGTTTTTGTTTTATTTTCCAATCAAAATGCCAATATTTTGAATAGCTTCTTCGCCTTCTCTACTCAAGAGCAGAAAACCAAGTTTCTCCCATCTTTTTATACCTTAAAGTGTTGGTAACGTTCTGCATAAATCCATGAACATTTTATATTTGTTCCCATTTAAAATAATATAATTTAGTTTATTACATCAATCGATATTCTTAATACAAGAATTAATCACTCTCCACAATAAACCATGCAGAAGGAGTGTCGAAGTACTCAGCAGGTCAAGCAGGGTCCGTGAGGAGAGGAAAAATATTTTAAATTTGTGATCTATCCTCAATTCTGTTGAAAAGTCACTGACTTCAACCATGAATGTTGTCTCCCAGTCTGGAGATCATCCCTTGTGGGTTTAAAAAATATGGTCAGATTTTAACACAACCATGCTTTTGTTTTAAGATTATTGTATATCGTGAAGAAGCTTTGTTTCTTGATTATTTCAATTTTTAGCCAAGAAGTCAATTTGGTTGCATTATATATTTTCTTTTTTATTTCAGTTTGGTTTCTGATTATGTGTTTGCAGGATTGGTTTTATAGTTAATTATTAATTGTGCAATAACCAAGTTTAATTTCCTAAAGAATAGATTTCTCCTTTTCACAGGTCCGAAAGCTAATGTTAGATGAAGATGATTTAAAGCAGCCGACCACTTGAATGTTCTCCATAAAAGATTCAAGAGATGATGTTAATAACGTGACTAGATTGCCTGAATAAAAGAATCTGTGGTAGATGAAGATGTTTGGAAATCTATTCAGGAGAAATGCATCCCAGAAACTAAGTGCCCTGTTGCTGATTTTCGGGTTCATTTGGGGTTTGGTGCTGCTTCACTTCACCTTCCAGCAGCCAAAGCATCAAAACAGTGCAGAACTGCGTGAACAAATCTTAGAACTGAGTAAAAGATACGTTCGAGCTCTCGCAGAAGAAAATCAAAATGCTATAGATGGTCCGCATGGTGCTTCAATGGCAGGATATGGTAAGAAGTGCAAAGCACTTAGTTTTGTCATATGCGTGTATTGTAAATTACTTTTCTCAAGTTCCCTTCTGGGAAGAAAAAAAATATGCTTGGTGTGCTTTTAAACAAATAAATGTTATTTGTTTAATTTTACTGAAGTTGTTTTAAACTTACTGAACAAATTGGGTTTTTTTTGATGGGCAATATGTTCACAAGAAAGCAGCAAGTGAAGATTCTACTCTGCTTTCCCCAATATGAATTGAAGCTGCTATACAGCTGATGCCTGAATTATGAGGCAGAAAAAAGTGAACTGTAGTTTCACCAAATCTTTCCTTTAACTGTCATAGCTTTAAACTCCAAGATGCACAAAGTAGCCCAAAGGTAGTCAACATTGATTTGAATTTCCTAACTCCTGTGATCAAAGAAAGTAAAGGTTATAGGATAAATGTTATGGTTTAACTCGTGGTTTGGATCTTTTCAGTGTGAAGAGTTCAGCTGTTGGAATTTTAGAATTTATTGAGTTTATCAAATAGCTTAGAATAATGCTGCTCAGAAAGAAGTAACTGCATTGCGTTTCCCGAGCTCTTTGTCTATTAGCCTGCATTTCTCTGTAGATCTCTATGTTTCAATTTCAAGTGCATTCCGTTTTGAAAATGACCATTGAATCTGAGTCATCCCTTGGTTCTATAATGCTATCCTATGGTAAAAAGAAAATTCATTTATGGCTAATGCTCATTCACTTTCCATGTTTTTTTTTAAGACATTACCCATATTTGTTCTGAAAATAAAGCAATTTTAGACAAATTCCAACTTTCACTTAGTTGTCTTCATCCTAGACGTTAAACTGGGATTTCACAAATCTTGAAAGAGGAAGGTAATTATTTGCACTTTTTTCAAATTGTAAAGATCAACTGTTTCTATTGCTAGTTGAGCTGCTAACTGGAAAGCACAGATTTAAGATAATTAACCAAAAAAGTGTAAATGACCAGTAACTGTTTGTTTTGTACTTTGAAATAAAGAAACCTGCCTCAGATGCAGTAGAAAATTACAAAGTGACATATGCAGGCCTATGGGGGAAGGACGGGTTTAGTGGGATTAATTGGTAGTTCTGATAAAGTGGATACACCATATGGTCGTCTTTCTTTACGTGTTTAAAAATAAACCCAAGATCTCAATTACTACGTTGACTTATCACATCTCTTGGCCGTTTAAAATGAATGATGTGTATTGGCAAGGCTTGTTAACGTTTTGTTTTGGGGAAAACCTGGTCTTGTCATGCAAAAGGTGGCCTAGGTTGCAGGATTATTATCCAGTGACCTTGTACTGAACAATAACATTGATAGTATAGGATTCCTTTGGATGTTGTAGTTCAATTTGGAATCTGTTCCCAGAATGGGCTTGAACTCTCAATCTTTTGATTTAAATGGCAGTCCAACCTGCAGAGCCTAAGTTGAAATTATGTTTTAGGAAGCTATTTTCTCCCTTTTGACAATTTGCTGTATTAAGGTGAACTGCTTGGGAAGGAGAGGTGAGCTGGATTACCTGATTATTGTCCTATGCACCAGGGCGCAGTAAAATTCCTTGTTTGCATGAAGTTCACCGAGTAAAACATTTTTCCTGATTCCTTTGAATCCTTCCTTATTTTCCGACTCCAACTTTCCCAACCGAGTCACAATTAGTTAGGATTATTTATCTGGAGTGTCACAATTTTACTTTTGGAATAGTTGTCTTAAGTATGTTGTGATTAAGGAAGCCAAAGGCTGAACTTTGCCAGAGGAGATGTACTACGATCAGATGTCAAATTCCGGGAATTCAATGGCACTTTCTAACCAGTGAAAATACGCTTCTTTGGAAGTGAAACACAAGATAGAATGCTAAAAGCATCAAGTGTGTTTTTAATTAGGGTAGATGTGGTATAAACACTAATTAGAATTGTGGGGAGGGGGTGGGGGGGATTCTTCTTCTTTCTGCACCTCATTTATATGCCAAGTTAGCCAATCTCTGCCAGTATTAGGGGTTGACCTCATTGTCCGAATGGCAGAGAAGCCAATGTCAGGTGAGCTCTGATAGACGAAGACTGAAAATAGAGGGTCATCACATTCTGTTTTCACATATTGAGTACACCACATGTCTGTTATAAGAAGCAGTGGCCCTGTATTTTGGGAAGAGGAAATGCTGTATTCTTGGAGGAGGAAATGGTCCCCAATGTTAATTAATCTCTTTCAAAATGTCAGCCAAATAATACTCTGTGTTCAAGTTTCTGAACTCTGCATCACCTAATTCCTACCCATGATCTTAAGTACGTATTACCAATTCAAAAGTTTAGATGCATCCAGATAGGAACAAGAGTTAATCAGCTAAACCTAAAAAAATCATCTGCTGCTCAGTCTTGTGGAATACTAAACATTGCTGCATTGTTTGTGTGATCTCATGCCTGTCAGTCAGTTAGATGTAAAATAATATTCAAAGCTTTCTCCCAGTGTCCTGACTTCACTTTCCCATCATAACAGAGTTGCATTGTTATTTGTGAAATCTAGCTTTGCATATTGGCATAGGTATTGACCCACATAAAATATTTTGAAAGCAATTGGTTGTCTGAGTACCTTGGGAAATCTGAATTGTAGCAAAAATGTTGAAGATTAATTTTTAGTTTCATGAGGGTTATAGTTTAACAGATTTGTAAAGTAAGGTGACGTTTCACTCAGAGGGTGGTGGGTGTATGGAACGAGCTGTCAATGGAGGTAGTTGAGCGAGATACTATAACAGCATTGAAAAGATATTTGGACAGGAAAGGTTTAAAAGGATGTGGGCCAAATGCAGGCAAATGGGCCCAGCTTAGATGGGGAATCGAGGTCAGCATGGAAGAGTTGGTCTGAAGAGCCTGCTTTCCTGATGTATGACTGAAATTAGTGGCTTTTGTTGATAAAGGGCAAATTAAAATTTAGGTTTTGTATGAATGAGGTAATTTGAACACGTACCAAATAAAATAAGCAGGGCAAGGCTATTTTGTCCCTTGTGCTAAAGATCATGGCTGATATTTTACCTCAACGGCCTTTCCTGCATTGATCCCACATTTTTTCTCCAAAATGTTTTATCTATCTTTGTTCTGACTGCACTCCACTTGAGTAATGAATTCCAAAGATTAACTATCCTCTCTTTGGGGCTTTGGCGTATCTATATCACACAGAGAGTGGTGAATCTCTGGAATTCTCTGCCACAGAGGGTAGTTGAGGCCAGTTCATTGGCTATATTTAAGAGAGAGTTAGATGTGGCCCTGTGGCCAAGGGGATCAGAGGGTATGGAGAGAAGGCAGGTACGGGATACTTTGGATGATCAGCCATGATCATATTGAATGGCGGTGCAGGCTCGAAGGGCCGAATGGCCTACTCCTGCACCTAATTTCTATGTTTCTATGTTTCTATATCCTAATGGCTGTCTTCCTTTTGCTGACTGTGACCCCTGACACACCAACCAGTCAAGCATTGTAAGAATTTTGAGTTTTTTAGTGAAATCCCCTGATGAACTCAAGGATGTACATGAGAGCCTGCCCTTCTTAATCTCTTGTCATGCAACAAACTTGCCATCTCAAGAATCAATCTAGAAACAAAGAGAATTGAGCAATTGGTGGCAATTGGTGGCAAAAACGGGTTAGCTGTGAGGAGGATGCTAGGAGACTGCAAGGTGACTTGGATAGGCTGGGTGAGTGGGCAGATGTTTGGCAAATGCAGTATAATGTGGATAAATGTGAGGTTATCCATTTTGGTGGCAAAAACGGGAAAGCAGACTATTATCTAAATGGTGGCCGATTGGGAAAGGGGGAGATGCAGCGAGACCTGGGTGTCATAGTACACCAGTCATTGAAGGTAGGCATGCAGGTGCAGCAGGCAGTAAAGAAAGCGAATGGTATGTTGGCTTTCATAGCAAAAGGATTTGAGTATAGGAGCAGGGAGGTTCTACTGCAGTTGTACAGAGTCTTGGTTAGACCACACCTGGAGTATTGCGTACAGTTTTGGTCTCCAAATCTGAGGAAGGACATTATTGCCATAGAGGGAGTGCAGAGAAGGTTCACCAGACTGATTCCTTGGATGTCAGGACTGTCTTATGAAGAAAGACTGAATAGACTTGGTTTATACTCTCTAGAATTTAGGAGATTGAGAGGGGATCTTATAGAAACTTACAAAATTCTTAAGGGGTTGGACAGGCTAGATGCAGGAAGATTGGTCCCGATGTTGGGGAAGTCCAGGACAAGGGGCACAGCTTAAGGATAAGGGGGAAATCCTTTAAAACCGAGATGAGAAGAAATTTTTTCACACAGAGAGTGGTGAGTCTCTGGAACTCTCTGCCACAGAGGGTAGTTGAGGCCAGTTCATTGGCTATATTTAAGAGGGAGTTAGATGTGGCCCTTCTGGCTAAAGGGATCAGGGGGTATGGAGAGAAGGCAGGTACAGGATACTGAGTTGGATGATCAGCCATGATCATATTGAATGGCGGTGCAGGCTCGAAGGGCCGAATGGCCCACTCCTGCACCTAATTTCTATGTTTCTATGTAATTGTGTCCTTTTATAGAGTGACAGAAACCTTTCTTAACCAAGTCTCTGGGTACCATAGGTAGATTCTGGAGACAAATTTTGATTGCTGATGGACAAAACGTATCAATACTGGTCGGGCAGGATTAACTCTAAAGTTTACAGAACCGCTTGGGTTGAGGTATACACAAATTTCCCACCACTTGTGAGTCTGTACATTGACGATCATGTAGTTCTTAACATTTGATGGACATTGCATTTGGGATTTTCTGTATAGAAGGATTAGGAAATGCAATAAAGCATCTGATTGTAATCCTTAAGGGCCTGTCCCACTGCGGCGACCTAATTTATGAGTTTAGAATAGTTTGCGCTCGACTCAAACTCGCAGCATCATAATAATAATAATAATAATAATAATAATAATAATAATAAATACTTTATTGATCCCCTCAGGGAAATTCATGGTCGACACGTGGTCCTAGGAGATCCTAGGAGGTCATTGTAACTCTCCTTCATGCTCGAGGGAAGTTCCCGCAAACTCGCGGCCTCAGTTTGGTCGAGGAAAAATTTTCAGCATGCAAATTTTTCCCCGAGTAAAAATTGGTCGGCATGGTTCTTTTGAACTCGTAGTGCAGTGGAATGGGGTCGCTAAGCAGTTGAGGTAGCCGTAGGCAATCTCCTTTGCTGACCGGGCATTTTAATTGGCTCATTGGAGTTTTCAGAACCAAGGAAAACCGACCGGTAATGTTAAATGCCTGCTTTCTTTATTAAAAGTTGTCTGGCTTCTTAAAAGTGTCTCCCCCCACCCTTCTCCCCCCCCCCCCCACCCCTCTCTCCCCCCCCCCACCCTTCTCTCCCCCCCCCCACCCTTCTCTCCCCCCCCCCTCCCCCACCCTTCTCTTCCCCCCCCCCCCCCCCCCCCCCCCCCCCCCCCGCTCTCTAAAGAACTTACCGTAACTGTGCCAGCCATCAGGAAAAAAAACATCTCCAAAACTACCGTTTAATTCCTTCCTCCAAGCCAATGTTGAATCCAATTGGCTAGTTCACCTTGGATTCTATGCGATCAACCTTCATGACACGCCTACCTTGCAAGACCTTGTCAAAGTCCTTGCTAAAGTCCAGATAAGATAAGGCCCCCTCCATTAGGCCCCCTCCAATCTTCTATAACTTCACCTGTTGTAAAGATGATGCAGATATCTCAGCAAAGGCCTCCCGCAATTTCCTTCCTAGCTTCTTACAAGGTCCAAGGATGTACTTGGTCAGACCATGGGGTTTTTATCCACATTAATGTGCTTTAAAAATGACAATACCTCCTCTTTGGTAATTCCAATATGATCTGACATCACAATTCTATTGCCTCAATTTCTTATTTGCTGAGAAATCAATTGGTATTCTCTCATTCCTGAGAGGAATGGCTTATTTTGCCAGTTGCCTAAATCTGACGTATGCTGCCACCTTTTTCCTAACCATAACCACCATATCTCTCATCAACTAGGGTTCCCTAAACTTGCCAACCTTGCCCTTAAGCCTAACAGGAACATGCTGCACCTGTACTCTTGCTTACTCATTTTTGAAAGCCTCCCACTTGGCAGTCATCCTCTTACCTGCAGAAAGTCCCTCCCAATCAACCTCTCAAGTTCCTGTCAATACCTCCAAAATCAGCCTTGCCCTAATTCAAGATCTTGACTTGTGGGCCAGCCCTATTCTTCTCTGGAATTACTTTAAACGTTGTAGAATTATGGTCACTGATCCATAACTCAGTGTATTGAGTATAGAAGTTAGAAGGCCATGTTGCAGTTGTATAAAACGTTGGTGAAACCGCATTTAGAGTATGGTGTTCAGTTCTGGACACCATGTTATAGGAAATATATTGTTAGACTTGAAAGGGTTTAGAGAAGACTCATGAGGATGATGCCAGGACTAGAGGGTCTGAGCTATAGGGAGAGCTTGAGTAGACTAGGTCTATTTCTTGGAGGGCAGGAGAATTCAATCATAAGAGGAATAGATCAGGTAGATGCACAGAATCTCTTGCCCAGAGAAGGGGAATTGAGGACCAGAGAACATGGGTTCAAGGTGAAGGGGAAAAGATTTAATGGGAATCTGAGTGGTAACTTTGCACACAAAGGGTGGTGGGTGTATGGAACAAGCTGCCAGAGGAGGTAGTTGAGGCTGGGACTATACTAATGTTTAAGAAACAGTCAGACGGGTACATGGATAGGACAAGTTTGGAGGGATATGGACCAAACGTAGGCATAGTGTTGCTGGGACATGTTTGCTGGTGTGGGCAAGCTAGGCTGAAGGGCCAGTTTCCACACTGTATCGCTGTATAACTATTGTCCTAAAATGCTCTCCCACCCACACTTCAGCCTCTTGCCCTACCTTGATCCCCAGGTGGAGGTCCAGTGACACGGGCTCTGTAATGTGGCCCTTTATATATTGATGAAGAAAGCTTTCTTGGACACAATAATTAATAAATTCCACCCCGTCCATGCCCTTTACACAATGGGAGTACCAGTCAATATCGCAAGTAATCTCTCATTAATACTATCCTATAATGTTAACAGATATTTGCAATATCTCCACACATATGCTCCTCATTCATGCTAACTATTGGCAGGCCTACAATACAGTCCCATCAAAATGATTGTTCCTTTCCTACTTTTAAATTCTACCAATATTGCTCCATTGGACAATACCTCAAAACTATTCTCTCTGAGCACTTTTATTCTATCCTCTCCAATTAAAAGGCACTCCTCCTCCCCCACCCACCCTTAACTGCATCTCTTATCAGGCCTGTAGCATCTACACCCTAGAATGTTGAGTTGCTGGGCCTGCCCTCCTTTCAGGATTCCCGATGTTCCCGATGTTAGGGAAGTCCAGGACAAGGGGTCACAGCTTAAGGATAAAGGGGAAATCCTTTAAAACCGAGATGAGAAGAACTTTTTTCACGCAGAGAGTGGTGAATCTCTGGAACTCTCTGCCACAGAGGGTAGTTGAGGCCAGTTCATTGGCTATATTTAAGAGGGAGTTAGATGTGGCCCTTGTGGCTAAGGGGATCAGGGGGTATGGAGAGAAGGCAGGTACGGGATACTGAGTTGGATGATCAGCCATGATCATATTGAATGGCGGTGCAGGCTCGAAGGGCCGAATGGCCTACTCCTGCACCTAATTTCTATGTTTCTATGTTTCAGCCATGTTTCTGTTATGGTGATGATATTCCCATCCCCCAAGTCTCTAGCATTGAAATAAATAGTTTAAACCACCAACCTTCCTCTTTCTTTACTGCACACTTGCCTCTCCTTCCTGCTAAGCCTGTTCCCTTTCGACTACAGTATTTGACATACTTTCTCATCTGCCTCCTTTCGTCTCTGGATCCCTCCGCCCCACCGATGTATTTCAAACCCTCCCGCGAAGTCCCAGCATATCTTCCTCCCAAGAAATTGATCCCCCTCCAGTTCAGATGCAAGCCATCCCTTCTGTACACCATCAATAGCAACAACATGGGTTGCAAAAGAGGCTTAGGTGCTGCAGAGTGAATGCAGGGAGGTAGGAAAGGGGTCAAAAAGCAGGACCTTAAGAGTGGTAATCCCAGTGCCACCTGCTGGTGAGTGCAGGAATAGAAGGATAAGCCAGATGAATATGTGTTTGAGGAGCTGGTTTAGGGGGCGTGGAGTCAGTTTTTTGTCCCACATGAGAGCCTTGAGTTATGGGGGGGACAGTTAGGTGGAGCCAAGACCAAGATCATATCAGCTATGACCTTATTCAATGGTCTCAACTTATGGCCTTATTCAACCGCCTCAACTTCTCCACTCCCCTGTCTCACTCTAACCTCTCCCCCAAGAACGTACTGCCATCGACTCACTCCGCAACAACCCAGATTGGGTTATCAAACCCGCCGACAACGGAGGGGCCGTGGTAGTCTGGCGCTTTGATCTCTACAAAGCTGAGGCCACGCGCCAACTCTCGGATACCTCCTCCTACTTACCCCTGGACCATGACCCCACTGTCGAGCACCAGGCCACTATCTCTAGCACCATCACTGACTTCATCAACTCCGGCTCCTTGCCCCCCCCAAGCCTCCAACCTCATCGTTCCCCAGCCCCGCACGGCCCGATTTTACCTTCTCCCCAAAATCCACAAACCTGACTGTCCTGGTAGACCCATTGTCGCTGCCTGTTCGTGCCCCACCGAACTTATTTCCACGTACCTCGACTCCATCCTATCCCCCCTGGTTAAATCCCTCCCTACCTATGTTCAAGACACCCCAGCCACTCTCCGTCGTCTCCAGGCATTCCATTCTCTAGGCCCTCATCATCTCATCTTCACCATGGATGTCCAGTCACTCTACACCTCCATCCCCCACCAGGATGGTCTCAAAGCCCTCCGGTTCTTCCTCGACTGGAGAATCAACCTATACCCAGCCACTGACACTCTCCTCCGCCTAGCGGAGTTGGTCCTTACCCTTAATAACTTCTCTTTTGACTCCTCCCATTTCCTCCAAACACAAGGTGTAGCTATTGGCACGCACATGGGCCCCAGCTATGCCTGCCTCTATGTAGGGTACATCAAACAATCCTTGTTCGAGACGTACCAGGGCCCCATCCCCGACCTCTACCTCCGCTACATCGACGATTGCATTAGTGCTACCTCCTGCGCCCACACACAACTCACTAACTTCATCAACTTCACCACTAACTTCCATCCGGCACTCAAATACACCTGGACCATTTCCGACACTTCCCTACCATTTCTTGACCTCACTATCTCCATCGCAGGTGATAGACATTTGACCGACATCCACTATAAACCCACTGACTCCCATGGCTATCTGGACTACACTTCTTCCCACCCTGCTTCCTGTAAGGACGCCATCCCCTACTCCTAATTCCTCCGTCTACGCCGCATCTGCTTCCAGGACGAGGTGTTCCACACCAGGGCATCAGAGATGTCCTCATTCTTCAGGGAACGGGGGTTCCCCTCCCCAACTATAGATGAGGCTCTCACCAGGGTCTCTTCCAACCCTGTTCTCTCTCCCCATCCCCCCACTCGCAACAAGGGCAGAGTCCCCCTAGTCCTCACCTTTCACCCTACTAGCCGTCACATACAACAAATAGTCCTCCGTCAGTTTCGCCACCTCCAACGTGACCCCACCACTCGCCACATCTTCCCATCTCCCCCCCTGTCTGCTTTCCACAAAGACCGCTCCCTCAGTAACCCCCTGGTTAATTCTTCCCTGCCCACCCGCACCACCCCCTCCCCGGGCACTTTCCCTTGCAACCGCAAGAGATGCTACACGTGTTGCTTTACCTCCCCCGTAGACTCCATTCAAGGACCCAAGCAGTCGTTCCAGGTGCGACAGAGGTTTATCTGCACCTCCTCCAACCTCATCTATTGCATCCGCTGCTCTAGATGTCAGCTGATCTACATCGGTGAGACCAAGCGTAGGCTTGGCGATCGTTTCGCCGAACACCTCCGCTCGGTCCGCATTAACCAACATGATCTCCCTGTGGCTCAGCACTTCAACTCCCCCTTCCATTACGAATCCGACCTTTCTGTCCTGGGCCTCCTCCATTGCCACAGTGAGCACCACCGGAAACTGGAGAAGCAGCACCTCATATTCCGCTTGGGCAGTCTGCATCCCGGTGGCCTGAACATTGATTTCTCCAATTTCCAGTAGCCCTTGCTGTCTCCTCCCCTTCTCAGCTCTCCCTCAGCCCTCTGGCTCCTCTTCCTTTCTTCTTCCTGCCCCCCTCCACCCTGCATCAGTCTGAAGAAGGGTTTCGTCCCAAAACGTTGCCTATTTCCTTCGCTCCATAGATGCTGCCGTACCCACCGAGTTTCTCCAGCAATTTTTTCTACCTTAGTCAATGATGGAGCAGGTTAAGGGTCAAACAGTACTTACTTCTTCCAATTCTTCTGTTCTTACAAAGACACCACCATATCTTTGGGTTAAAGAAGGAACTGCAGATGCTGGAAGATCGAAGGTACCCAAAAATGCTAGAGAAACTCAGCGGGTGCAGCAGCATCTATGGAGCAAAAGAAATAGGTGACGTTTCGGGCCGAAACCCTTCTTCAGACTGATGCAGGGTGGAGGGGGGCAGGAAGAAGAAAGGAAGAGGAGCCAGAGGGCTGAGGGAGAGCTGAGAAGGGGAGGAGACGGGGTTTCGGCCCGAAACGTTGCCTATTTCGTTCGCTCCATAGATGCTGCTGCACCCGCTGAGTTTCTCCAGCATTTTTGTGTACCATATCTTTGGGGATTTGATGTAGATCTGTTCTTGCTCTCCCGAATCTCCCACGACTCGATTGCTCTTTTCAAATTTGCCAACCTTGCCATTCTTGCATCAGGAAAAAGCACAACTCTGTACTTGGCTGATTTGATGATATGATTTTGGTATAAAAGTGGTGTAACTAAATATTATTTCAGATGGTAGCCACCAAATTAAAGCACCCAAGGCTGTTGTAATTTGCTAGCTGGTGCATCTGAGCAGGACAGTCATATCTTTAACTTTTTATTTCCTTTGGTAAAATTAGCACAAGCATATTTTTAAAGACTTGGGGCAGGATTTTTAAGACGTATATTGTCCTGTTGCTTTCATAGAAAATGGGAAATGTTATATGTGGATGGGAATTGAGTGAATAAGATATTAAATGTTTTAAGTTTTTTTTTGTTTCCTAAGCTGATCTGAAAAGGACAATTGCTGTCCTACTTGATGATATATTGCAGCGCCTGGGGAAGCTTGAAAACAAAGTGGACGACATGATTGCAAGCCGCTTGACAAATAACACCAACAGTACCAACAGCAATTCGATGTCTGCAGGTGCCAGTAAACAAATGAATAATCAAGGTAGTATTAGATAGCAAGTCTGCACAGGGATAAGAAAATGGAATCCTGTTTTCAGTTCCCCTCCTGGTTTAGTGACCTCCATATCCTATAGAGCTTTTCGGAAGGTTTCATTGAAGCTTTTGTCCAGTTGAAATGCCGAAATACTTGGTGCTCTGTACAATCTCGATTACTGTTGGGATTGGAATGCAGTGTTTCATCTTAAACTAAAAAAAAGGCAATGTAATACTGAGACTGGTACACATGAATGGAAATCCTTGCCCCCCGGGCCATTGCAGATTCTAGTTGGCTGGATTTTAAACAGGGCTCTTCGTCGGAAAAGGAACTCCGATACATGAAAGAGGATTGAAGTCTTTAGGCAGTAGAGGTAGACACTTGTATTATTATAAATATTCCTATAAATATGTACTTACAATTATTACATCTTCACTGTTTACTCAAAAATATTGTTACTGTTTAAAATCCATTGTTAGTGCACTGAACCTAGCATGTTGACATAACTCGATCATTGTTAAATGTTAAATAATGGATCAGTAATAGTATGTTTCAGAATTCCACACTCTTAGAATGGCATACAGTTAGAAAGGGGGAACGATAATGATTTCACTATTAAAATAGCTCCACCTTCTATGCCATCTGTCCCCAAGTTATATTTGCACTGGTGACCTCGTAGCTGCAAAGATATTGTAACATATAGTGAATGTAATGTACAATCTTGGGTTATTGCAGATATTTTCAAATAGATAACCCCAGAGAAATACCTGATGATGAAATTAATTCATGAAATCCTGGACAAATAGTTTTATTACGCTTCAACAAATTTTGAGGTGACGAGGGTACCTAGATTATAACCATTATCTTTCTGTACCTGTTGGCACCTGCACAGACCTTCTGACTACTAGATCTAATTTTGGTTCCTATTTTAACAGAACAGTAACACTGCTTGTCGGTAAATGCTATGCAAATTCACCTTGTATATGTGTACCTCTGGTTCATAAGGTTATTATTGAAAACAGACTTCAATGTGCTCTCTCCCTGGTGTAATTAAAGCTGCAGTACAAATAGCAAAACATGTTTTGACTTTATCATTATCATCAGAGGGGCAGTGAGCATTACATCCAACAGTAATGATCAAAGAAAGCTTATGAGCACGCATTAATAAAACATATTTTGAACAGGGGGAAATCTGTAAATAGATTTTAGTGTAATTTATTTGTCAGAAGCTGTGCGCTGCACAAAAAAAAATTGCACAGTTGACTAACTTAAAATGTTTCCTATACAGTACTGCAGATTTAAGGGTAATATACTTAATAATATTCTGTTCTATCGAACTTGTTATACCGCTGAGCAATAAACTTTATTTTTGGAGGCTTTGGTATGCAAATGCTTAGTGGCTTGCTGCTTTATGTGAGTGTTCCTTTATTCATGCTGCCAATTTGTCTTACAAAGTAGTGGAAAAACACACAGAATGAATTGCACAGTATTGTATCTGTTATGCAGTTTTACACTGTTTCTGCACATATCGAATACTTTTCTCTCGGTCTGGTTACAGCAAGAGGCTGTCATACCAACCCTTTGCCTCCCATTCTTGGGCCTTGTAGCTCAAATAGCTTGAGGTGAGCCCTACATTAAGACATATGGAACAAATTTAATGCAGATTTTGGTGAACCTAAGCTAGTGGCACAAAACTCTCAAAATGACAGTATTACTCAGGAACGGAATAAGAATGGGTGGAAAAGAAATCAAGTCTTTCTGGAGAAGGGTAACCATCCCAATGTAACAACGGCATGAAGGATGAATTATTCTACAGTGCCCTCCATAATGTTTGGGACCCATCATTTATTTATTTGCCTCTGTACTCCACAATTTGAGTTTTTGAATATAAATGATCACATGTGGTTAAAGTGCACATTCTCAGATTTTAATAAAGGGTATTTTTATACATTTTGGTTTCACCATGAAGAAATTACAGCAGTGTTTATACAGTCTTCCGCGTTTCAGGGCACCATAATGTTTGGGACACAGCAATGTCATGTAAATGCAAGTAGTTATGTTTAGTATTTTGTTGTCTATCCATTGCATGCAATGACTGCTTGAAGTCTGCAGTTCATGGACATCACCAGTTGCTGGGTGTCTTCTCTGGTGATGCTCTGCCGGGCCTGTATTGCCGCCATCTTTAGCTTATGCTTGTTTTGGGGGCTAGTCCCCTTCAGTTTTCTCTTCAGCATATAAAAGGCATGCTCAATTTGGTTCAGATTGGGTGATTGACTTGACCACTCAAGAATTTACCATTTTTTGGCTTTGAAAACTTCCTTTGTAGCTTTAGCAGTATGTTTGGGATCATTGTATTGCTGTAGAATTAACTGCCGGCCAATGAGATTTGAGGCATTTGTTTGATGTGTCTATAAACTTCACAATTCATTATGCTACTACCATCAGCAGTTGTATCATCAATGAAGATAAGTGAGCCAATACCTTCAGCAGCCATACATGCCCAGGCCATAACACCCTCACCACCGTGTTTCACAGATGAGGTGATATGCTTTGGATCTTGGGCAGTTCCTTCTCTCCTCCATACTTTGCTCTTGCAATCACTCTGATATAAGTTAATCTTCATCTCATCTGTCCAAAAGACCTTTTTCCAAA
Source organism: Leucoraja erinaceus (assembly GCF_028641065.1). Lineage (NCBI taxonomy): Eukaryota > Metazoa > Chordata > Chondrichthyes > Rajiformes > Rajidae > Leucoraja > Leucoraja erinaceus. Next base: position 92,413,924 of record NC_073378.1, read on the forward strand.
ACTGTGGTTGCTCTTTTAAGTACTTCTTGACAAACTGTAACCGGGCCATCCTATTTTTGCGGCTAACCAGTGGTTTGCATCTTGCAGTGTAGTCTCTGTATTTCTGTTCATGAAGTCTTCTGCGGACAGTGGTCATTGACAAATGCACACCTGACTCCTGAAGAGTGTTTCTGATCTGTCGGACAGGTGTTTGGCGATTTTTCTTTATTATAGAGAGAATTCTTCTGTCATCAACTGTGGAGGTCTTACTTGGCTTGCCAGTCCCTTTGTGATTAGTAAGCTCACCAGTGCTCTCTTTCTTCTTAATTATGTTCCAAACAGTTGATTTTGGTAAGCCTAAGGTTTGACTGATGCCTCTAACAGTTTTATTCTTGTTTCTCAGTCTCATAATGGCTTCTTTGACTTTCATTGGCACAACTTTGGTCATGTTGATAAACAGCAATAAAAGTTTCCAAAGGTGATGGAAAGACTGGAGGAAAGACTAGGTGTTGAGAACTCTCTTATACCTGCATTAAGGAGGTATTTAAACACACCTGAACAATTAAAAACAACTGTGATGCCACGTGTCCCAAACATTATGGTGCCCTGAAAAGGGGGGTCTATATATAAGCACTGCTGTAATTTCTACATGATGAAACCAAAATGTATAAAAATGGCCTTTAATAAAATCTGCCAATATGCACTTTATTCACATGTATTTTTTCTATTATAAATCTCAAATTGTGGAGTACAGAGGCAAATAAATAAATGATGAGTCTTTGTCCCAAATATTATGGAGGGCACTGTATATCTCACATTGAAATGCTTCACATTCAATGCAAAAGCGAACATTTTATTCTCAAAGACAGTTTCAAGATGAAAGCTAGCCAATGCTTTCCTTTAAACTTAAACACAGTATTTCTAATATAATTGCCGTGTTTTATTTTCAGATTGATTTGCAGGCAAAAGTTGCACTTACAAACTACTTACACCTTTGACTAAACTCAATTTTTTGTTCCTTTTAATATGTGGTTTTGCTTGAGAAGGAATTCAGATAATTTTCTCAGTTTTTACTCTTGACATGATTTAAGGGTGTTATCTCAAAAGATTCAAACATGATCAGAATTTAGAAGAAAATATAATTCAATGGACTAGGATAATGTGAAAAGTGAATTTAATCGTATCGACTGCACTTCATTCCAAATTATAATTTCTTATGTCCAGTAAAACATTAAGTCTCTGTGTGAAATATAAACAAAATAGAAAATACAGATCTTAAATCTATCTTGTTGTTAATACAAAATTATGCTGTATCAAGTAGACAATTTTGTTAAATCCGTTTTTTTCCCAACTCCATGAGTCATTTAACACTGTTTATTCTGGTATTGAATTTAAAGGACACTATGGATGGCATGCCTATTCAAGTTTCCAAAATTCCAGCCTGTTCAATACCAAACAAGTGAAATTGCACCAAAAGAACCACCCTTCTGTTCTGCATATTAAATACTTTGGATATTAATAATTGGGTATAATTTGAAAGTAGTTGGCGGCTTTTCTTAAAAATTAACAGAGAACACTCTACTAACTTTGTGCAATGATTTTTGCTATTCACTTCATATTATAAATATTTGTGCCACTGCTGGGTTAACTAGTATTTCTTGCAATTTGCATAGCAGTAAAGTCACCTCTAAGAATGGTAAAAATCAATTTGAAAAATAAAATCAAGAGAGTAAACCTTTTGGAGAATTGAAAAATATCAAAAATTATAATTTGCCTTGTCGGCTTGTTTATTTAAAAAAAGGTGTTAAGCAAAGTAATGTGCCACTGCAAAGCTTACCCATTGTCGTGTGATATTGTTTCTCGAGCTTTGTGTTTGCAAAATTTAATAAAGTTCACCTTCAAAGGCTTCCAGTGCTATATTTTGCTTTTCAGATTTGTCTAGTTCTTTCATCCAAAGTTCTTTTTTTCACTCTGGACGGGGATTCTTTTCTGCTTTTGAATGTATTTTTCTTGGCCTCTCTCCTTTTGCTTACACAATGCCTGGTGCCAACAGAATTGCTTTTTCAAATACATTTGACTGCATTTAATTGAGGTATGATGTACATTGCTCAATTCAAAAGAAGATACGGCCGTAACAAAAATGACCGCAACAAAAATGCATAGACTACACAATCTAGTGCAAATACCCTGGGTTATAATCTTTTAAGGGGATTATTCTCACATCATAGATCAGCATTTGAAACGGGGTTATGGGAAGAAGTTGGAAGTATTTTGAATTGTTCTCACTAAAGGCTAGTAAGGACAGGGTTGGGTCCACAGTGCGGTTTAAATAATCTAACAAGAGAAAGGCTCATTAAATCAGTAAGACTGGAATTATTGAAAGGAAATCGTTTTTCAATGGTAAGCATAAGTCACTTTTGCTTTTGATACAAACATTCCATATTTTTCTATGAACCAATACAAAGCTCTGGATTAAAAGCAGACTAACAATACAGTTGATATTCTTTTATTTAGGTTAATTGACTGTCCATTCAAACAGATTTGTGTTGAAAACCAATGTACTTTTCCATAGTACTTGCATCATGATTAAGTACAGATAAGACATATTTATGCTGCATAATTATAGGTTTACAACAGCAAATCTGTGATAAAGTACCATTGAAATAACGTTATATTTTATCAATCTAAGCTATTTGTTTTTTCAATGATGCCTCTGTAATGTCCCACCTTGGCAATTTTGACAATGTCAGTTTCAATGACTAGTCTAGAAAGCATGCAACAGGAAAAATTAAAATGCCCAATAAAAGAAAAAGTACTGGAACAGCTTAGCAGACCACGAGGCATTTGTGGAGAGAACACAGAACTAATGTTTCAATGATTTTTCATCAGAACATTTCACAAGGTTCAAATAGCTATTATTTCACCACAGCATTGTATCAACAGTCCTTGCCAGCAACAGCCATGAATGAATTACAGAAAGTAACTTTTGCAATGAAATGTCAATCAGTACTATACATCATCGGAATATTGTTAAGTATTCTACTTCATGTTCCGGAATGGAACTTGAGCTCTGCATTTTTTATATAAAACAAGGCCTGATCACATTGTGATGGTTACACATTCACCATGCTTTACAGCACAAAAGTACTGAAGCAGTCATTCAACCAATGGAAATTAATTTGATTAACTAATGGAATAATATCAATTACCAAAGTGCTGCTTATTGTCCAAATTCAGGTTTGTGAAATTATGAGTATGGGAGGTTCATTGTGTTATAAAATATTTTCATAGACTCCTTGCCCTGTTCTAGTGTAATCAGTTTTCAACATGTCTCATTTTCGGAAAGTTACACTCATAAAGCCTCTCTATTCCAATTAGAAACCATCAACATCTGTTAGAGAAGATGTTACATTATTATAATACATTAAAACAAAGCAGTTTGAAAAAATCAAGTTAATAGACAATAGGTGCAGGAGTAGGCCATTTGGCCCTTCGAGACAGCACCGCCATTCAATGTGATCATGGTTGATCATCTCCAATCAGTACCCCGTTCCTGCCTTCTCCCCATATCCCCTGACTCTGTTATTTTTAAGAGCCCTATCTAGCTCTTTCTTGAAAGCATCCAGAGAACCTGCCTCCACCGCCCTCTGAGGCAGAGAATGCCACAGACTCACCACTCTCTGTGAGAAAAAGTGTTTCCTTGTCTCCGTTCTAAATGGCTTGCTCCTTATTCCGAAACTGGCCCCTGGTTCTGGACTCCCCCAACGAGGCTAAGTCAATGCAGTTTTGTGTAAGGAAAATTATTGCAAGGAGTTGTTTGAAGAAATATCATCTGCTGAATTAAAGAGATAAAATGGTGGATGTAGATTTCAATAAACTTGATAAAGTAGAAATGGAACTGCAGATGCTGGTTTGCACAAAATGACACAAAGTGCTGGAGTAGCTCAGCATGTCAGATTGCATCTCTGGAAAATGTGGATAGGTGACATTCCGGGTCCTGCCCATTCCCCCATTTGGATACATGTGTTGTATCTACGTTTACTGCAGTTTACGTATGACAAAAGGTTGGGCAATCAAAGCTCATGTCTTCTCAAGTTTAAAAAGGTGAGAGACTTGATAATGAAGGATCCGGTGAATATGGAGATGTTTCTTGACATGGGAGAATATAAAACTAGTATTTATTTAATCGGAAAAATAAGCAAACGCCCAATTGACACAGAAATGAGGCCTAATTATTTCCTCTCATTGCAACTCCGTTCCTCAAAAGATGATGAAATCAAAGTGTTTGAGCATTTTAAGAAAGTGGTAAGGAGAAATTAACAGTAGATGATAATGTGTAGTTAATGTTGCAAGATAAATAATGATGAATGATATGTCCATTCTCTGTGATGATTTAGTGTATATTTCCAGAGAACAGCAGAGCTATACAGCAAAGATAGTTGTAGAGTCAATCTCCTTTCTGCTTGAGTTTAGTTGGAGAATAGTATAGGTTATAAATCAATCAATATTCTTGAGTCAAAGGAAAAAGTTTGAATTTCTGAGCTGGCTTGTCCTTAAGTAATTAAAATAAATAACTAATCTCAGTAAAAGTATTGAGGCTGCAGTACTGGAGAATATCCACTGGGTGCAATATATTTCATTTGCATCAACACAACTTACATTTTGAATTATGTTTTTAACGTTTCCATGTAGCAGGGCTATACTGTATGTAATGTGGCTCCCTATATCTGGACCAGCTTATTGGGATTTAAAGTATACTCACTATTCATAGTTCATTATTGCAAATAGGTGTTGCATGGTGGATGCCATGTTATGATTTTTAGGCATGTTACAGAAAAACATTAATGGAAACAGATTTTTAGATTTATGTATTTTATTATGTAGGAAGTTATCATCGGTGAATAGAGATGACGTTACCAGGTACCCGAATGCATAAAGGAAGCATCAAAAATAAAACGTAATCACTGCATAAGAATAAAACCATGAATGTAATTCACTGTGCAACGTCTTGTTGAATAATTTTGCTGTTAACTTAATAAACTTTATTATTGCAGAGTTTTCAGATTTGTGTGGTTTAACATCAATAGATGGTTTTCCATATTGTGAAGGTAAAATTAAGGTGAGAAAATTAAGTAATTATCTTTTCCTCTTCGCAGTTAGATTTAGCTCTTAGGGCTAAAGGAATCAAGGGATATGGGGGGGGGGGGGGGGGGGGGGGGGGGGGGGGGGGGGGGGGAGTAGGAACGGGATACTGATTTTTGATGAGCAGCCATGATCATATTGAATGGCAGTGCTGGCTCGAAGGGCCGAATTACCTACTGCACCAATCTTTCTATGTTTCTATGCAAAATGAGTTTACTCTGTTGAAGTAGTCTGTTATCCAGTGGAAGTTAGACCTTCTGTTGAGGATCAGCAGTATGCAGTAATTAAAATGAATTCCTTTAAATTTGAATAATTTGTCAGTGCTCGCTGTCTTGGCTCAAATTAAGAATGGTCAATTAGGCAAAGTAGTGGAAGACAACCAGTGCCTGGACAACCATGCATCAGCCAAGAATGTAAGAAAGAGGAGAATATATATTGAGTGAATATAATTTAATAATTGAATTTCTACGTCTGGTTATTTGTGATATGTTTCCTGTTAGCCCACAAAGAACCTGCAAAGACAATGTGCAAAGCAAGCCGGCCTCATGTCAACCATGTGTGGTCTTAAAGATTGTGATAATAACAAAGAAATTGCACATTTTAAGGATGCACGTTGCTTTAAAAACATAGGTTTCTAGCTTTGCCCATCCGTCCAACTGTGTGAAAGAATAAGCTACAACTAATTATGTTGCTATAACACTTAAACAAAAAAAAGTGAAGTAATCTCCACTTGCCAATATGCATTACATTGGACAACTGTTTTTAGAAGTAGCAAATGGTACAGTATTTAACAGTTGGGAACCCTGATTGAAGCAGGAGTCAGGGTCATGCTAAAGGGACAGTTAAAGAGGTAGGATTTGTATCAGCTTTTTAAGAATTGAATGGGGATAGGTTTTAGAACATAGATTACATAGGGCAAGAGAGTTTTATCAGCAATTAGAATAGAATAGTAGAGATCAAGCAATTTTTCTGTTTCAACCAGTTAACATTTATTTTGCTACACCATTGACGAGGATCTACAAAAGGCAGGTAAGAGCTAACTGGCACTCATGGTGCCAAAATATCAATCATACCATGAACATATTCCATATTTCTACATTTCTTATCAACATGGGAGAAGGCCATTCACCCCATTGCATTTAAGAATGGGAATGGCTCTGAGTATTCCTAATGGTGCACTACTTCTGCAAACAAAACTCCTCACGTTCCCTTCAGGCCCACTTTCCCATCCTCATTCGACCACTCATCCACAAACCTGGAGCAAGCTACAGGAGCAAAATTGCTACTAATCAGCGCATATTTGGAATATGAGAGGAAATCAGAACACCTGGAGAAAGCCCATGCGATCACAGAGAATGTGCTAATAGAGGCCAGGATCAAACAATTGATACTGAAGCTGCCCACGGGATGTAGTTTGCCAGACCAATGATTGATTTCTCTCATTTCAAGTAACTCTTGTATTCCCTCCCCTCATCCCTCCCCCACCCTAAGCATCCTACCAGTTCCATTGCTCGCATCGTTGTATCCCTCTTGTTATCACACCTTCCCAGCCATTCTTCGTGGGCTAACAGATGTCCTCAGAATTAATCTCTTTTTCATTCATAAAGAGATTCATTCATGGGCTTCACCCATCCTGAGGACATCTGTTGCCGACCCTGATTTGTTCGGGCCTTTCTCCCCCCCCCCCCCCAACCACCATCACCTCGACTTTCAGTCTGAAAAAAGGTTCTGACCTGAGAGATCACCTATTTTTCTCCAGAGATGCTGCCTATCCTATTGAGTTACTCCAGCATCTTGTGTCTATTTTCCAGTCCTAGTTGGCAAGAAGAGGTGGTGAGCCGATGGCGTAGGAACTCTAATGCTTTTTTAAAGTAAAGACTTCAAGACTTTTAATGTGACAGAGATAATACCTTCCCAAGTTAGTGAGGTGTGTATGTTGTCAAAGAAACGTAAGTTATTGGAGTGCCCCTCACAGAAGATAGATACTGAGTGTCATCCCTTTTTTAATATTCTTTGTGGCCCATTGCCCCTGGCTTCACATTGGAGCCTTCACGTTTCCCAGCCTCTGTCTTAGCCCAATGTTTTTAACTCATTTTTGCCACTTGTTTTCTTTCCTTCCCTTCCATCACCAGCCAGGATGTCACTTTGGCCAGTTGTTGGGCAAAACTTTGCAAAAAATAATTTCATTAAGGACCTGCCTGTAGGATCATCAGAGGTTTTGCTAAGTTCTTCCATTAATGGTCCATAGCACACACCCAGCTTTTCCATCAAGGTCAGAATATCAATGTGGCTGCACCTTGGTAACTTCTTTATTCCTCTTATTGTTTTATTAAGCATTACATGGAACATGAATAATTTTAAATGTATGCACATTTTGGTGGGAGCTGAACGAAGGCAGAGGCAAACAGACAGTACGTCAGAGAAATATAAACCCTGGCAATAGATTGCAGGTTGGGTTTGCAATTCAGCTTGCATGTTAAGATCCTGCTTGTGGGTTCAAGTTCAGCAATTATCCAGAACGGAGGAAGGGATTAAGAAGCTAAAGTACCGTGTTTGTGACAAAAATAGGAGTTCCAATTTAATAACGGCAAGCATTTGAAAGTTCTGATACAGCATGTCCACATTTTGATATCCGGGAATAAATCATGGATGGCAATGAGGCAACAGCGTGGGTGTAGCAGGCATGCACATGAAAGCTGGCTCAACGCTTGCAGACTATTGCTATGTGCACATGATGAGGAGCAGGAGAGGACCAAGAATGGATGCACAGAAACTGTGGCTTTGTTGTGATTAGTGTTTACGAGAATATTGTCAGAACTGGATTGTCTGAGCCACAGGCAGAGGTTGAGTAGGCAGGGACTCTATTCACTGTAGTGCAGGAGAATGAGGGGTGATCTTATAGAGGTGTATAAGATCATGAGAGGAATAGATCGGGTGGATGCACAGTCTCTTGCCCAGAGTATGTGGATCGAGGACCAGAGGACATAGGTTTATGATGAAGGGAAAAATAATGAATTGGAATCTGAGGGATAACTTTTTCACGCAAAGGGTGGTGGGTGTGTGGAACAAATCTGCCAGAGGAGATAGTAAAGGCTGGAAATATCCCAATGTTTAATAAACAGTTGGACAGGTCCATATAGGACAGGTTTGGAGGTATATGGACCAAACACATGCAGCTGGGACATTTTGGGCAGTGTGGGCAAGTTTGGCCGAAGAGCCTGTTTACACACTATCACTCTGACTATGACTCTACCAAAGGGAATGTCACCCATGTGGGCCACGGAGGGAGGGGGAGAGGCTGAGGGGGGGGGGGGGGGGGGGAGGGAATGAAAGAAGATGGTGCTGTATAAGCTTGTATAAAGGCACAGAGAAACCAAGGAGGACAAAGAATGAAAATGTCACATGCTATATTACTGATAGGTTTAACCAACTCACTTATGATGGTTTAGGCAAATTCAAACAAGAAAAATGCAGATTTAAAGAGCCGAGCACCTGGCTTGAGAAAATAACATACCATGCAAAATGTTTTTAAATCATTTGCTGTTGAAATGCATGTATCTTTCTTTTTTTCTTGCATTGCTTAAGATAGACCGGATGATATTAGCAACCCATGATTGCTTTAAATATTAGCAGAACCCAATGTAATTGTCTTCATCCCATTTATTCTTGCTGCAGTGGTTGAAAGATATGTGGAAGTCTGAATCTTGTTATGCAAACTATGGTGTCAATGGATCCACATGCTCGTTCATTAAATATCTCAGCGAGGTATTTGCAATTCTCTACAGCCATTTATTTTATAATGTAATTAAGTTCTGAAGCTGCTATTGATAAATAGAGTATGTTTTACAAACTATTTTCAGTGTAGATGCAAGTTGCATATGGATCAAAGTTTCTTTACCTAATTTATTTCTAATTTATTTCTTTAATTTACGTGCCTTTATACTCAAGAAGATAATCCTTACTTCATGCAATGTCCATCTTTTAACCTGCTGTTAGCATTTCTGTCAGATTGCCAGGGTAGCACAGTTTTCTGCATTTCTCACCTGATCTTTATAGCCAAGGTACAGAAAATAAATTATGTTTAGTGGTTGAGGCAAACTTTACATCTAAGATGAATAGAAGTACATTAATAAATTATTTCATTCAGCTCCAGTATGAATTAAGAAAGTAAAGTATGAATTACTTATTTCAAGTCAATTAATCACTATGTCATCTTCATTATTTAGTACTGTGTAATATTTTTGAGTGTATATATAAATAAATATGTATGTGTGTGTGTATGTGTGTATATTAAAATTCAAAGTAATTCCAAAGTGAACATATTTAAATAATTTGTTAAAGGATGCACTGTTATGCTGCTAGGTATGGCCAATAAATATGGATGCTATCTAATGGTAATATGAGACAGTTCACAGAAGCACAGATGTTTATGGGGGCCATTTGACCCGTCTTGTCCATTCTGGTTCTGTAAGGGAATCCAACTAATCATCCTCCCCTGATCTTGCACTAGAGCCCTGCAATGTTTCCGTTGACAGTTAGCTGCCCTATTTTGAACACTATAATTGAACCAGTCTCCAGTACTGCCTCTGGTAGTGCATTCCAGATCCTAACTACTCACTGAAAAAACATCCACAAGGAAGTCCCTTCTGTTGCTTTTGATTCTTTTGCCAATCACTTTCATTCCATTACCAGACCCATTTTGCTTTGTGCAGTCATCATTTTTGTCATTTAATCTCTACAGCTAAAGACCTCACTTTTGTTCTTTCCTTCCTTTCTTTTTGATCTCCACTTGGAATATGTTTGATCTCTAAGGTTTTTATAGTTTATTGCAGTCTTTATGGCAGCTAATCACATTGGGGTGGCTTTAACCATCAAAATATCAGTCCCAGAGTTCTGCAGCAATCAGGCCAAGTGCACTTAATGTATTTGTTGGATTCTGGAGATGCCTCCATTGGAAAGAAAGAAAGGAAAATGGATAATGGTTATTCCATGGCTCGTGCTCAACCTGAGTGTTGTGCTGGCAGTTGCAAAGGCCACAGAACATCAGATGATGAAATAAAGAATACTGTAACAAAAGGTAGTATTGCAAAGCTGGAGGTAGCAACAGCAATTAGCACACAATGTGATCCTCTCTCCTGGATTCTATGCTGCAGATGGTTTAACCGCCACCTCAGATCCGGAAAGATGCGTCAGCAACATATTCATCAATATCCCATGCGCACATTATTACAATTCCCTCGAAGATAGACACAAAAACCTGGAGTAACTCAGCGGGACAGGCAGCATCTCTGGAGAGAAGGAATGGGTGACGTTTCGTGTCGAGACCCTTCTTCAGACTCAATCTACGCTCTTAACATTTATGTGATATGTACTGTACATATTCTGGATTGGCTGCAAAAAAACGTGTTGGAAAGTTATAAGACTACCTTGTGTTGAGGAATAGGAATGAGATAATGAGATGTACAGGAGCTCACTTCAAGGTATCATCTATTTTAATTTATCTAAATATCATATCTTCAAGTGCAACCCAAAAACTTCATGTGTGTACTGCTCCATCCCCACCTCTATCTACCCCTCCTCCCATTCTTCACCCAATGTTCCTGAATCTTTGCATGCTTCAGTGCCTAAATCGCACTGCTGTGCAATATCATAGCAAGAGTTAACTACCATTTTTGATATTCAAATTGTTTCATAATAAAACCCACTTACCCAATTATCAAAGGTAGACAAAAATGCTGGCGAAACTCAGCGAGTGAGGCAGCATCTATGGAGCGAAGGAAATGGGCAACGTTTCGGGTCAAGACACTTCTTCAGACCGTCTTGAGTTACTCCAGCGCTTTTGAATGAAACTACAGGCTACTCTGGTGATGCATTGGTTGCTTCTCACCTGCTGTACTACCAGCAAGAATATTGCCAGTGCAACAGAGTCAGTGCACATGCTTATTCTGGATGGCGTGATTTAGGGTGAAGTTGTTGTGCACAGCAGTCCTCCCAAACAAGTAGCCTGCTCCCTGCCTGGTACGTTTGTGGGTGTCCAACCTAAATACTCCATGTCCACACCACCCAGAAGGCACTCATCCCATCTCCAGGACCTGGCCCCAAGCCTTCAACACTTAACATTTTCAAGTGCTCGGCTTGACACCTCTTCAATAGTGTCAGTGATTCTGCTTCCATCACTCTGGCAGTGCAGTCCAGGTCTCTGGGTTAAATCTCTGGATGAAAAGGTTACCCATCAGATCTCTCTAAATCTCTTGTTCCTTACCCTAATTCCTCATTGCATTCATTGCTGAAAAAGAGAAATGTTTCCTGCAATCTATCCTATCTGTAGCCTTCATTTTTTTTAATACCTCAGTCATGCCCCCCTCTTAACCTCCCCCACTCCAGGGAGAACAGACCTATTCTCTCCGATCTCCCTTCATAAATAAAATGCTCCAACTCAGACAACATCCTGGTGAATCGCCTCTGCATTCTCTTCAGCACTATTGCATCCTTCCTCTAGCGCAGTGACTAGAACTGCAAGCTGTACTTCAGCTGAGATCTGACCAATGTATTATGAAGTTGGAACATAAATCTCTCTGCTCTTATATTCAATGCCCTAACTAATGAAGGCCAGTATCCCATATGCCTTCCTAACCACGTTAGCTACTCATCTTCAAGGACCTTTGGACTTGCATGCCAAGGTCTCTCTTTTCCTCAATACTTCCTAGGACCTTACCATTCATGGTGCATGTCCTGTCCTTGGCAATATTCATTAACACTATAGATTGGGGATGGAAAATAAGTAATTGACTGAAAATGACTTTGCTAACAACAAATGGTTCTAATCCAGGTACTAAACTCATGCAATTCCCACAATTTAAAAATGAACAAAATTATCTCTATGGTCATCTTTATGGTTTAAGGACATTTAAAAAAAAACAGACTTTCCTACTGCGAGAGAGCATGTAATTTACAGAGTCAACCATCTAGGATAATTCTGATATATTTCCCAACAAGTAATTCTAAAATGAGGGATAGGAACAGATTCTCAATGAAGTCTAATTTTCTTAAACAAGACAACTTTGATTTGTAAAATATTGTGTTTTCGAGCTTTGTACTAATTATTTATGGTTTAACATTTTTCAGGTTGAAAGTTTTTGCCCCTTGCTTCCAGAAAGAATAAAAATGATTGCTGCTGCTATTTCCCTAAAACCTAAGGTGAGAGAGATTGAATTTAACATATATATTACAAACATCATAAATGTTGATTCCAGTTCATGCATATCTTTGATATAAAGTATTCACTTTCCAAAATTCACACAGAAAATTTCTGCTTTCCATGTTAATTTATAAATAAGTAAATGTCTTATATTGTCTAAGTTTAGCTGTGACGTTTATCAAAATTGCTGTTTCGTGTGTTGCATGCAGTGATGATTGCAACTGACTGAATTTTGTTTCTGAATAATTAACGTTTTTCTTCATTTAAGCACATAATAAAATCTGATTGAATAAAAGCTTAACTGTATTGATTATTTCAGAAGAAAATACCGAACAATGTAGATTAAAAAAAACTACATTGCTGAAAATCTGAAAAAACTCACCAAGTCAGGCAATATCTTTGGAAAGAGATACAGTCAATGTTTTGGGTTTGCGACTCTTCACCAAAGGTGAACAAAGCATTGACAGTTTCTCTTCCCATGGATGCTGCCTGACTTTCTGAGATTTTCCTGCATTTCCTGATAAACTGCTTTCCTGGATAATGTTGCCTGTGGATAATGCCAATGGATTTGGACCTGAACAGTGAGTGTTACTCTGACATTTAAGAAAAAGAGAATTGTAATTGACAAGAAAATACAGGCAAATGTTTTATTTCCAACATGATGTGCCTCATAACGGTGGCAACATTGATTCCTGAGAATTTTACTGGAATCCTGTGAGGAGAAAGAAATAACCAATGGATGTTATTTCATTGTATTTTCAGAGGATATCTGAAAATTGTATTATAATAAATTGGTTAGATTAATTTTGAGTTGTCCTGAAAATAGAAGCACGAAGATAACAAGCAAAGATGAATCCCACATTGCAGTTTGGCGGATAACAGTAACAACAAAATAAAATCATTTGAAGCTGTTAAGCGATACGATTGCTATGAATAATTTGGACCAAGAGAGCAGAATTCATCTTAGAACCTAATTACGTTTTAATATAGGCTGTTGAAGAGTTATGCATATCTGAACACCACAGCAGGGCATTTCTTTCAAGCCCACATGAGGAGGCTGGTTTTATCAACAGGTATGCCAACAAATCATTGGACTGGGAGTTGAAGGAAGGCATCAAACAAATAAAAGTTGAAGTTGTAGTGCTCGCAGTATTCAACCTGGACTTCAATGCAAAAATGCTGGTCTTTGTCCAACCATCTCACTATCAAAAACCTCTATTATTTCTGTATTCACCTCTCCCGACAGGTTTTTTGTGCCCCTTCTCTCTTCCAGCTTTCTTCCTCCAACCCCGACACCACCACAATCAGTCTGAAGAAGAGTCCCAACCCGAAACGTCATCTATCCATGTTCTCCTGACCTGCTGAAATAATCCAGCATATTGTCTTTTTTTGAAAACCAGCATCTGCATTTTCTTGTTTCTACAAAAATGTTGTAGTTTAATTTTGTAGTCAGCAGTTTTTTAGAAAGATAATAGCAAATAATCAGCCCAATCACAAAAGGAATATACATGGTTTATTATTTATTCTCCTTTTCAAAGAGAGTGAGAGAGAGAACATTAAATAAAGTGATTTGAAGGTTGCTTAACAGATTGACATGTAAATAATTTAGCTCAATGTTTTGCATTTAACCTCATCTTATCAAACATGTTAAACTCTCTTGGGAAATATTGAAGAAATATATTTTGAACTAAGTTCAGCGCACATTGGTAACCTATTCTTGAACAGATGGATTACCCCAGTCTTGTTGGACATTGAACAATGCCCATGAATGCAAGATGCTCTTTTTATTTAGGGCAGTTTTGAGCACTGCAATAGTTTTGGTTCCATCTAATGCACAATTGAAATTTGCATCAGGGAACATTTGGTTAACATCTGCAATGTTGCTAGGAACCACTACATTTTCATTAATAATCTTCCATCTGGCATTGTAGCAGTTTTTTAACATTGTTGGTTCACATCTATGAATATTGTTTTTGTTGTCAGGCCAAGATTTTAACCAGCCTGGATGGTTTGCTAGCAGTACTGGCTGAACACGAAGAACTTGCATGGATAAAACTGAGGATAGAGAGGATGAAGGAGAAATGGATAACCGCTGTGAAAGCATTGGCTAAAAAACACAATTTGGAAAATCGACCACAGAAAAAGGTATTAAAGACTATCAAGATGTTTTCTTAAATTTTGTAAAATTATTTGTTAAACTGAATTAAAGACCAATTGAGTTCAGATTTGTTGGCTAAATCACAATTGCACTAGCTGCATAAACAACAAACAATTGTAAATGCAAAGTATATAATTGACACATCTATTGGTAAGTTTTCTTAAAGTGCCCACATTTTCCAGTGAATTCCAAAGAGAGAGAGAAATATATCTGGTACGATCAACCATGTCAGTAAACACTCTGCTAATACATTTTTGTGGTCAAAAGTTACAGAATCTGATTTCTGCAAAATTGTTGTTTAGGTAGGGGTTATTATTGTGACAATATTGGATATTTTATTTAACAATGATCTAGTAGAGGAGAAATGCCCTCCATTGTGGTGTAATCAAAAGACCAGAGAAATATTGATTATTAACATACTGTGTATCAAGTCAGGCAACATACCATCAGCACTGCTTAAGAGATTTTTTTTAATGTTATGTCTTAATTTTCAAACTTCAAGATTCAGCAAGATGTCTAGAATTAGTTGATTTTCCGCAGATTAACACTAACCATAAGCTGATGATTCCTGGTACATGAATCCCAGCTTTTCTTCTAACTGGTGCATTTAAATGAATTACTGTGATATTGATAAAGATAACCCTTATATTTATATTATTTATTTAATTGTGGTGTTGGTGTTTTTTAATCAGTAAAGCATTTATTCAGCTTGGCCTGGCAGTAATTAAGCGAACATGTTAAGAGCACATTTACTGAAATGGATGACTTAACTTTCTGACGTTGTGTGCATGTACATGACATATACTTTACATATACTTTACATATACTCTACATGTACGACTATGTTATGTCTCACAATGTATTTCAATTGTCATTTGTTGAAGCCAACAATGGAGTGGTGTAAATCTGTTTGCAGCTTCAGGATCCTTTCAGTCAACCATACATTTATCATTGAAGCCTGCAGTTTCTGGAGCATTTATGAATGAATAATCATGTACCACCAACCTCACTATTTTTTTTACATGAAATGCGTTATTAGTGACACTTATCAGGCAATGAATATTCAAAATCCAAATACTTTACTTGTTTTGAAAGTTTTTTTAGGAGTTCCATAGTTCCTGAATTAAATGTACGTGAGGTTATTGAGAATTTGGATGCTATTATCATCATTATAAGACTTGCCAAATATTACCAAAAAAAATAGGTGCCAAAATCACTGCCTAATTTGACTATTACTTATTTGTTTTTAATTTGCTGGAATTTGGAAATTACTAGAAAGTTGTAAATCTGTAAAATAGCATGGCACGTGCAAAAACAGAATCACGCTTAATATTTGCATAAAATGATGAAATTCACTAGTAGAAATCATTGAAATAACATGACTTGCAACAAACGTTTAGTATGTTATTCATTATTTGTTCCTTTGTTATTCTTTAATGAACCTCTTGGCTGTCCTGCAACTTTCCGATCATGTTGCCAGAGAAATGGCTGGCAGCAGGCTGACATATTTATCCTTGTGAGAGTTTTGTCTGGTAATCTGGTTTCAGGATTATATAGTATACATCATGCAGGGGAAGAATATTAATCAAATATTCAGAAATATATGATTCAGACCCGTCAGAAATTAGCTGAATATTTTGCATATAAAATTTTGTCATGAAAAAAGTGAATGATAAATAGTATTGATTATATTTTGTATTGCGTGGATTGCTCTGATCTGACAAATCATTTTGCCAGTCAATCAATCAATCAATCAATCAATCAAAACTTTATTGTCATTTAGAAATACATCGATATATGCAATTCTAAATGAAATTCCGTTGCATTTGGCTCCCCGTGCAACACTAAAATAAACAGAAGGGTAAAATAGATAAAATGGATAAAAAGATAAAATGGATAAAAAAATAAAATAGATAATGGTGGCGGCCCATTACATGGCATTCAGTCTCATGGCGCATGGGAAGAAGCTGTTGCAAAACCTGGCCGTTCTGCTCCTTATGCTACGATATCTTTTGCCCGAGGGCAGCAGAGTGAACAGTCCATGATGGAGATGTGTGGGGTCCTTTATAATACTGCTGGCCTTAGACAAGCAACGTTTGCACGCAATGTCCCCGATTGAGGGGAGAGAAGTCCCGATATTATTTCAGCCGTCCTCACCACTCTCTGCACGGACTTCCAGTCGGAGGCTTTACAGTCCCCAAACCAGACAGAGATGCAGCTGGTCAGAATACTCTCTATGGTGCCCCTGTAGAAAGTGGTGAAGACGGGATGGGGAAGGTGAGCTCTTCTCATCCGGCACAGAAAGTGCAAACGCTGCTGCGCTCTCTTAACTAGTGATGCGATGTTATTTGACCAGATTAGACTGTTCGTGATCCGCACCCCCAGGAACCTAGTGCTACTGACCAACTCCACATCGCTGTCATTAATGTGTAGTGGTGTGTGACTGTGCCGGTTTTCCTGAAGTCGACGATGACCTCCTTTGTTTTTCCGACATTCAGGATCAAACTGTTCGTATTGCACCAGTCCACCAGTTGTTTCACCTCCTCCCTGTAAGCCAGTTCATTGTCATCCCGGATAAGACCCACCACTGTTGTGTCATCTGAGTACTTCATGATGTGGTTTGTACTAAACCTGGTACAGCAGTCGTGGGTCATCCGGGTAAACAGCAGTGGACTCAGGACGCAGCCGTGAGGGGAGCCGGTGCTCAGAGAGATGATGTTAGAGGTGTTGTTTCCAACCCGCACTGACTGGGGTCTGCAGTGAGGAAGTCCAGTAGCCAGTTACACACGGGGGTGCTGAGGCCCAATTGACCCAGTTTGCTTATCAGGTGCTTATCAGGTGCTGAGGGATGATTGTGTTGAACGCTGAACTGAAGTCCACGCACAACATTTGCACATAAGTGTTTAAGAAGGAACTGCAGATGCTGGAAAATTGAAGGTACACAAAAAAGCTGGAGAAACGTTGCCTATTTCCTTCGCTCCATAGATGCTGCTGCACCCGCTGAGTTTCTCCAGCTTTTTTGTGTACATTCGCACATAAGTGTTCTTCTCCTCTAGATGTTCCAGGCTCAGATGGAGTACGGAGGATATAGCATCCTCTGTGGAGCAGTTTGGCCTGTAAGCAAACTGGTATGGGTCCAGTGTGGAGGGGAGTCTGGAAATAATATGATCCCTGACCAGCCTCTCGAAGCACTTCATCATTATGGAAGTGAGTGCTGCAGGGCTGTAATCGTTGAGATGTGTTATTGCGAATTTTTTTGGCACTGGTATGATGGTGGCAGTCTTGAAACATGATGGGACGACAGCCTGGTTCAGCGAGGTGTTGAAGATGTCTGTATGAAGTTTGGTATGGTAGAAACTTCATAAAACTTCTAGAGTATTCCAAAGGAAAAATCAGTCTCTTGGCTGTGGCTTTTTTTGAAGTGTCTATTTTTCATTAAGTTATGTTGTTGTAAGATAACTTAGAATTTGAATAACCAAAATAATAAGATGTGTGGTTAAATGCAAAATAGCACCTTTTAAGTACTTGCAGTTGTTTGCCCTAATTTGTTCATAGTACATTATGGAAGGAGAGGAGGAGTTGCCAAACTGAACAAAATTATATCCATATCAATCCATAGCCCTCCCTGCATACTATGCAAATCCACTGTAAAGCAACTCTAACTCCTCTGATTCCAAAACCTGGGGAAGTTGGTTTCTGCTATCCTCAACTGCTAACCAGTAATTTAATCTAATCCATGAAAGATGTACATGCAAGATTGTGAGACTATAGGAATAAAAAAACAAGCCATATTGCCCCTTCAGCTTGCTCCACCCTGAAATAAAGTGACAGCTAAACTTGGAGCACAAGCCCAATTATCAGTAACAGAGCATCAGTAATCATTGGCATCAAAGTAATGAAGAACGACAAAGGACTTGATGACATTCTATGTTGAACAAGTCAAACACCTAGAACCAGCCGCCAAAATGTGGCTTCTTGACCTATTCAACAGTTGTCTCAGAACCAACAGGCTACCAAAGATATGGAGACGAACAAAGATAGTGGCTATACTGAAGCCTGGAACAGATCCAGCCGACCCCAAGAACTTCCGACCCATCTCCCTGCTCTGTCACACATACAAATTATTTGAGAGGCTAATCTTGAATCGCCTGGGCCCCATCACGGACCAGCAGGTTATTCCTGAACAAGCAGGCATCAGACCTGAAAAATCCTGCACAAGCCAGCTCCTGAATCTGACCCAATACATTGAGGATGGATACGAGAAAGGACTTATTATTGGTGCCGCTTTTGTTGACCTGTCAGCGGCTTATGATACAGTCAACCATGCAAAAGCTATCCAAGATCACAAAGAATGCAAATCTGACAGCTCTGATCCAAAACATGCTGGAGAATAGACACTTCTTTGTCGACCTCAGGGGTAATCACAGCAGATGGCGCAAACAAAAGAATGGGCTTCCTCAAGACAATGTTCTTGCCCCTCGGCTTTTCAACATTTACACCACCGACCACATTGGGACATTTGGATAGCAGTAACAGGATCGGTCTGAGTCAGCATGGATTTACGAAGGGGAAATCATGCTTGACTAATCTTCTGGAATTTTTCGAAGATGTAACTAGGAAAATGGACAAGGGAGAGCCAGTGGATGTAGTGTACTTAAACTTTCAGAAGGCATTTGATAAGGTCCCACATAGGAGATTAGTCGGCAAAATTAGGGCACATGGTATTGGGGGTAGAGTGCTGACATGAATAGAGAAGTGGTTGGCAGACAGGAAACAAAGAGTAGGGATTAATGGGTCCCTTTCAGAATGGCAGGCAGTGACTAGTGGGGTACCGCAAGGCTCGGTGCTGGGACTGCAGCTATTTACAATATACATCAATGATTTGGATGACGGAATTCAAAGTAATATCAGCAAATTTGCAGATGACACAAAACTGGGTGGCAGTGTGAACAGTGAGCAGGATGCTATGAGAATGCAGGGTGACTTGGACAGGTTGGGTGATTGGGCAGATGCATGGCAGATGAAGTTTAATGCGGATAAATGTGAGGTTATCCACTTTGGTAGCAAAAACAGGAAGGCAGATTACTATCTAAATGGCGTCAAGTTGGGAAAAGGGGAGGTACAACTGGATATGGGGGTCCTTGTACATCTAATATAGGAGCAAAGAGGTCCTTCTGCAGTTGTACAGAGCCCTAGTGAGACCACACCTGGAGTATTGTGTGCAGTTTTGGTCCCCTAATTTGAGGAAGGACATTCTTGCTATTGTGGGACTGCAGCGTAGGTTTACAAGGTTACTTTGTCTTTTTTATTTTTTATTTTACATGGATGTATGGAAATCTAATTTCTTCTGTGTAAAGCACTTACTTACTTACCTGCCCCCTCCTCCCGGAGCCGTGCAAAGCAGAAGATCTCAAGGTCTTCAACCTATGTGCCAGAGCCTGCGTTATGCAGTGGCTTGGAAAAGTGTAACAACACGACAAGAAGAAGTAATGCTGCAGGATGTAGTTTTTAAAATAATTTAAATCCCATGAGCTGAGGCCTTTCTTCTGATAACAATCCCTAGTTCAGGAATAACCAGCCAGGCCAATAGGCTCCCAGCATCACCCCTGTCAAACGGTCTCAGAATTGTATCCATTTCTGTAAGTGTTGTGCTACCCTTTCAATCTCTCAACTGGACAACTTCTTCATTCCAGTGTACACTCCTGCCCGGACTCGGATATTAAAACAGTGGATTCCTATAAAGCCAAGTTTCCACCAAGGAAAAAGATAAAACTTTTTATTTTGTGAAGGGACATTTTAGGTTCAATAAATTTCAGCAACAAAATCATATGAAACATGATTTTTTAGATCCAGCCTTCAATTTGTAGGGGAGGGCATTCAAAATAAGCAACAAAGTTATACTGGAATCTGAACACCCAAGGGCAAGGTCGCCTACAGATTCTAATGGAAAAAAAATCATGCCTATTTATTTCTCATCATCTTTCTTAAGAACTCAATTGACATTGGCATCAGTCTACAGCTTACCAAACTGTTTACTCTATCTTTTTCCATAAGCTATTCAGTCATTGTGCTTGGCAGTCAACCTCATCCAATGTTTGCTTAAACCCAGTAATTCTTGTACATTTTGAACCAAGGATTGCTGTCTCATGTTGAAGATATTAGCCACTTAAGACAGAAATGAAAAAAATGAAATTGGAGTTGGAAATGCTTAAGTCTCCACCCTCAAGGGCAACACGGAGACACGGCAGTTAGAGCTGCTGGCACAAAGTTCCAATGGCCTACAGTCAGACCAAGCATAAACACTGCTGTAATTTCTACATGGTGAAACCAAAATGTATAAAAATGGCCTTTATTAAACTCTGACAATGTGCACGTTAACCACATGTGATTTTTTTTCTATTACAAATCTCAAATTGTGGAGTACAGAGGCAAATAAATAAATGATGGGTCTTTGTCCCAAACATTATGGAGGGCACTGTGATTAATGCTCCTCAGGAACTTATTGTAACATTTAAGTCGCAGCCTGCTTCACAATTATTTTCTATATTTTAAATTGTAATTCCTTGATTAAAAGTGATAACAATTTTCTCATTTGCTCTGTTAGATTTTACTTCATTTAGGTCTTTTGACAAAGGAATCAGGATTTAAGATCGCTGAGAATGTATTTAAAGGAGGTCCGCTTGGGGAGTTAGTGCAATGGAGTGACCTGATAACCTCCGTGTACTTGCTTGGTCACAACATCATACTTTCTACATCAGTGGATGAGCTGAAACGGTAAGATGTGCTCAATATGCTGCTTGACTCGTACATTTAGTGAGAAGTAACATCAGGAACTGAATAAGACTCTTCTCTGGTTACAGACACAAAATGCTGAAGTAACTCAGCGGGTCAGGCAACACCTCTGGAGAACAAGAGTAGGGTACAATTCAGGTTGAAACCCTTCTTCAGACTGAGGGTCGGGGAGAGGGAAATGCTCATGTCTGATTGTTCATTTCAGCTGGAGATAGTTTATGATACCATTTAATATATTGCTATTTATGGGAAAGCTAACATTTTTCTGTGTAAGCGGAAAGGACCTGTGAACATAAAGGTGTATTTTGCATCTGTGAAAATCAGTTAACACAAAAGATTGTTGTGTTTTGCACTTTTTTTAAATGGGAATAATAATTTTATTTAGGAAGTGTTCTGTGGGAGAAATCCTTTTTTTATTCCTGTAATTTAACTGTCCTACTGAAGCAAAAAGTTCCCAGAAGGTAAAAGTTCTGTATAATTTTGTAACTAGCTCTCCTCGTCAGCAAACTGCCCTGTGAAAATGAAGATTGAACATACAAACATAGAAACATAGAAAATAGGTGCAGGAGTAGGCCATTCGGCCCTTCGAGCCTGCACCGCCATTCAATATGATCATGGCTGATCATCCAACTCAGTATCCTGTTCCTGCCTTCTCTCCATACCCCCTGATCCCTTTAGCCGCAAGGGCCACATCTAACTCCCTCTTAAATATAGCCAATGAACTGGCCTCAACTACCTTCTGCGGCAGAGAATTCCAGAGATTCACCACTCTCTGTGTGAAAAAAGGTTTTCCTCATCTCGGTCCTAAAAGATTTCCCCCTTATCCTTAAACTATGACCCCTTGTTCTGGACTTCCCCAACATCAGGAACAATCTTCCTGCACCTACCCTTAAGAATTTTGTAAGTTTCTATAAGATCCCCCCTCAATCTTCTAAATTCTAGTGAGTACAAACTGAGCCTATCCAGTCTTTCTTCATATGAAAGTCCTGACATCCCAGGAATCAGTCTGGTGAACCTTCTCTGTACTCCCTCTATGGCAAGAACGTCTTTGCTCAGATTAGGAGACCAAAACTGTATGCAATACTCCAGGTGAGGTCTCACCAAGACCCTGTACAACTGCAGTAGAACCTCCCAGCTCCTATACTCAAATCCTTTTGCTATGAAACATATGGTCACTTGCTGCATAAAAGTTTCCAGCCATCAAATTAAACTTTTGGTTGTAACTCAACAATTTACTAATACCTTTCACAGAGAAAAGGAACCCATTCATCCGTGTGGAGTTTTTGAGTGATTTCAAAATGTCTCCTTAATGATACAGACAGTGGGCCCAAAGTGTGAGTCTAGATAGACATTTACAAATATTTACATTTGTTTTCAAGAGACTGGATTTTAAATTTTCAATTAAAAAGTTACAAACATGAAGAATGAATTATTCTTTCGATTGCTTCTGTAGTCTAGACCCTTTGTTTATATTCAAATTATCTTGTTTGCAAAGTGCAGTAATGGAACAATTACACAACAATTACCGATTAGAAAATGGACTGTGTTCAAATGCCAAACGTACAGTATGTACTGTGGTTTGGTGGATGGAAAGGGTTATTTGCCCAGATGAGGGCACAGGAACAAGTGCTGACAATGGCTCAGCTATTCTGAAAATCCACAGACCAGAAATAATGACTTCCTGACCAAGCTATGACAGCACAATTATGACAATCCTCCCTGACTATGCAGAAGATTGCTCAAGCCTATTCTACCCATACAAAGAGAGGATGGAATCTAACCCAGCCAATTACCATCGTATCAATCTCTACAGAAACAGTTTTCAGTAGTGTAAAGTGATCCCAATAATCTTCTCATAGATATGCAGAACACGGAACCTAGAACAGTATAGCACAGGAACACAATGTCTGTACTGAACATGATGCCAAGATAACTAATCTCACCTTGCCCGCAAATGATCCATATTCCCCCCCCATTCCCTGCCTATCCAAATGTCTCCTCCTCTCTCCCTCGCCTTGGTCTGCCTGGTCATCATGATTGTGGAATTTAATGCCTCTGCTATTACTCAGATCCCTTCTCATCTATTTTTCGAATACTTTTCTAATCTGGTCTATTCTACAAAACATTTAGCTCCCAGAACCAACCTTCATTACAAATACAAATACTGTTACAATTCTGCACTCTCATTACAGTTTGCTGTCGCACTCTTTCCATGTCTTCAGTGTTTGCATTCTTGTCCTTCTCGTTCATGGTCAGAATGAGGAAGTAGGAGGCTGGTGTTCATCAGTTAATTCTCTGAAATGAGATTATTAGTTGGTGACTGATCCTCTGGTCAGCTGTGTGGGCGAGAAGAAGGTGAGTCGCAGTGTTTAGCATGAGTTCAGCATTTCCGCTGGCTGCCGTGCCAGGACCGCATACAGACACGGTGTCATTTATCAGTTGCTCCACCTGCGGCCTGTCTACTGGGAGCAGACCCTGCCTTTTCAGGCTGCTCCCGACCTTGACCACCCAGCTGCGGGAGAATTACCTTCTCTCCCTCTTGCTCTTTATGATCAGCAATGTTCCTCTACTGCAGAAACAAAGAGCTGCAGGGGTTGATTTACACAAAAGAGCACAAAGTGATGGTCAAGCAGCAACTCTGGAGAACCCGGAAGCAAAGAGTAGGAGTGAACGGGTCCTTTTCAGAATGGCAGGCAGTGGCGAGTGGAGTGCCGCAAGGCTCGGTGTTGGGGCCGCCCAATATATATTATTGTTTACCATATATATTAATGATTTGGAAGAAGGAATTAGGAGCAACACTAGCAAGTTTGCGGATGACACAAAGCTGGGTGGCAGTGTGAACTGTGAAGAGGATGTTAGAAGGTTGCAGGGTGACCTGGACAGGTTGAGTGAGTGGGCAGATGCGTGTCAGATGCAGTATAATATAGATGAATGCGAGGTTATCCACTTTGGCGGCAAAAACAAGGGGGCAGATTATTATCTCAATGGGGTTAGGTTAGGTAAGGGGGAGGTACAGCGAGACCTGGGTGTCCTTGTACACCGGTCACTGAAAGTTGGCGTGCAGGTACAGCAGGCAGTGAAGAAAGCTAATGGAATGCTGGCCTTCATAACAAGAGGATTTCAGTATAGGAGTAAAGAGGTTATTCTGCAGTTGTATAGGGCTCTGGTGAGACCACATCTGGAGTATTGTGTACAGTTTTGGTCTCCTAATTTGAGGAAGGACATCCTTGTGATTGAGGCAATGCAGCGTAGGTTCACGAGATTGATCCCTGGGATGGCGGGACTGTCATATGAGGAAAGATTGAAAAGACTAGGCTTGTAGTCACTGGAGTTTAGAATGATGAGGGGGATACTTATAGAAACATATAACATTATAAAAGGACTGGACAAGCTAGATGCAGGAAAAATGTTCCCAATGTTGGGCGAGTCCACAACCAGGGGCCACAGTCTTAGAATAAACGGGAGGTCATTTAAGGCTGAGGTTAGAAAAGACTTTTTCACCCAGAGAGTTGTGAATTTATGGAATTCCCTGCCACAGAGGGCAATGGAGGCCAAATCACTGGATGGATTTAAGAGAGAGTTAGATAGAGCTCTAGGGCCTAGTGGAGTCAAGGGATATGGGGAGAAGGCAGGCATGGGTTATTGATAGGGGACGATCAGCCATGATCACAATGAATGGCGGTGCTGGCTCGAAGGACCGAATGGCCTCCTCCTGCACCTATTTTCTATGTTTCTATGTTTCTATGGATAGTCTGAAGAAGTCCCGATCCGAATGTTCTCCAGAGATGCTGCCTGACCCGCTGGGTTTCTCCAGCACTTTGTGTTCATTAATAAGTTCTCCCCATAACCCCTGACACCCATACTAATCAAGAATCTGTCAATCGCTGCCTTAATTGACTTGGCCTCCGCAGCCTTCTGTGGCAAAGAATTCCACATTTCTTTATGCTGCTGTTGTGCTGTATCTAAACATTTCAAGATATTAACAAAGGTCTTTCATGCTTTTCCTGCCTCACCACCAATCCAACTACCATTGGGTTCCTCCTTTGCTCCCTCTTTTCACCACCCTCTTTCTCCTCTACTCCCACACCTTGATATAATTTTATTAAATTGGCTTCAGTAGCTTCTTTCTCTACACCACCAGTTTCTATCGTCTGCTGTTCTTCTGCTGTTCTTTTTGTCCTGTCTGCCCACTGATTCACTTTCTGGGAACTGCTGACAAAGTAACATACCCAGTCCGTACAAGTGGAGCTGCTGCAATATACACACTGTTTTGTGTATTCTATTGGTTGTACACGTTAGTTAGTTGTCCCTGATCTATCCATGTTATGTCTCCCTTTTCATGAGTTTATAACAGCACCTACCTCCCTCAGCATATCTATTCACGGGACACTATCCAAATTATTTGGGCATACCTAGAAATATACTGGGAAGGTGGCACAATGGGTCAGCTAGTAGAGCTGCTACCTCCTTAATAAAACTTGTGTCCATCTGTGGGTGACCAGTCCTAGCTATGGGGGCTGCTGCCAGCTGTTTATCTGACCTGGATGCTGTCCTCATTAGGTCGATGATCTGGTTGATCTGGTCGTCGGAAAGAGTGCGTTTGGCTGGGGATTCTGCCCATTCACATTTTCCTCTCTTATTAGGGCACCACCTTCAGCCATGGCAGGGAGGCCACTGCTGTAGCACATCATGTCATAAGGTCATAAGTGATAGGAGTACAATTGGGCCATTCACCACATTAAGTCTACTCCGCCATTCAATCATGGCTGATCCATCTCTCCATCCTAACCCCTTTGCCTCGACATCCTTTGCCTTTTGATGTCTAGTGCAACAGTCCCTCGCTAAGTGTCCGAGTTACTGGCCTATAACGCAAGTTCTCTGTGTCCTCGTAGCAGCTACATTCACCACAGCCACCTCTTCCCTCTCCTCCACTCTATCTCCCCATCCCATGATGCTATTGCAGGGTTGGTCGATCTTGCAGTTATTCCCAAGTCTAAAACCTTCTAGTGGGCAATGCTCAGCCCTTCCTTCAGCACTTTCAGGAAGACTGGATCTTCCCAACCAGGATTATCTGCACCCAAGTGCAATATTTATGCTTGGCATAATTCAAGACAGGCTCGTCAACTTTCTGAACCACTTAAATTATCATTCCCCAATTACTCTCACATCCCCCTTTCCCTTTGATATCTATCCTCATTACTGGCACCCACTAGTTACCCATGCATCATCCTGCATCCACTGGTCAATATTGTCCCACATATTCCTTGCTTTAACCAACGCGTGTATATCTTTTGATAAAAGAATCAAAATAGAAGTCGGTTAGAGCTTGAGCAATTCAGTAGTGGCAGAAATATTGTTGTGAATATGTAAAGATTTGAATGCAAATTTGTTAAAAGGGATATAGAAGAGAATTGGGTAGGTGGCATTAAGGAGGAGGGTTGCAAAGGATTGGTCATATTGATTCATTATACAATTACAACGTGCTTTGGGTTCATGTTCTCCAAGGCTTCTTGGCATTTACAGATGTGCTATTCATTGGTGATAACTTTCCAATAAAGGTAACCTTCATGTTGATCTATAACAGTAATTACATCCGGGAATCTATCTCTTTGGATTTCCACTCACACAGGTTAATTGGTCTGTCAGGTTCATGAGGAATGTCGAGAGAATTCTGATAATTGTAATTGTAATTAATTTATTAGCCAAGTATGTAAAAACATACAATGAATTTGATTTGCCATACAGCCATACCAAAAAAGCAACAAGACACACAACTACATAAAAATGAACATAAACTTCCACCACAGCGCACTGTGATGGAAGGCAATAACGTATTATCTTCTTCCCTCCTTTTCTCCCGCGGTCGGGGCAATCGAAGCTCCCGCAGTCGGGGCAATCGAAGCTCCCGCAGCCGGCGATCAAAGCCCTTTCGTCAGGGCGATTGAAGCTCCCGTGATCGGGGCGCTGCAGTTGGAGCTCCCGAAGTCGATCCTCAGCAAAGGGACCGCCTGCTCCACGATGTTAGGCCGCAGTGCGGACGGAGATACGATACGGAAAAAGTCGCATCTCCGTCGAGGAAAGAGATTTAAAAAAAGTTTTCCCTCCCCTACTCCCCACATAATACAAAACTAAAGAAACACTAAAACGTAATTTAACAACAGACTAAAAACAACAAAAGTAGAAAAGGACAAGACAGACTGTTGGTGATTCTGCCATCGTAAGGCATCATAATGGTAAAATTTGGATCCAATGGAAGTTAAATAACAAACATTTGGAAATGCATAGAGCAGCTGAAATGAATTCACAATGTGCATTGTTTAACATCTTGGTCAGACTCTAACCACATTACTTTAATCTCATTTGGATTAGGTACTTGAGCATTGTGACTGGAAATAGAGATGGATGTCCAATCCGAGGGGACAAGCTACTGGATCTCATATACATTGACATTGTTGGGTTAAAACAACTCAAGTCAGTACTGGGATCATCCTTCACCCACTATAGGTAAGACTGTATGACATATTTATTCTTCCGCTCATTTAGTGATAGTAAACAGCAATATTCTGCAGTTGGAGATTTTAATCTGAACGCACTCTAGGTTTAATCTGGTCTGCAAAATCTTTGCACATGCCATCTGAATTTTGAGTCACATTTTTGGCCCTGCCTTCAATTTCTTCCCCTGGGTAGCTTGACTGAAGGAGTTCAATTTTAGTGAAAGCTGATGGTGTGAAACATAAATATAAGAAGCATATGCTCAGCAGGCCAGGTGGCATCTGTGGAGAAAGAAACAGTGGTTAGCCCAGGTCAATGCCTTTTCATCAGATCACGGATGTAAAAGTAAGGATAAATTTGACACAAGCATTAGAACTCATGAAGACATTGGGCTTAAAAATTGAGGAACAGAATGAAACAACAAAAATAAATTCCATTATGTTGGAGGTTAAACAAATCATCAAATGATATGTGTTTCCACCAAAACAAATCTTGAAACAATGAGGAATCAAGTAATTGTCAGTTTCCTTTGCGCATGCATGTACTGACATTGCAAGTTATCTGTCAACTAGGGAGACAAAGACATTTTGAATAAATAGATAAAAAGAAGGGAAGTGATTAGCTGATGATCTAAGTGATCATGATCAGCTGAGCAAGTGGACTGAAGAATGGCTAATTGAGTTGATTACAAATAAGTACGAGGTGTTTCATTTCAAGAAATCTAATCTTTTACCTAGAGTGGGGGAATCAAGAAACAAAGGACATGGGTTTAAGGTGAGGGAGGAAAGATTAATAGGCACCTGAGGGGCAACTTTTTCACGGGCTGTAGTGAGTATATGAAACGAGCTGCTATAAGAGGTCATTGAGCCTAATACTATAACAATATTTAAAAGACATTTGGAGAAGTGTATGGATAGGAAAGGCTTAGAGGGATATGGACCAAGCATGGGCAGGTGGGACTAATGTAGATGGGACAGCTTGGCCAGCATGTCAAAATTGAGCTGATGTGGCCTGTTTTCATGCTGTATGACTCAATGATGTCCTGTACAATTTGAAAGCCATGGACAGCACAGCCTTTATCTCAAATATTTTAAGCAATACCTGAACCACTCATTGACTGGATAAGCTGAGCAGGTCTAGCCATTCCTTTGAGAGGAATTGACAGGCCCTGTCTGTGCTGATGCCAAGACCATCACTTAAGACCATCACTTATCCCATATCTCTCCTTTCCCTGTGTATCCAATGCCTTTCCAAAAGTATTTTAAATGCCACAAACGTATCTGCTTCAACCACCACCACATGTAAAAAGAAATTGCCCCACACATCCCCTTTTAACTTTGTCCCTCTCATCTTAAAGCTATGCCCTCTGGTATTTGATTGGTAAGATTCTGACTGTATACCCTATCTGTGCCTCTCATAATGTTATATACTTCAATCAGGTCTCCCGCAACCTCTGGCATTCCAGAGAAAACAATCTGTCCAACCTCTCCCTTAAACTAATACCTCCTAATCCAGGCGTCATTCTGGTAAACCTCCTCTGCTCCATTTCAAAAGCCTCCATATCCTGTGTCTAAATGATCCATTCGCTACCCAATGGGAGTAAATTCTATTTCGAAGAATTCTCTCCAAAAGAGTTTCCCTACCACTGATATGAGGCTCACCTGCCTATAGTTCCCTGGATTTTGTCCAATACTCTTCTTAAATAATAGAACAACATTAGGGTGGGTGAATCACCTTCAACTGGGGAAAGGCCTTTGACATAATGTTACACACCCACTTGTAGAATGTGCACTCCAAAATGGGATTCAGAGAGAGAATCAAATAGCACAGCTCTACACTGGCCTCTGTCTGAATGCCGATGGATGAAGTGACATCACGGACTGGAATTAGTCACTCAAAAGAAAGGTATTTTTATGGTGCTGCAGGAAAAAAGTGATGGTGGATCATGTTGAATGGTTCCCTGGCATACTGTCAAAGTAATGTGGCCAAATGATAGATCTCCTGAAAATTCCAACAAGTACTAGCCTCTCCTAGCTGGTGGTGAGGCTTGCCTTTCCTTTTAGATCTTTCATGCACAGCTGAAGACTTAATCCCCTCTGAATCTGCACTCACAATGGCCAGAGTGCATTGTTATCCATCCCCTTCTGGAGTTTGTGATTGCCACAAAGATCTGGAAAGGAATGCAGTGTCTTTGACGAGGTTGATCCTGAGCCGCTGCAAAATACATGACTGAGCTCTATTGGTTGTAAGTAAATGATCTGCATGTGAAGAAAATCATGCAATGTCCTGCATTACATCATTGCACCTTTTAAGAATTAAATACATTTCTGAAAATGTTTAAAAAATTGAATCATACCATCCAGCATAGATTAAGTAATTAAAAAATTAAGCAATTTATTGACTGTTGCTTCATACAATTTTTAATGCTGTATTTTCCATGGAAGCTGTTTAGAACAATTTAAACTGCAGTGTTCATGTTCATTGATTTAAAAAATCTACAAAAAATTGAAATTGCCTGATTCATAGTTTAGAACAAAATTATTTTATTTACTTTGAAACTGACAAATAGTTCAACTGAATCCAGAAGATCAAGCTCATCTTACTCATTGGCTAAGAATGTGGTTTATAATTCCATGTTACTATTTTTATTATTTCTCTAATTCTTTCTTAGCTGTTTGTTGAGGGTTCTTGATTCTTTTGGAACTGAGCCTGAATTTAACCATGCCGAATATTCCAAACTAAAAAATCATGGGTCACCATGGGGAAAACTCAACCTATTTCCGAAGCAGTTTTGCAACATGTTCCGTAAGTAAATGCACTAA
Source organism: Leucoraja erinaceus (assembly GCF_028641065.1). Taxonomy (NCBI): domain Eukaryota; kingdom Metazoa; phylum Chordata; class Chondrichthyes; order Rajiformes; family Rajidae; genus Leucoraja; species Leucoraja erinaceus. The sequence continues at coordinate 92,444,507 of NC_073378.1, forward strand.
TAACTGACCGTGTGCGGACATAGCGCCGACGGAAGAGAGGCCGAAGCAAAGAAGTCTAAACCAAAGAAGCGAATGGAAACAAGGCCGAAACGCCTACTTAACCGAAAGGATGGGACGCCTAAATGCAAACTAACCGATAGGGCGGGACGCCTAAAAGCCAAAAAAAACAAAAAGCTGCATCGCCTAAAAGCAAACTTACCGAATGGCCGCTCTGTCGAAACGCCACCTACCCGAAAGGCGGCGTCACCTACAGGCCAACGGACCGACTGCCGCTCAACAGAAAAGTCCAATAACGGACATGACGTTGCCGGGGGGCGGGACTTGTCAGCGATTGGTCCAGACCCCTGCGTCCATCTTCCCCTCCTCTCTCTTCCCCTCCTCTCTCTCCCCCCTTCTCTCTCTCCTCTCTCTTCCCCTCCTCTCTCCTCCCCTCCTATCTCCCCGCGATTCTCTCTCTCCGCTTTCAACTTGGTGTTTGGGTTCAGATTGCCCAGTCACCTATGGCTTGTGTGGGAAAAGGACCCCCATGCTCTTGTCTCCCCTCTTTTCTCTCTCCCCCCCCCTCTCTCTCTCCCCCTCCTCTCTCTCCTTCTCTTTCTCCTCTTCTCTCTCACCTCTTCTCTCTCCCCCCTCTTCTCTCTCCCCTCTCTCTCTCGCTTCTCTATCTGCCTCCTCCTCCTTCCCTTTCTCCCCCGCTTCTCCCCCTCTCTCTCTCCCCTCTCTCCCTCCCTCTCTCACTCTCATCCCTCTCTTTCTCTCTCTCTCTCTCTCTCCTCTCCCCCTCTCTCTCTCCCCTCCCTCTCTCTCTCTCTCTCTCTCTCTCCTCTCTCTTTCTCTCTCCCCTCTCTCTCTCTCTCTCTCTCCCCCCTCTCTCTCTCCTCTCTCTCTCTCTCTCCTCTCTCTCTCCCTCTCCCTCTCTCTCTGTCTCTCTCTCCCTCCCCCCTCTCTCTCTCTCCCTCTCTCTCTCTCCTTCTCTCGCCCTCTCTCTCTCTTCCTCCCTTCTCCTCCCTCTCTCTCTCTCTTCTCTCTCTCCTCCTCTCCTCCCTCTTGTCTCTCTCCCCCCCCCCCCACTTCTCTCATCTCTCTCCCTTCCCCTCTCTTGTCTCTCTCCCCCCTCTCCCCCTCTCTCTCCTCCCTCTCTCTCTCCTCTCTCTCTTTCCCTCTCTCTCTCTCCTCTCTCTCTCTTCCCCTCTCTCTCTCTCTCCCCCTCCTCTCTCTCCTCCCCCCCCTCTCCCTTCTCTCCCCCTCCCTTCTCTCTCTCCCCCTCTCTCTCCTCCTCTCTCTTATGTTAGCATTCATAGCAAAAGGATTTGAGTATAGGAGGTTCTACTGCAGTTGTACAGGGTCTTGGTGAGACCACACCTGGAGTATTGCGTACAGTTTTGGTCTCCTAATCTGAGGAAAGACATTCTTGCCATAGAGGGAGTACAGCGAAGGTTCACCAGACTGATTCCTGGGATGTCAGGACTTTCATATGAAGAAAGACTGGATAGACTCGGCTTGTACACGCTAGAATTTACAAGATTGAGGGGGGATCTTATAGAAACTTACAAAATTCTTAAGGGGTTGGACAGGCTAGATGCAGGAAGATTGTTCCAGATTTTGGGGATGTCCAGAACAAGGGGTCACAGTTTAAGGATAAGGGGAAATCTTTTAGGACCGAGATGAGAAAAACATTTTTCACACAGAGACTGGTGAATCTCTGGAATTCTCTGCCACAGAAGGTAGTTGAGGCCGAATGGCCTACTCCGGCCGCAGGGACACAGGGGCAGAGTAAATCGCTTTGAAAACATGGGGGACACACATGTCTGCATGACAACAAACAATTTTATCTCCTCCCACTTCCCACTTCCCTCCTCCCCCCCTCTCCCGACAACAAGAAGCACATTATTACTGCCTTGTTGCTTGCGGAACACACACAAGCTCCCACGCACGAAACAGGCAGCATCTCTGGAGAGAAGGAGTGGGTGGTGTTTCGTGCCGAGACCATTCTTCATACCTGAAGAGTGCGTCTGAAGAGTCTCGACCCGAAACGCGACCCATTCCTTCTCTCCAGAGATGCTGCCTGGTTTGTGCGTGGGAGCTTGTGTGCGTTCCGCAAGCAACAAGACGGTAATAAATAAAATGTGCTTCTTGTTGTCGAGGAGGGGGGGGGGGGGGGGGGGGGGGAAGGGGGAGGAGATAAAATTGTTCTTTGTCATGCAGACTTGTCATAGACCCGCCAAAGAATGTGTGTGTGTCCCATGTTTTCAAAGCGATTTACTCTGCCCCGAGCCATCTGTCCCCGCGCCCCGCGGCCGGGGTGAATAACCCGGTGTGGGTGTCAGGGTCCGGGGGTCGGGAGGGGAGGAATCACCCTGGTGTGGGGGTTGGGGTCCGATGGCGGTGCATCGCGGTCAGTGACTGTGGGACGCTCTCGCAGACGGAGAGAGAGAAGAGGGGAGAGAGAGAAGGAGAGAGAGAGAGCGAGGGGGAGAGGAGAAGAGAGAAGGTGGAGACTGGAGCGTGGGGTTCATTTTCCCACACAAGCCATAGGTGACTGGGCAATCAGAACCCAAGCACCAAGTTGAAAGCGGCCGAAGGTGCGCATCCCTCGGGACAGCCCCCACTCTCCCACGGCCACCCTCCGCGGGCTGCGGGTCGGGTGGAGCAGAGGTGTAGCACAATGTTCATCCCTTCACAGTGATGTGGACGCGGGGGTCTGGACCAATTGCTGACAAGTCCCGCCCCCTGGCAACATCATGTCCGTTATTGGACTTTTCAGTTGAGCGACAGTCGGTCCGTTGGCCTGTAGACGACGCCGCCTTTCGGGTAGGTGGCGTTTTGACAGAGCGGCCATTCGGTAAGTTTGCTTTTAGGCAACGCAGCTTTTCGGTTAGTTGGCTTTTAGGCGTCCCGCCCTTTCGGTTAAGTAGGCGTTTCGGCCTCGTTTCCATTCGGTTCTTTGGCTTCGACTTCTTTTGCTTCGGCTTCTCATCCGTCGGCGCCACGTCCGGGTACCATAACTGATCGTTCATTTAGTGAACCTCAAGTAAAATGCTGAGCAATCTTTCATTGATTTCTCCTGTAGCACTGTGCAAATATTACAAATTATAGGTTATACTCCTTCTTTATTATTTCTGCAAAAGTAAATTTATAATAACAGGTATTTTTAAATCGGCGTAACATATTAAGCTTACTTATATTCTGCCGCTTATGTTTTGGCTCCATGGTGTATTTCAAAAGCAAAGGATTAAGATGTTAATATTTCAGTTTGGAGAGGAAGGCAGATGCCAGGTTGAGAAGCAGTGTAGCAAGATATTTCTGTGAAATGCCTGCACATATACAACCAGGGGCACCGCACGATTGGCAGCCTCGCCAGCAGTCTGGGTTTTTTCATCTATTTTTTATTTTTAGTGTGTGTTAAAAGTCTGTGTAAATGTTCTCAGTTTTGTTTTATGTGGGGTGATTGGGAGGGGTTGGGGGATATTCTTTTTTTCAGTTTATTTTCTTGCCGGAGATGCGATTAATTTTTGGATTGCATTCTGGGCACTCTGCGGCCTACCATCGATGGAGTTGGAGGCCTCCTCAGACTGACTGGGCCTCACAGCGGTGCGTGGACTTACATTGGAGCCAATCCCTTGCCTGGGATCGCTCCAACTGTGGCCTGCGGACTTACCATCAAGAGCTCGCAGTCTCGGGAGAGGCTAGTCGGGAAGCTCCAACAACGCAGGGTCAGATCGTCCGGCGTGGGGGAGCTGACATCCCCCAATGCAGGAGCTGATCGCCTCGATACGGAGGCACAAAACGCCATCGGCTACGGAAGTCAAGATCGTCCCGTCAATTGAGGGCTCGAAGCCCCCGACTGCGGGAGGCCTAAGGGAAGAGATTAACTTTTTTTCACCTTCCATCACAATGATGAATGTGGAGGAGGCACTGTGGTGGATGTTTATGTTAAAATGTGTTTTGTGTGTTCTGTTGCTTTTTATTTGTACGACTGACTTGGCAAATGAAATTCCTCGTATGTTGCAAAACATACTTGGCTAATAAAGTATGATTGTGATTGTGTTTGATTATATGGGTGCAACTCACGAGAGAACTTTGTGGTCTCAAACCTAATCACTACAACAAAGCATTCAAGGAAAAAAAACAAGAAAGCATGAACTATATTTTCTCGGCAGCCAAGTCAAATTGAGTTGTACTCTAATGAGAATACAAGGCCTTGTTCTGTCACTAAAACATAACAGAAAAACGTATGCATTAGACGCATTTTGGAAAGTAGAGGACACCAGGTTTAATTATTGCCAATCCTGGCCCACTTGGCCTTTGAGCATGGCCACACAGTAGAAGTCTCCAGTGCAATGGATCTTGTGGTTACAGTGGGTAAGTGTGGTCATGGGAGTAATAGGGAGCCAAGTATGGCAACAGGACAACACAAGGAACTGCAGATGTTGGAACCTTGAGCATGGCATAAAATGCTGGAGTAACTCAATGGGTCAGGCATCATCTGTGTAGGGAACAGATTGGCACCATTTTGGGTAGGGACCCTTTTTCAGACTTCAGAGTGAAGAAGGGTCCCAACCCAAAATGACACCTATTCATTGCCTCCACATATGCTGCCTGACCCACTAAGCTAATCGAGCACTGTGTGTTTTTCTCAAGTATGGCAGCAGGTTGGATTGATCATGATCCAGGCCAATGGAAATTAAGGTAGTACATGAATTATCTCTGGTAACTACTTTGTTAAGCAGCTAATATGCTATTAACCAATAGATACATATACAAATATAAACTGATATTATATTTCCCTATGTATTTACAGCACATACTCCTGATAATAGTTTTTTGGGTTTTGTTGTGGAGGAATATTTTAACGAAAATCACACTGCTTTACTTAATAAAATTTCAAGAACTAACAAAGCCCTGGTTTATGGAAAACTAGCAGACTATTGGAAGGTAGGTACTTTTACTACTGGAAGTATCTTTTTCATTCTCTTTGGCTTGGTCATATGGATGGCTCGACTGTAATCATATATAGTCTAGACTGATTAACACACAACTAAAGCATTTCACTGTACCTTGGTACACACCACAATAAACTAAACTCAAATAAACTAAACTCAAACTCAGATTTCTATTGTACTTCTTTACATGAAAAATTTAACCAAAAGAAAGGTTTTGTATAGTAAGCAAGGAAATAAGATTGACAGTGTCTGCGGGTAGCAGCCCCATTAATACAAAACAATAAGGTGACCGGTACAATAATCAAGGCGTCTGTGGAACAGTGGAGCCCCTTTAGCTTCATGCGGGCTTAACGTATGGTTTCCCGTGGAGCTGAATAAATATTGAATAGATTGAGGAATAAAGGATGCGGAGAAATGGCCATTTAACCCAACGAGTCATTGTAGCATTTATGATCTACTTATTTCTCTTGTTCTTCAAGCTAGTTGATCTATAAGGAGAAAGAGCGAAGATAAGGATAAAGAAAGAAGATATAAGTAGATATTTCCAGTCATTATGTTGCAAAACCTTCATATGATTCATTTGTTGCTGATATTTGAATCCCTGCTTTGTGACCAGATTGCTCATCAGTGTGCTCCCATTGAGTCATGAAACAATAATGAACACATCTGGAACATTCCATGGAAATTTTGTTTTGGTTCTCCTGCCATGAACATTTTGATTTAGTTTGATTAGTCCAAGATGTCCTCCTTATTTAGTAAATGTGGTTTCCTCCTGATGTCGTAGATGGATTTGTGGCTTGCATCTACTCTGTGCCCCAAAGTTCTGCTTTTACTTCCGCTCTCTCTGCCAAGGCCTACTGACTCTCCCAGTCACTAATCATGTTTAACTCCCCTTCCCATTCCCACACTGACCTTGCTGTCCGAGGCCCCCTCCATTGCCAGAGTGAGGCCACATGCAAACTGAAGGAACAGCACCTCATATTCTGCTTGGGTACTTGCAGCCTAATGATGTTAATATTGAATTATCCAACTAACTAACTAACTAACAAAAACCTAACCCTAACCCTTTTTCAGTGCAGGAGAAGCTGTCAGAGGATGTGAAGCAATCCTCACCCCTCTCCCACCCCAAATCCAGAACAGGTGATGTTCAACTTTGGGAACTTCTGATTCGTCAAGTGGGGGAGAGAAAGTAGGATTTGTGGTCCTCAGATGGTTCCTTGTCTATGTCATGAGCTGATACTATGTACGTTTGTGGACTCCACCATTAATGCCCACAACTGCCTCGGCCACTCCCTGCTAACCTGGATGTCAACATTGGTGTGACAGGACATATCCAGGGTTGTGGGAGAGGTGTACTGACAGAAACTATGACTAGGAGGGTAGATGCAGCACCACCTTTGTTTTTCAGACTTATCACAAAGTTTTGAATTGAAGCTTATGTTAGGCAATTGTTATCAGTGGATAAACTCACAGATTAGCAGAGACCTGCATCATTGATTCAGAGACATGAATTTGAAATCCAGCTGCTGAAGTAATTTAAATTCAAGCAGCTAAATAAATCTTTAGGATGAGGTGGGGGAAATATAACCATGTAACTACTGGACTGTCCTAAGAACGCCCAAATTTCTGATCTACGAACCACAATCAGATTGATGAGATGACAGCATCTCATCCACATTAATTCTCAACCCCAGTGCTCCACGAGGATGTGTTCTCAGTCCCCTACTTTACTCCATAAGCCCTCATGCCTTTAGGCCAAATTCAGTTCTAACTCCATCTACAAGTTTGCAGATGACACCACTGTAGTGGGCCAGATCATGAACAATGAGGAGACATTCCAGGAAGGAGATAGAGAACTTAGTAATATGGTGTGAAGATAATAACCTCTCTCTCAATGTCAGCAAAACAAATGATCTAGCTACTGACTTCTGGAAGCATGGTGGAGTATCAATGCCCCATTCAGCATCAATGTGCCAAAGTGGAAATGGTTGAGAGCTTCAAATTCCTTGGTTAATATTACCAACGATCTGTCGTGGATCAATTGCATTGATGCAAGAAGGCACACCAATGACTCCATTTCATTTGGTGATTAAGGCAATTTCACATGTCTCCAATGACTCTTTCAAACTTCTGCAGATGCACCATAGAAAGCATACTGTCAGGATGCAGCACAGCTTGGTTTGGGAACAACTCTGCCCAAGACCACAGGAAACGCTTTACTTCAGAAAAGCATTGGACAAGGCTCCGCTTGGTAGGCTGCTTTGGAAGGTTAGATCGCATGGGATCCAAGGAGAGATAGCTGAATGGATAGAAAATTGGCTTCATGGAAAAATGCAGAGGGTGATGGTGGAAGGTTGCTTTTTGGACTGGAGGCCTGTGACCAGTGGTGTGCCTCAGGGTTTGGTGCTGGTCCCGTTACTGTTTGCCATCTATATCAATGATTTGGATGAGAACATACATGGCAAGTGTGCAGATGATACAAAAATGGTTTGCAGATAGTGAAGATGGTTGGGAAAAATTGCAGCAGGATCTCGATCGATTGGCCAGGTGGGCTGGGGAATGGTTCATGTTGTCAAGCTGGAAAGGGTACAGAGCAGGTTTACAAGGCTAGAGGGTCTGAGCTATAGGGAGAGGTTGAGTAGGCTGGGACTCGATTCCTGTCGATGCTGTCATCTCTTCAATGACAGCGCAGGAGGATGAGGGGTGATCTTATAGAGGTGTATGAAATCATGAGAAAAATAGATCAGGTAGATGCACAGAGTCTCTTGCCCAGAGTAGGTGAATCGAGGACCAGAGGACATAGGTTTAATGTGAAGAGGATAAGATTTAATAGGAATCTGAGGGGTAACTTTTTCACACAAAGGGTGGTGGGTGCATGGAACAAGCTGCCAGAGGAGGTAGTTGAGGCAGGGACTATCCCATCATTTAAGAAACAATTAGACAGGTACCTGGATAGGACAGGTTTGGAGGGATATGGACCAAATGCAGGCAGGTGGGACTAAAATATCTGGGCCATGTTAGCCGGTGTGGACAAGTTGGGCTGAAGGGCCTGTTTTCACATTGTATGACTATGAAATTGCAGAGAGTTGTAGATGTAGCCCAGTCCATTAGATAGACCAGACTGGTCTCCATCTACACTTCACACTGCCTCAATAAAGCAGCCAACATAATCAAAGACTTGCCCCATCCCAGTCATTTCTTTTTCTCCCCACTCCCATAATGCAGAAAGCACAGATGCTTGAAAGTGCACACCACCAGACTTGAGACTTCCCCTGTGCTATCAGGCTTTTGAATGGTCCTTCCATAAGCTAGGATACTGTCCAATTCACGTCTGCCCCATTGTGGACATTGGATTTTGTCTATTGGACTGATGTGCTACATTGCAGAGAACTACATTCTGCACTCTGAATCTTCCCTTTTTGCTCTATCTATTGTATTTGAGTTTCACAATTGTATTTATGTATGGCATATATGCTCTAATTGGATAACATGCAAGACAAAGCTGTACCTCGGTTTCATGTGGCAATAAAGAACGTACACGTGTACCTAAGAAATCAACTGGTTCACTACCTCGCCTGGACAATGTGTAATTCCAAGCATACTGAGTTTAGTCCATATGTGATTCCTACCCAACACAGTGGGCAACTAGATTCAGGAGAAATCAGTGATGAACGATATAGACAGTATTGTCAGTGATGTCCATATAATGCGCATTAATTTTTTTTTTAATTTTTCTCCTGTTTTTTATAGGATAAAAAACCTTTCCTAGATATTGTCGGAAAATATGCTGAGATTCATGGCACATTTCATGAAAAACATAATGTCCCTTTACCCAACTACATAATTAACCATGGAATTCTAAGCAGTCATAATCTTCAACTCTTATTAAGAGAGATTAAGGTTTGTAAAGATGTATGTAGTAAAGTAATTGATTGTAACATTGATAGACAAAAATTACATTATGTAAATTTTGTAAAACATTCAGAGGTAGAAAGATAGTCTTTGAAGTTGATGTCAACAATAATTATTTTTGGGAGATATTGATAGAACACTGACTGGAAGCATAGGTGCTGTCTGCTTTGAGATTGCACGTTCTTCCTGTAACCCCATTGGCTTCTATCAATTGTTCGGGTTTCTCCAACTTTCCAAAGACATATGGGTTGGTAGATTAATTGGCCACTGTAAATTGTTCCCAGTGTGGAAGTGAATGATAGAATCTGTGGCCAGTTGATGAGAATGTGGGGAGGATAAAAATGAAATTGATGTAGGATTAATGCAAGTGGATGGTTGATGGTCGCGTGGATTTTGTGGGCCGAAGAGCCCGTTTCCGTGCTGAATCTCTCAATGCCTCTATGGCTCTATAAAAGCTTCAGAAGATTTAAAATTCAAATGCAAAACATCACAGATATTCAGTGTTTAAGAAGGAACTGCAGATGCTGGAAAATCGAAGGTACACAAAAATGCTGGAGAAGCACAGCGGGTGCAGCAGCATCTATGGAGTGAAGGAAATAGGCAACGTTTCGGGCCAAAACCCTTCTTCAGACGCAGACTGCATCTGAATAAGGGTTTTGGCCCGAAACGTTGCCTATTTCCTTCGCTCCATAGATGCTGCTGCACCCGCTGAGTTTCTCCGGCATTTTTGTGTACCATCACAGATATTCATGTCTCTGTAAACTTCAATAAAGCCTAACCAAACAACATCAACAAAAGCAGTCAAACCAACTATTTGTGAAATCCAATAAGAGCAAGAAATGTTTAAAGCTGAGAAACAGATGGCAATGGGAGTAAACCTATAAAAGGGAAGATTAATTCTGAGAGTCTGGAATTAATTGTAAGCATATACCAAATGCTAATTACATTATGTATTGTAGTAAATGGCTATTGTTTGATGAAAATGTATTATTTTGTTGACTTATGCAAAACAATTAGTGAAAATTCTGGACGTTGAAAAGAAACTCAATTTGAAAAATTAGATATTTCAATTCTTTAAAGCATTGCCTTTGCATGATTAATCATTGAGTCATACACCACAGAAACATTCCCTTTAGCCAACTCATCCATGCTGACTAAGATGCCCCATCTAAGCTCGTCACATTTGCCTGCATTTGCCCCATATCACTCTAGACCTTTCCTATCCATGCACTGTCCAAGTGTCTTTTAACTGCTGTTATAGTACCTGCATCACCTATATTCTCTGGCAGCTCATTCCATATACCTACCATAATGATATAAATGCTATGAAGTTGTAGATTGGTTCCTTTACTTACTAACCAAAATAATGCTTTATTATTATAAGCTCCGCCCACTACCACACTATTCAAATTATCGCAACCCGACATGTGCTGCCAGTCAGTGCTGCTGCACAGTAGAAGTAACATGCTGTAGTGTGTTGTATGCATCACTCAATAAATACTGTTGTACCAGATCAGTGAGTATGTTTGAATCACTCAACAGGTGATGATGAAATAAAAGATGATCTATAAACTTTTTGAATGGCAGGGCAGGCACAAGGTATTGAATAGGAAGCACCTGCTTCTCCTGCTGTGTTATTTTGTTTACTCCTGATAACATGATAAATTTGTTCTCCAACATGCAAATTACTGATAAGTGCCTCCCAAATCCGAAATGCCAGGGTTTTCTATGACATTTCTTGTCAGGTGGTGAAAGTTGCTGCGTACAGAATAAGCCCTGCCGCAAAACAAATGCGAGGATTTTAACGGGCTGCTAAGCAACAGCTGCATGCGTAGCTCACTGTCAAATCCTGTCAAGAAGTGTGAATGAACCCTGTTCAGAAGCATTCAACATTATTAAAAATCAATTAAAGAATTAAAACATATACTCAAAACGAATGTCAAACAGTGTGTGCCAACTTGCTTGAGACTTCCATGTTTGCCTGGGAATCACAGATTTACATACTTTCAATGAAAAATGCCAACAATTCTGCATGGAACTGCCAGCACTTCCCTGCAGATTCTGGCCCGTTGAATGTGAATAAATATGCATGGAGACTCATACTACCAAGGGAATATTCAAATGGCAGATGTCCCACAAGCAGATACTTTTGAAAGCTATTTTGGAAGTGCTGAAATCGTAAGTTCTGATTAAGTCTGCTGTATTCTAAATCTTAATTAAATAACATATTTTGCCACCAGAGTTTAACCCAATCAATGGCATAAATAAAATGTATCAGACCATTTTGTTTTAAGATCAAAATGGCATAGTTCAGTGGTTAAACCACACTTGAAATGCCGTGTCAGCTGTGACTCAGATGCTGCCATTCACTCCTTGAGAAGGTTATGAGTTTAAGACCTCCTACTAGTGTAGGCCAATACTCCATTACAACGATGAGTAAATTATGAGTAAATTCTGCACTCTCAGTTGAAACATAAACCAATACTCCATTCCCCTCACAGATGGACATAAAAAATCTATTTTGTTTGAATACAGGGGAGTTATCCCTGGTATGCAAGCCAAAAGATATAAATCTATCCACACATTATTTTACCATTGAGACATCACGATTTGTGGGAGTATGTAGTAGGCAAAGATGCCCGTTATGCCTCCTGCATTATGACAATGACAACACTTGAAACGTACTTCATTGAGAGCTGTTTAGATATAGTGATAGGTTTTTAGGATGTTAAATTATATAAAACACAATTTCTTTTTTTAAGGTTACACAGAAAAGCTGGAGAAACAAAGCGGGTGCAGCAGCATCTATGGAGCGAAGGAAATAGGCAACGTTTCGGGCCGAAACCCTTCTTCAGACTGATCAGGGGTGGGGGTGGGTGGGGACAAGAAAGGGAAAAGGAGCAGTAGCCGGAAGGCTGGAGGGTGGGAGGAGACAGCAGGGGAGCTGAGGAAGGGGAGGAGACAGCAAGGACTAACAGAATTGGGAGAAGTCGATGTTCATGCCCCCGGGGTGCAGACTCCCCAAACGGAATATGAGGTGCTGTTCCTCCAATTTCCGGTGCTGCTCGCTGTGGCCATGGAGGAGACCCAGGACAGAGAGAGGTCGGAGGCGGAGTGGGAGGGGGAGTTGAAGTGCTGAGCCACCGGGAGGTCAGCTTGGTTATTGCGGACCGAGCGGAGGTGTTCAGCGAAACGATCGCCCAACCTCCGCTTGGTCTCACCGATATAGATCTGCTGACATCTAGAGCAGCGGACGCAATAGATGAGGTTGGAAGAGATGCAGGTAAACCTCTGTCGCACCTGGAACGATTGCTTGGGTCCTTGAACGGAGTCGAGGGGGGAGGTAAAGGGACAAGTGTTGCATCTCTTGCGGGTGCAAGGGAAAGTGCCCGGGGAGGGGGTGGACCGAGAGGGAAGGGAAGAATTGACAAGGGAGTTATGGAGGGAGCGGTCTTTGCGGAAGGCAGATATGGGGGGAGATGGGAAGATGTGGCGAGTAGTGGGGTCACGTTGGAGGTGGCGAAACTGACGGAGGATTATTTTTTGTATGTGAAACCCGCTGAGTTTCTCCAGCTTTTCTGTGTAACCTTCGATTCTCCAGCATCTGCAGTTCCCTCTTAAACAATTTCTTTTTTTAACATGGGTCCTTTAATTTGTTTGCAAAGCTCTCTGCTAGGAATGCAGTATGTTTTCCTGACTTCACATTGTGCCATCTGTGCACACTGCTTTATAAAGGGAAGGAAGATTAAGAAGATATGGTGACACTGGAAATCAGGGACCTGAAATTCTGAAGAGAGAATGAGAGGAGTGTTTATTTTCAATGGGGAGGCAAGGATTAAGTTAAAACATCATCTTGGGTTTTAAAATTCCGAGAGGAATTAAATAACTTGGATGTAAACAGGTATGAGTACAAAATTAACCATTTCAAGATTGAAGGATGTTTTGTTTTTCCAATCTCCACACAGCATCCATGCTCATGTTGTACTCATTCCATGTACTAAAAAATAACATTACTACTGAAGAAATTGAACCTGCATATTTACCAGAACAAGCATGTATGAATTGTTAATGTGATGAAACTGTTAAATGTAATACTAATTTGTAAAATATTGATTTTATCCATCAGGTTTTTGTGGGACTTGGCTTTCCCTATGAAGGTCCCGCACCCCTTGAAGCAATAGCGAACGGCTGCATATTTTTGAATATAAGGTTTCAACCGCCAAAGAGCCGGAAAAATACTCTGTTCTTTCAGGGTAAACCAACATTCAGAGAGGTGTGCTAAATTAAATTTGCATAATTGATGTCTAAGCTAAACTACATAATTTAATGAAATTGAGCATAATTGTCAGACATTAACAATACTGCTCTCTTAAATATTTCCATGATAACTATTCGATAAAAATTATGAAATACTGATTTTGGACATTGCTGGTTAATGTCCAGAAGCATTGCCCATGAATGGTCAATACAATTTGAATTATATAGAACAAACTTTGCTGAAGGCGGGGTAATGGTGACAATATAGGGGAGGGTAAGGGAATGTAGGGTCATAAGTGATAGGGGCAGATTTAGGCCATCAATTCTACTCTGACATTCAAACATGACTGATTGATCTCTTCCTCCTAACCCCATTCTCCTGCCTTCTCCCCATAACCCTTGACACACATACTAATCAAGAATCTATCTATCTCTCCCTTACAAATATAGATTGGTTTGGCCTCCACAATCTTCTGTGGCAAAGAATTCCACGGATTCACCATCCTGTAACTAAAGAAATTCCTCCTCATTTCCTTCCTAAAGGAACGTCCTTTAATTTTAAGGCTATGATCTCTGGTCCTAGACTCTCCCACTAGTGGAAACATCCTCTCCACATCCATTCTATCCAAGCCTTTCACTATTCGGTAAGTTTCAATGAGGTCTCCCCCTCATCCTTCTAAACTCCAGCGAGTACAATCCTAATGCTGTCAAACGCTCATCATAAGTTAACTCACTCATTCCTGGGATCATTCTTGTAAACCTCCTCTGGACCCTCTCCAGAGCCAGCACATCCTTCCTCAGATATGGTGCCCAAAATCGCTCACAATACTCCAAATGCAGCCTGACCAGTGCCACAGCATTACATCCCTGTTTTTGCATTCTAGCCCTCTTGAAATAAACATTAGCATTGTGTTTACCTTCCTTACTACTGATTTGACTTGCAAATTAACTTTTGGGGAATCCTGCACCAGCACTCCCAAGTCCCTTTTCATCTCGGATTTCTGGATTCTCTCCCCATTTAGAAAATAGTTAAATACACCTTTATTCCTACTACCAAAATGCATGACTCCACACTTTGCCACACTATATTCCATCTGCCACTTCCCTGCCCACTCTCCCAACTTGTCCAAATCCTTCTGCGGAGTCCCTGCCCCTCCACCTATTTTCGTATAATCTGCAAATTTGGCAACAAAGTCTTCAATCCCCTTGTCCAAATCATTAATATACAACGTGGAGAGTAGTGGCCCCAGCACCGACCCCTGCAGAACTCCACTAGTCACTGGCAGCCAACCAGATAAAGTCCCCTATATTGCCACTCTTTGCCGTCTGCCATCCAGCCGTCCAGCCAACCTGCTATCCATGCTGGCATCTGCCCTTTGATACCATGGGCTCTCATCTTCCCTGGCATCCTCAAGTGGCACCTTATCAAAGGCTTTCTGAAAATCTAGGTAAACAACATCCACTAGGAATATTGATGTGGGAAAATCCTGTTTGAAGCTGAACTATGAATGTCCAGCTATTGAGGACAACCAAATATAGCCGGTGGCAGAAAGGTTTGTGGCTGGGAAATATATCCAGTGAAGAAGTGTAAGCTACTTAATATGAGGGAAATATGAGGCATTGTTCCTCCAATTTGCGCTAGGCCTCACTCTGACAATGGAGGAGGCCCAGGACAGAAAGGTCAGTGTGGGAATGGGAGGGGGAGTTAAAGTGTTTAGCAACCAAGCGCAGTCGCAGTTTAGCAACCGGCAGATCAGGTAGGTTTAGATGGACTGAGCTGAGGTGTTCAGCAAAATGATCACCGACCCTGCGCTTGGTCTCGCCCATATATTGGAGCCACACCTGGAACAGCGGATACAGTAGATGAGATTGGAGAAGGTGCAAGTGAACCTCTGCCTCACCATAAAGACTGTTGGGGTTCTTGGATGGAATCGAGGGGGGAGATATAGGGACAGGTGTTGCATCTCCTGAGGTTGCAGGGAAAAGTACCTGGGGAGGGGTGGTTTGGGTGGGAAGGAACGGGTTAACCAGCGAGTTGCAGATGAAGATCTCTGCGGTAAAGGGTGGAGATGGGAAGATGTGGGATCCCGTTGGAGGTGGCGTAAATGCCAGGGGATTATGTGCTGTTGATGGGGTGGAAGGTGGAGACGAAGGGGACTGTCTCTGTTGTGACTGGGGGGGGGAGGAGGAGCAACAGCGGAGCTGTGGGATATCGAGGACACCCTAGTCTATGATGGAAGAGGGGAACCCCCGTTCCTTAAAGAATGAGAACATCTCAGATGAACTGGTACAGATCATCTCTTCTTGGGCGCAGATACAGCGTAGACGGCGGAATTGGGAGTAGGGGATAGAGTCTTCAGGCAGCAGGATGGGAAAAAGTGTAGTCTAGATAGATGTGGGCGTCAGTGGGTATATAATAAATGTGGACAGGACAACCTATTGGGCAACAATAAAATGAATGTGAATTGAATGAGCAGACTCTATGTTGTATGGAAAAAGAAATAGCTACAGGGACAATGATGTTTCCACATTTTGTGAATAAGAGGGAGATGGTGGTATCAGTAGATGGTGTATCATGCTCAATGCTTCCACACTCAAGGAATGCACTGGTTATCACTTTCTGTTTGTCTCCATTAAGACCAACTTGTACTGAAATTTGATCTGACAATTAACTAAGTGATGTCTTAGATGAATCCTGATGCTTTCTTTCACACCTCTTGCCAAATCATTTTCAAATGAAGTTCTTGAGAAAATAATGACTGGTGTTAGGGGATTCAACATTGTTTCAATCATTTGTCAATTACGGAATATAAGTTGCACAGCAATTTTAAATGTCCTTGTGAAATCAATAATTTTGTTCTCAACATTTTTTTATTACGTTATGACAATCATATATAGTAGCATGAATAGTATCGAGATTCTGTACTTAAAAATCCAATCTTCAATTCTGCTAACAGCTCTCATCTCAGCATCCTTATGCAGAAATGTATATTGGGAAGCCGCATGTTTGGACGGTTAACATTGAGAATTCAAGCGAAGTAGAAGAAGCCCTGCGGCAAATGATGAAACAGGAGGTATTTTGGGAACAACTGTTAAATAATGTTGCGAAATGATACTTTATTAAACTGAAATTGTACTAATAACTTAGTTAAGTTTATTATTGTGTGCCAAGATACAGTGAAAAACTTTGTTTTGCATACTATTCAGTCAAATCATAGCGTACATTAATACAATCTACATGTTGATAATAGAAGAACCTCTTCTGGGACAGCCCACCATGAGTCGCCAGGTTCTGGCGCCATCTAATGTTTCTGACAATATTAGATCTGATCTTGGCCTAAGAAGATATGCATTTTTAAATATATAACTGATTAACAATGATGGTCAGTTGATACGGGTAATATGGTCGATATTCTGCATATGATTTTTCAAAAAAACTATATTTTTATTAGCAAAATTTAACCTTGTGCAATTAAAGAGCACCCGAGAGCATGGATACAATATTGATTAAGGAACAGAGAACAGGCAATTTTGGTGAATGAATGGTTTGCAAACAGGAAGGAAATATGGTGATATCTCAACGGAAACCATTGCTCTTTTGCATATATATTAATAACTTTGAGTACCAGAGTTGCAGCATCATGTTATAACTGTACAAAACATTGGTGGGAGTACACCTCCCTTGATATTATATTAATATTATTAATTTGCTCCTTTTACCCCGTAACCGCCCTATCCACTGACGCATAGCCCCCAACTCGCAGGCGCGTCTAGAGAGGAGGGGGCGGGGTAGAGAGTGAGGGCGGAGAGAGAATGGGGAGAGACAGAGAGAGAGAGGGGCAGAGACAGAAGGGCAAGAGATAGAGGGAGAAGGGGGTGGAGGGGGGGAGAAGAGGGTGGGTGAGGGAGGGTGGAGGGGAGAGGGAGAGGGGGAGAGAGGGGGGAGGGGGAGATGGGGGAGAGAGTGGGAGGGGGAGAGGGGAGAGAGTGGGGAGGGGAGGGGGGAGGGGGAAGGGGAGAGGGGGGGGATGAGGATGGGGGAGGGGAGGAGAGCGGGGAGGGTGAAGGGGGAGACGGGTAGGGGGAAGGGGGTGTGGTAGAGGGGGGGGAGGGGGGGTTGGTGAGGGGGGTAGAGAGGGGTGGGGGAATAGTGGGAGGAGAGAGGGGGAGGGGTGGGGGAGAAGAGGGGAGGAAGGGGAGAGGGGGAGGGGAGAGGAGAGGGGGAGGAAGACGGGGAGGGGAGAGGTGGAGAGAGAGGAGGGGGGGAGAGAGAGGAGGGGGAAAAGAGAGAGAAGGGGGGAGTGGGGGGAAAGGCACGGTGGTGGAGGGAGGGAGGGGGAGAGATCTCACACCCCTGTCCCATTGTGATATCATATGTAACTGAGATCCATTGTGATTGGACATCTGTGAGGTGGCACTGTGACATGCAGCAGTTTGATTTTTTGATGTTTTGTGAACAATTTTATTCAAAACCTGGGGAAGTAATTGACCAAATCTAGAGAGGAATTTAGGGAGCAACTTGTGGTTGCGGGGGCAGGGCCTTGTTCGAGACGTACCAGGGCCCCATCCCCGACCTCTACCTCCGCTACATCGACGATTGCATTGGTGCCAATCACCACCAACCCCCCCTTACCTCCTGCGCCCACACACAACTGACTGACTTCATCCGCTTCACCACCAACTTCCATCCGGCACTCAAATACACCTGGACCATTTCCAACACTTCCCTACCATTTCTTGACCTCACTATCTCCATCGTAGGTGATAGACTTCTGACCGACATCCACTATAAACCCACTGACTCCCATGGCTATCTGGACTACACTTCTTCCCTTCCTGCTTCCTGTAAGGACTCCATCCCCTATTCCCAATTCCTCCGTCTACGCCGCATCTGCTCCCAGGATGAAGTGTTCCACACCAGGGAATCGGAAATGTCCTCATTCTTCAGGGAACGGGTTTTCTCCTCCCCTACTATAGATGAGGCTCTCACCGGGGTCTCTGCAATATGCCGTAACACTGCTCTCTCTCCCCATCCCCCCCCACTCATAACAAGGGCAGAGTCCCCCTAGTCCTCACCTTTCACCCTACTAGCCGTCACATACAACAAATAGTCCTCCGTCGTTTTCACCACCTCCAATGTGACCCCACCACTCGCCACATCTTCCCATCTCCCCCCCTGTCTGCTTTCTGCAAAGACCGGTCCCTCCGTAACTCCTTTGTCAATTCTTCCCTTCCCTCCCGCACTACCCCCTCCCCGGGCACTTTCCCTTGCAACCGCAAGAGATGCTACACGTGTCGCTCTACCTCTCCCCTCGACTCCATTCAAGGACCCAAGCAGTTGTTCCAGGTGCGATAGAGATTCACCTGCATCGCCTCCAACCTTATCTATTGCATCCGCTGCTCTAGATGTCAGCTGATCTACATCAGTGAGACCAAGCGGAGGCTTGGCGATCGTTTCGCCGAACACCTCCGCTCGGTCCGCATTAACCAACCTGATCGCCCGGTGGCTCAGCACTTCAACTCCTCCTCCCATTCCGAATCCGACCT
Source organism: Leucoraja erinaceus (assembly GCF_028641065.1). Taxonomy (NCBI): domain Eukaryota; kingdom Metazoa; phylum Chordata; class Chondrichthyes; order Rajiformes; family Rajidae; genus Leucoraja; species Leucoraja erinaceus. The sequence continues at coordinate 92,463,166 of NC_073378.1, forward strand.
TTCTGTCCTGGGCCGCCTCCATGGCCAGAGTGGGCACCACCGGAAATTAGAGGAGCAGCACCTCATATTCGTAACAAGGGCAGAGTCCCCCTAGTCATCACCTTTTACCCCACTAACCGTCACTAACTAAATAGTCCTCCGTCATTTTCATCAGGAAAGTAGACTATTATCTGAATGGTGGCCGATTAGGAAAAGGGGAGATGCAACAAGACCTGGGTGTCATGGTACACCAGTCATTAAAAGTAGGCATGCAGGTGCAGCAGGCAGTGAAGAAGGCGAATGGTATGTTAGTATTCATAGCAAAAGGATTTGAGTATAGGAGCAGGGAGGTTCTACTGCAGTTGTACAGGGTCTTGGTGAGACCACACCTGGAGTATTGCGTACAGTTTTGGTCTCCTAATCTGAGGGAAGACATTCTTGCCATAGAGGGAGTACAGAGAAGGTTCACCAGATTGATTCCTGGGATGTCAGGACTTTCATATGAAGAAAGACTGGATAGACTTGGTTTGTACTCGCTAGAATTTAGATGATTGAGGGGAGATCTTATAGAAACTTACAACATTCTTAAGGGGTTGGGCAGTCTAGATGCAGGAAGATTGTTTCCGATGTTGGGGAAGTCCAGAACAAGGGGTCACAGTTTAAGGATAAGGGGGAAATCTTTTAGGACCGAGATGAGGAAAACATTTTTCACACAGAGAGTGGTGAATCTCTGGAATTCTCTGCCACAGAAGGTAGTTGAGGCTAGTTCGTTGGCTATATTTAAAAGGGAGTTAGATGTGGCCCTTGTGGCTAAAGGGATCAGGGGGTATGGAGAGAAGGCAGGTACAGGATACTGAGTTGGATGATCAGCCATGATCATATTGAATGGCGGTGCAGGCTTGAAGGGCCGAATGGCCTACTCCTGCACCTATTTTCTATGTTTCTTGGGCAGTTTGCACCCTAACGGCATAAACATTGACTTCTCCAATTTCCGGTAGCCCTTGCTGTCTCCTCCCCTTCTCAGCCCACCGTCAGCCCTCTGGCTCCTCCTCTTCCTTTCTCCTTTCTTCACCACTACACCCCCACCCTACATCAGTCTGAAGAAGGGTTTCGGCCCGAAACATTGCCTATTTCCTTCGCTCCATGGATGCTGCCTCACCCGCTGAGTTTCACCAGCACTTTTGTCTACCTTTGTTTGCTTTCTGTGACTGGTTCTACAAGGACACCCAGGTCTCTGGAACCAGACTGGGATGGCAGGACTTTCATATGAAGAAAGACTGGATAGACTCGGCTTGTACTCGCTGGAATTCAGAAGAATGAGGGGGGATCTTATAGAAACTTACAAAATTCTTAAGGGGTTGGACAGGCTAGATGCAGGAAGGATAAGAGGGAAGTCTTTTAGGACCGAGATGAGGAAAACATTTTTCACACAGAGAGTGGTGAATCTGTGGATTTCTCTGCCACAGAAGGTAGTTGAGGCCAGTTCATTGGCTATATTTAAGAGGGAGTTAGATGTGGCCCTTGTGGCTAAAGGGATCAGGGGTATGGAGAAAAGGCAGGGATGGGATACTGAGTTGGATGATCAGCCATGATCATATCGAATGGTGATGCAGGCTCGAAGGGCCGAATGGCCTACGCCTGCACCTATTTTCTATGTTTCTATGTCTCGTTGCACTTCCCTTTCTCCAAATCTGACACCATTGAGATAATATTCTGCCTCCTTGTTCTTGCCGCCAAAGTGGATAACCTCACATTTATCTACATTATACTGCATCAGCCCTGCACCTGCCCACTCACTCATCTGTCCAAGTCACCCTGCAACCTCCTAGCAGCCTGTTCGCAGTTCACACTGCCATCCGGCTTTGAGTCATCTGTAAATTTGCTAGTGTTACTTTTAATCCCATCATCTAAATCATTAATGTATAGTGTAAATAGTGACAGCCGCAGTACCGAGTCTTGCGGCACTCCACTCGCCACTGCCTATAATTCTGACAGACCTGTTTATTCGTACTCTGTGTTTCCGGTGTGCCAACCAATTCTCTATCCATGTCAATACCCTATCCCCAATACCATGTGCTCTAATTTTCCCACTAATCTTCTGCGTGGGACCTTATCAAAGGCTTTCTGAAAGTTCAGATACAATACATCCACTGGCTCTCCTTCATTTTACTTGTCACATTAACAAAAGATTCCAGAAGATTAGTCGAGCAGGATTTCCCCTTCATAAATCCATGCTGAATTGGAACAATCCTTTTAGTGCAACATTTAAAAGCTAGGCAAGAAATTCTTGGAAAACATACCACCGGTCATATTCATCACACTTGCAATACTTGTGCTAGATTGCACTGAACTTATTCCAATTCTTCAATAACATCCATCCTTTGCAACGTTTCAACCAAGGAATGGACTTGCAGGGGCATGACGTTCCCCCATTATCATCATGTACGTAAAGGACCCATATATATATATGTGTGTGTGTGTGTGTGTGTATATATATATATATATATATATATATATATATATATATATATATATACATATATATACACACATATATATATATATATACACACACACACACACATATATATATATACACACACATACACACATATATATACATATGATATATATATATATATATATATATGAATGAGTATAATATGCAACTCTCCCTCCTAAAGCAATCATGTTTAATAAATTCTTAAATGTGTCCTTGGTTTAAGTCATTGGAAACAATATTCAGTAACTGTGGGTTTTGTTGCTCATACAAAACAAGATTCACTCCAATTGTTGTACTTTGGCTCCCTCTAAAGGTAACATTGAATTTTTCTTAATGATATCTCCACTTCAGAAATAATTTACTGTTTACACATAAATTTATTGAGGACTCCCACTATCATTCTTGCTAATTATGAAGCAATATCTGAATAGTGGTCACTCTAATGACCATACCGTGGCAAGTGTTGGACGTAATGGAAAGCATTGTATATCTTTTTTGCAATGAATTAACGCAAAATGCTCAGCAGTTAAAGCAGCATATAGAAACAGATATTTCATGCCAATGACCTTTTAAAAGATCTGGAAAGTGTTAAAGGATTTCTGCAGGTACACAGAGACAGGTGAATGGGCAATGGGAGTAGAAAAAGCGAGGTCTGGACAAAGACGGTGCTCAGAAATGATTGAATGATAGAAGGGATAACAGTACGTAGCAAAATGTGACGAGAACAGAAAGATCTGTTCAGTTTTAGTTTATTGACACGTGTAGCATAGAAAGATAGCAAATATGTGCAGCGAGGTAGTGAAAATCTTTTGTTGCTTGCTAACCAGTCAGTGGAAAGGCAACGCGTGATTAGATCAAGACCATGTGTAAATTGATGTGGACAGTTCAGTCAAAGCCCCATGAACATTGATTTGTACAAATGATGGCACCTCATCGAGCACAATCTCATCTGACGCACTCAATTTGCCGTTCCAATTTTACAACAGTAAGGCAATACCAAACATTGGGTGCTATAGGTCCAGTTTCTAGTGCCATGGTTTACTTGCCATACTCTTGTCTTTGATTTTAAACATTTTGGATTCCTACTTTAAAGTCTTCAGTATAAAGTCTAGAGAAACCAATAATTAAGAATGCAGCAGTTGAGTCATAACCTGCAATTGGAAAATATAAAAGATTCCCTGACACCATTTCAAATAGCAATGCAATTCTTTCTGTCTAATATTTCCTCCTGGACGAACATTACTAAGGTAGATTATTTGATCAATATTGATCGTGGAAACTTGCTGTGTAAATACTGTCTACCTTTGATTACAATAGTAACAACATTTCAAAAGGTACCCAATTTGGCTATAATGTAATTTGGAACATAATGGGATTCTGACACCTTTATATGAAAGGTGCCAGGAGTTATGGGGGAGAAGGCAGGAGAATGGGGTTGACAGGGAAAGATAGATCAGCCATGATTGAATGCCGGAGTTGACTTGATGGGCTAAATAGCCCAATTAGGCTCCTTTCACATGAACTTTTAAGTGCAAAATTGTTCTTTATTATAAGATAATCAAGATTGTCAATGTTACAAAACAGTGTTTCTTTTAAAAACAGGTTAAGCCACACATACCATATGAATTCACGTGCGAAGGAATGCTGGAAAGATTAAATGTATTCATTGAAAAACAGGTAAAATTTTTTAACAAATAATATTTGAAGAATAATCTAATCACATCCAGTTTGCAAAAATATAACATGTATACTATCATAGATCACAAAAACGTAAAGTACAGGAATGGGCTTTTTGACCTATCTCATCCATGCCCGTGATGCCTAACTATACTAATCACACTTGCCCTCAACGGCCCCATATCACCCTTCCCCATTCCTAATCAAGTATCTGAACAAACACACCTTTTAAATGTTGTAGTTGGATCTGTCAGCATCACCCCTGGCAGCTTCTTCCAAATATTCACCACCTTTTGTGAGATAAACCTATCTCTCAGAGCTCCTTCACTTTTTTCCCGTCACTTTAAATCTGTGCCTTCTAAACTCCTGTACTCTGGGAGGGGGGAAAGATTCTAACTATCCATCCTATCTATGTTCCTCATAATCCTATAAGCCTTTATAAGGTCACTCCAAGAACTTGACTCTATCAACCATCTCTACAGCAGCCCCATTAATGAGAACAGGATTATGTGCTCATGTTAAAGTCAAGGTTGTGTAGGAAGGAACTGCAGATGCTGGTTTACGCCGAAGATAAACACAAAATGCTGAAGTAACTCAGTGGGACAGGCAGCATCTTTGGAGAGGTCTGAAGAAGGGTCTCAACCCAATGCATCACCCATTCCTTCTATCGAGCAATGCTGCCTGTCCCACTGAGTTACTCCAGCATTTTGTGTCTATTTTAAGGACAAAGTTGTTGGCTTGAAACTATGGCTGTAGGTTCTCGAACACTTTCTTGTACTTCATTTCATCAATGCTGTCGATCTGGCTGATGACAATGGTATCATTGGCAAACTTAAAGATCAGGTTGGTGTTATAGAACAGTGACAGACAATAGACAATAGGTGCAGGAGTGGGCCATTCTGCCCTTTGAGCCAGCACCGCCATTCACTGTGATGATGGCTGATCATCCACATTCAGTACCCTGTTCCTGCCTTTTCTCCACATCCCCTGATTCCGCTATCTTTAAGAGCTCTATCTAACTCTCTCATGAACGCATCCAGAGAATTTTCCTCCACTGCCTTCTGACACAGAGAATTCCATAGATTCACAACTATCTGGGTGAAAATGTTTTTCCTCATCTCCGTTCTAAATGGCCTACCCCTTATTCTTAAACTGTGGCCCCTGTTCTGGACAACCCCAACATCGGGAACATGTTTCCTGCTTCTAGCGTGTTTCAATAAGATTCCCTCTCATCCTTCTAAATTCCAGAGTATACAAGCCCAGCCGCTTCATTCTATCCACATGTGACAGTCTCCCGCTACATGGCCACACATTCACGGGTATACAGGGAGTAAAGCGGGACATTGAGCACAACCCAGAGCTCCTCCACTGACCTATCTTTCCCTTATGCAGATTACAGAAGATTTTGATTTACGGGAAAACTGGGTGTTGATGTGTCCATTACCAACCTCTCAAAGCACTTAATTATGTCAATATTAAAGGTTCTGGGTAGTGAATTTATTTTTCATGAGAACTGGATAGATGTAGATTTCCTTCAAGCAGATGGGGACAGTAGACTGTTGAAGTGAAGGATGAAGATGCCAGTGAAGAATATGGTAGGTTGATAGGCGCACAATTTCAAAGGCCGCCCAGATACTCCATCCGGGCCAGCCGCATTCTGCGAGTTTATCCTCGTGAAAGCAGATTTGACACCTGCCACCAAGATGAACGGGACAGAACTAGCACGGGATGGGGGGGACCCACCTAGGTGGATCTTTGCCTGTTCAAAACGGGCATTATAATCATGCAACAGAGATGTGCCATTACCAGGGATTGCCCCAAATTCAGGTTGTAGTCTGCCACAGTCGCCTGGCATCCATTTGATTAATTAGTGCCTCCAGCTTGTTTTGGAAGTCTCTCTTGCTACCCCTGATGGTCTTGCGGAGACCATACTTGGCTGCATCCCTCTTGAAAACCTTGGATATGGTCTCCAGCAGGTAGTGAATCTCCCTGTTCATCCAAGGTTTATGGTTAAGATTGACCTTAAATGTCTTGGTTGGAACACCATCATCAATGCATTTCTTGTTGAAACCGGTGACTACTGAGGTTTTCTCATTCAGGCTGGATTGAGTGGTCTTGAACAAAGCACAAAGTGCTGGAGGAACTCACTAGATCGGGCAACATCTATTGAGGGAATGGCCAGGCAACAGTTTGGATCAGGATCGTTCTTCAGACTGCTTGAGTATATTTCAGTCCACTGTATCAGGGCAGTCCTGAAGTGGACCTGTGGCTGCACAGACCACTGCTGGGTTATTTTTTTTGTTGGTGCCTCACATTATTCAGATCACTTTCTACTTCTACATCTTTTGATTCATCTCTTTCAGACTTATTATTGCACGTTTTAAAATGAGGAGTAGGAGGATACAGACCTAATCCAAACAAATAGGATTAGTTTATATTGGCATCACAATCAACATGAACGAGTTGTGCTGACTTGCCCATTTCTGTACTGTACCACCCTAGCACTATGATCAATGTCAAAGGTAGCTCTATCAATCTCCACAAGCTTCATGCCCACTTTCACAGAAATTGAGAAAAAGCTAATTAACATTCTGATACTCAGTTCATTTGCTCGTGTGTCAGACGATGTAGCTCGCTGTTGGCTTCTGTTGTCGTCTAACATGTTGATGGAATTGTCGTCCAACGCATCACTGAGTGCTTCGTGTTGTCCCTTCCACGGATCGCCACGAGGTTTCTGTTATGACCCCCGATACTCAGTTATGATCATAAATATGTTATATTGTTGTACACATACATTCACTTATTGTATATTTAGATTTTGGGTAATTCGGAACATTACACTTCCTGAAATGGACTGCATTGCTGTATCCAAAGAAATCTCCTAAGCTGTGGCAGAATTAGAAAATATTTCTCCTTTGTACTGCTGGTTTGGTATGTTCTTTTTACTGCGTTCACTGAGTAATCAGAATCTGATATTCTAAACTTTATTGCAGGACTTCTGCCTTCAAAGGGAAATATGGCCACCTATTAATGCACTTATAATTAAAATGGCCAAACCCTCTCAGTCATGTGTTGAAGTCTGCCAAAAAGAACAACTAATTTGTGAGCCTGCTTTCTTCTATCATCTCAACAAAGTGACTGAACTTAAGAGGTAAGAGTTCTGCTCTGACTTTCCTTTAGTCATCACCATACTTTGATTAAACATAGAAACATAGAAAATAGGTGCAGGAGGAGGCCATTCGGCCCATCGAGCCAGCACCGCCATTCATTGTGATCATGGCTGATCGTCCCCTATCAATAACCCGTGCCTGCCTCCTCCCCATATCCCTTGACTCCACTAGCCCCTAGAGCTCTATCTAACTCTCTTTTAAATCCATCCAGTGACTTGGCTTCCACTGCCCTCTGTGGCAGGGAATCACATAAATTCACTACTCTCTGGGTGAAAACGTTTTTTCTCACCTCAGTCTTAAATGACCTCCCCTTTATTCTAAGACTGTGGCCCCTGGTTCTGGACTCGCCCAACATTGGGAACATTTTTCCTGCATCTAGCTTGTCCAGTCCTTTTATAATGTTATATGTTTCTATAAAATACGCCCTCATCCTTCTAAACTCCAGTGAATACAAGCCTAGTCTTTTCAATCTTTCCTGATATGACAGTCCCGCCATCCCAGGGATCAATCTCGTGAACCCACGCTGCACTGCTTCAATCACAAGGATGTCCTTCCTCAAATTAGGAGACCAAAACTGCACACAATACTCCAGATGTGGTCTCACCAGAGCCCTATACAACTGCAGAAGAACCTCTTTACCCCTATACTGAAATCCTCTTGTTATGAAGGCCAACATTCCATTAGCTATTAATATTTATTCCATTTATTCCATTAATATTTATATTCCATTAGAGATTAATATTTACCTCAGACCTTCAGAGAACATATTTTTAGTCCAAGGAAATAACCAAATGATGTTTGTGTGAGGACTCTTTTCAAATTGAAATGCCTGACCCAAAACATCATTTGTCCATTTCTCTCAACAATTGCTATCTGACCTACTGAGTTTCTCAAGGTGCCAACATCTGCAATATCTTGTTTAAGAAGGAACTGCAGATGCTGGAAAATCGAAGGTACACAAAAATGCTTGTGTATCTGCAATATCTTACATTGTCAAGAGTGTTTTATTGTCATATATCCTAGATAAAACAATGAACTTCTTTCTTTCTGCAGCACAACAGAATATGTAAACATAGTACACTGTAAACAATATAATAAACGAGAGATAAAGTTCAGTGTGTATTATATAAAGATATACATATATATATATATATATATATATATACACACACACATACAGTTCCCTCCATAATGTTTGGGACAAAGACTCATCTTTATTTATTTGCCTCTGTACTCCACAATTTGAGATTTGTAATAGATATTGCAAATTGAACATGAGACTGAGCAGCAATGGTGATATACAGTTTAAATAACCAGTATCATTTTCATCGAAAAGGAATAACTTTGTAGAAACATTTATGAAAATAATGTAATAAATACATTTTGTGATTTATAAACAATTTATTTCCTCACAACACCTTTATAGAAAGTAAAATATGAGTAGTACATTCAAATTTACTCCAGTTAAAATCTCCCACTTTGGGGAAAGCTTCACAGATCGGTTGATGTCACTGGCATGAATATAATCAGTGCAAACCAAACTTCTGCAAACAATCAATACGATATGGAACAACACAAAAGCAAAAAAGGCTTCATGGGACAAATTATCAGAACTTTGGGTTAACAAGTCTGTTGATGATATAACAGATGTCTGTATTGTTCTATGAACAAAGTTCATTCTTATTGCTAAACTAGGTCTACTTCAAAGAAAAATAAGTCCAAAAAAATTACACTTGTAACTTCTAACGCAACATACCAGAAAACTAATTTTATTTTATTACCTGTTGCATCTCAGAAAACAATATCTTATATGTATTTGACATATTATAAAAGGGTAAAATGAAATGTATTGATGTATGTTTCTGAATATTCCATAGGCCTGTAGGAAGCAATACTTGAAATGTTATACATGTAAATACCAATAGCATTTGTGAAAATAATGTACTTCTTTTTCTAGATATGAGATCAAGTGCAATACCTCAAAAAAGGAGCAAGATATATATCTGCCAGCATTTAACCCTCAGAACCAAATGTGTCTACTACAGTCAGATTATTTACTCTTCAGCTGTGCAGGATCACATGAACTTTACAATAGAATATGTCCATGCCGTGATTATGTTAAAGGGCAGGTTGCATTCTGCCAGGCATGTGTGGAAGGAAAAGAGCACAATTAATCTGCATGTTTACAGAAACTGAAGAAGCAACTACCTTCAAACAATTTAACAAGCATGAATCCAACAGCGACAATGCATTGGTAATCAGATGGAAAATTACCAATGTTCTTGAAGTTCTCACTTGAACAATGCTAGAACACAGGAAACTTAGAAATTGACAAAATCTTTAAGAAAATCAAAAAATATTGCAGATACTGGAAATCTAAAATAAACTCAAAAGATGCTAGAAATACTCAGCAGATCAGTCTTCAATTCCCACAGAAACAGTGGTGGACTCCCAACTGTCTTCTAAAATACCCCAGAAAGATAATTAGTTAATGGGAACATAGGACAGACACAAAAATAAATGTCTACCATTCAGTACTATTCAGCAAGTACATAATGGTGCAACTCCCATGTAGAATATGGACTTTCACTGCCAAGCAAAATACTACCAACTTGCAAATGAAATAGAAAAGCATTGCCAATAGTTAAATTAGTCACCAGCTCAGACACTGACACGTACAACGCACATTAATTTAAATATGGAGCGAAGCGCATGTAAGCAGCAGACCATCTGTGTAATGATAAAGTTTACCTAATTGAAGAGAGCAATCTGGTATTCTGGTAGTTTACAAGGCAGATATTATTGGGCCAAATTTCACCAATTATTTGTGAGCTGGGATACATTTTAGATTTGCTTTATTTCAGATATTGCAGATAGGAACAACTATGATTTGTTGCTATTTTGAAAATAAATGAAAGGTCACCTCAACTGTACCATTTAGTTCTTAGCTCTAAAAATACTACAGTTTCATGCTAATTCCAGATTTAAGCACATGATAAGGCCTGAAATTTTATTTCTACATTTAGGGAGTTCTGTATTATCAGAGGCATTGAGGAAAAATAAAGATTCTTGAAACTTATGGTCAGGTAGATTTTCCAATAAAATTCCCACTGATTTATCTGGTTATATTTGTAAAGGATTATAATATGCTTTTTTAAGTCATTTTATTTTAAATGACTCTGCAGCCCGTCTGCGTTTTTATTATTTTTTGTCTATGTTTTTATGTAGTTTTTGTTATTTTTTGTTGGGGTATGTGTGTTGTTGGGGTATAACTTTTAAATCTCTCCCTGCACGGGAGACCCGACCTTTTCTTTGTCGGGTCTTCATTGTCGTTGGGGCTGCAACGTGGAGCGGCCTCCAACAGGAAGACCGGGGGCTCTGGTGCCGACTACTCACCTCACCGTCGCGCAGCTGGCCGAGTCCAGAGCGGGTGTAGCGGTGGTGGAGCGCTGCTGCGGACCGACCTCCGGAGATTCGGAGGCTGCAACTGCGGGTCTGGCGGACGGCGGCACTGGGAGCCCGCGGGTCCCTGATGGGAGACGGCTTTTCGGGGCTCCCACAACGGCGACTTCTCCCGCCCGAGTTGTGGGGTTGAAGAGCTCCTGGAGCGGGACCTTACAGCACCGCCCCGCACGGCTTGGAATGGCCGCGGGACTCTGCGAGCCCACGCTGGGGGCTCTAACATTAAGACCCGGTCGGCGACCTTGCATCACCCGGCGTGGCTTTAATGGCCGCAGGACAATCGCCATCGCCAGCCGGGGGCTTTGACTTTGACTCTGACATCGGGGGGGGGGGGAGTGCAGTGGAGAGATGGCCTGTGATGGAGAGTGGCCTTCCATCACAGCAATGTGATGGATGTTTATGTAAATTGTGTTGTGTCTCGGGTCTATTGAACTTTCTGGTGCCTTTCCCCACAGTGGAAAGCTTTGATTCTGCTGTGGGGGGACGTTTGTGTTGAACTCTAAAATGTGGTGTGTCCATTTTATTCATTTTCATTTTCTAACCTACTTCTATGGTTTGTAATGGAACTTATTATTTAATTTATGTAAAGCACTTTGGGGTCAATGCAAATTGACTAAAAATGTGCTATATAAATAAACTTATTTACTTTACTAAAAATGTAAATAAGATCAAAGTGATAAGGTTTTTATTTAAGCTGTTTTTCATTGTGTGCTATTAAGAAAATAGAAATACTAGCAACAATGTCATGTCTGCCTACATTATGAAGAACTTCGAGCACAAGTACAAAATGTTTGAAGGTCTTAGAAAACAAACTTTATTGTAGTCATAGATGGTTTCTGCTTTCTTGGGAAATGTTTTGTGGGCACCAAGAAGGCCGCATCTTAAGATCTGTTAATTTAAGGACATGTTGAATAAATGTCGTCCGACAGTGGTATGTATGTAGCCAGCTGGCATAGGTGGTGTTGTAAAATTCCACAACTAGAAAACCAGTAAGCATTGTAAATCCAATTGATCGTGCCCTGTTTGGCCGTGTGTGTGTGTGTGTGTGTGTGTGTGTGTGTGCGTGTGCGTGTGTGTGTGCGCGTGGTATTTTATAGTTTCGTGTGTGTGTGTGTGGTATTTTATAGTTTCACCCCCCCCCCCCTTTAGTGAGCGCCGGGAGGGAAAGAAGGGGAGAGTATATATATACAGGAAGGAAAATTAGCACATTATGCAAGGAAAATTAGCACATATCAAAAACACATTAAAAAAAAATTGTTTGATGATATATTAGAAATTATGATTTTGTATTTACAATGCTGAATATTTTTTATATATATCTAGAAATCTGTTACTGTTGGTGAGCTGTTACTAGTGTATATCTGTTTATTTTTTTAATATTCTTGTTCTTCTCATGCTATGACTGCTGGGCAGTTTTTGCATATTATATTTTACTCAGGGTTTTCTAATAGCTTCGTGAATGTATCCTGTAGAGTACCTGAATATTGTATGTCAGAAAGTTTTCAAGTTCGATCCTTAATCTATATTGTTAGCTAATGTGAGACAGATTGGGTTCCACTGTTACACTAAATGTCCTTGGGTTAAAAAACTGTGTATACAGTAACATTTTCAATTCTAATTGGACTGAAGTGATCCACAAGCTTTATGCATATAAAATGCGAGAAGGATTGAGACCCGCTTTCCAACATATGGATTCAATGTAAATAATGAATACTGTGGTTAGGTGCCTAAAGGTATGTGCCGATAATAACACATCTCATCAAGAATTCCAGTGCCTCTAGGAAAGAGAGGAAAAAGATGAAAAGAAAATTTAAAGTATTATATTAGTTTATTAATTAGTACGGTACAAATAAACACTATATAATATATTATCTGGTTGGAGAGAGCAAAAAGGAGTACCCATCCGCAATAATTCCAAAGCTTGGTCCTTTCCAAGCATATGATATGCTGTCAAGACTGGAAGAAAATACTAAACATTCTGATATTATTTTATTTTATAAATGGTGTGAATAATCTAAATTGAAGCAACTTTCACCTCCCCTTGGGTGGTAATCTGGCAGCATAATTCATCTACATATTACAGAAACTATCTAATTATATTGATTACCAGAAAGTGATGATGACAATCTACTAAAATATTTAAAAATGCATTATACATTAGACTGTTCTGCAAATTAGTTAGTTAACCATTCCATTACAACTTGATCCTTGCATCTAAATTAAGGCAGTGCAACAAACAGAATGATGCAGATTTTACAGTCAGTTGCCAATTAATGGTATTGCTGTTGAACTCTGAGAAAACTTTATATACAAATATATAGTGATCACTGGCAGACGTTATTTCTTCACAGCTAGCAAGTCTAAAAGAAAAATATTGCAACATGGTTAATATCTTAAACATCTATAGAGCTTGACACAAAGATTCGAACATATAAACAAGCATGCATATCTTACTTTGCAGCAATTTATAGGTATGTTTAATTATCTCAGGTTATTGGCTTTGTGCGTTTAGACAATCTTTATCCCTGTGTTTAGGATACACAAAATGCAATTGGTAAATTTATTTTATTGTTGTGCGACAATATTCAAGAGTTATAGAAATGAGTGGATAGGAGGTATTAATTCAATAATGAACCAATCTTTAAAACAAATCTGTTCACAAGTTTAGCTTCTAATATTCAAAACCTATCATCAGGTGGGGGACATTCTGATTGCTTACCATTAAACTATGCAGGGAAAGAGTATAGATCAACATTCATATTAATCGAACCTTATTGAAATCTTCGTCAGGAGATTTAGAGAAGGCATTCATTGACTATCTCCTGTCTTTACATTGTTAAAAGCATATTCCTGTCATTTAATGCACAGTTCAAGAGATGTCTGTTCTGCCATGTAATAATCTGGTTGTTTGTATATTCAGGGAGCCATCCCTCAACACTAACAAAAGGTAGTTTATTTTGGATGAGCGGCATTTTGTGTTCGGAACCCCTCAGGGCAACCATTGGTATTTGGATATGGAAAGGGTTCTGACAGTTGGTATATGCTCCCCTTGTAAATATATAATTCTGCAGTCACCTGTCTATGCTCAATGTTAAAGTAGGGAAATATGGGTAAAGTAGGTAATGCATTCAGACTGCAATTAATCGTTAATCGTTGTGTTTTTAAATATATAAAATCAAATGTATTTTAAGTTTGGAGATTCTTTTGAGGGGGTCTTTAAGAGAAATGTACTTTTGTGCGGAATAAATATTTTTATATTTACCAGCCTCAGTCTCTGAGTGTCTCAATCCACAAGTCACGACAATTGGTTTCTTCATTCTTAGAATAAGAAATATTTCACACCAATGAACCTACTTATAATTTTAATCACCATACAATTGCTGTCCTTTAAAGTCTGCTTCATTTACTGTAGAATGACCTCACCAGTATATAAAACTCAACCTTACAGAAAAAATAAAATAGTTAATGTTATAAAAAAGAATAAAGCACCATATCACTTAAATCTAGTGCAATCTTTACAACTATCTGCATTACATTTTGTTTACCAATTCCTATACATCCAGAGAAATTTAATAAATTGTTGATGAACAGTACTATTAATGCTATTCTCTTTGTCAAGCAGACATTTATACGTGATTCTTGACAACGAACCCGAGCTGGTTATTTGATCAGAACACGCCCTATTCCATCAATATTGATCCAGAACCTTCCTGCTCCATATATTTTAACCACTCAAGGTTAGCTTATTTCCCCAAATAATTTTGTTCCTTGTTCATCCTTTAAACTCACTTGGTTCACTGGATTTTTTTTTTAATACAACTTTTAATAAAAAAGTATATTACAGAGGAGAAGCGGAGTTAACCTTCCATTGTGTCTCCATCAAGATTTATATTTGACTCAGAGGATCCTGCCGGTGCATGCTATTCAGATTTCAAAGAATACATTGGGGATGTGACAAGACTAGTGGTAAACTTGCTTAGTGTAACATCCAGTAGTTTAGATTACCTGCCAGAGCAGCATTACCAAATTTCGGAGATTGCCAAATTATGTACACTTTTCTTAATATATTTCTTAATATATTCTTAATATATATATTGTTTGAACAAAATGTTACAATTACCCCAGGAGATAAAAGCTCCTCTCAAATTCTACTTTACTAAGCCACCTCAGAATATTATGTTCAAATGAAATCACTCCAATTCTTCTAAACTCCAAAGAATTTCAAACTAGAGAACAATTCTCCTCTGTTTAGGGTTCTGAATGTTCCTTCCGTAAGGGGGAGTACTGTCTAATTCACCTCTATCCCATTGTGGACATGGGACTTCTTCTATAGAACCATTGCTCTATAATGCTGGGAACTACTATACTTCAGTCTGACCTGATTATATTTATATATAGTACAAGACCAAGTGTGGTTGTGTGGGTGGGGGCGGCATGCAGCGTCACACTCACTAACTAACCCCCCCCCCCTCTCTAATTACAGAGAGAGAGACAGAGACACAGAGAGGGGCAAGAGGGATGGGGGGTGGGGAGGAGGAGACGGGGAAGGGTGGGTGACGGGGGAAAGGTGGGGGAGGAGGGGAGGAGAGAGGGTGAGAGTGAGGGGGGAGAGAGGGGGTGCTGAGAGGGGGGGGGGTGAAGGGGTGAGGGGGAGAGGTGGGGAGCAGGGAGGGTAGGGGGTGTGGAGGAGAGGGGGTTTTAGGGGAGGGAGGGAGGGAGGGGGGGGGGAGGGAAGAGAGGAGGGGGGGAGAGAGGGTGTGCTGAGAGTGGGGTGAGGGGAGGTAGGGTAGGGGGAGGGAAGGGGGTAGGGGTAGGGTGTGGTGGGGGGAGGAGGGTTTAGGGGAGGGACGGTGGGGGAAGGGAGGAGAGAGAGAAAAATAGGGGAGAGAGAGGGAGGGGGGAGAGGAGAGGGAGGGGGAGAGGAGAAGGGAGGGGGGAGGAGAGGAGAGGGGGGAGAGGTACTCACAGCTGTGGAGACATTTGTTCACTGTTATTCAGAGCTCTGATTGAGGCACACCACTTGCAGAGTCTGATTGGGGCACACCACTTGCAGAGACTGATTGAGGCACACCACTTCCTGGTTTTATAGTCCCTCCCCCTCCCTCCAGCAGGGGCAGCAGAGAGAATTGGGAATTTTGTAAAAACATTAATATCTCTGTCATTTTTAATCGACGGGAAAAATCCTCGGCACACATGCGGCGGAGGGGAGCTCTGAGCGAGGTGGCCAAAAATGACGGCCGTAGGTGGCGGCGTTCTCTCGGAAATCGCAGCACAGAAGGCCAAAAGCGGTCAAGAACAGATATTTAGTAATATAGATTATCTGATCTGATTAGATCACATGCAAAGCATTGTACCTCAGTACATGTGACAATAAACCCAAACCTATCTGTTTCTGTCAGTTAATCATTCCTCTGTTATTTCTGCTGCTGTTTGTTTGTTCTCGTTCGCCTAAGTGAGGTCAGTTGACAGGGTTCACCACGGGGAGGTCGACAACATGAGCCCAATATGGGCTGGTGTGCAAGGCTCCATCGGACGCCAAACATCCTTTGCACCACCTTGACCCGGACTCACAACAACTAGGACCTCAACGCCTGTCATCACGTCGCCCCTTCTCCCGTCATGGCGCGACCCTCTGTGGCTCCGGTTTCAACACATTAGGTGCATGGAGAACCAGCTGGGAACAAACTTCACGACCTCCGCAATTCATTGTTCAACCAAACATCACAGCCCCACCTGGCTCGGACCTGCTCTGCAAAGAGTGGGTCGCCCTGAGCCAGCTCTGAACAGGGATCGGCCGGTTCAACGCAAACATGCATCGCTGGGGGCTGCATTCATCAGCAGCCTGTGTGTGTGGAGTAGACCAGCAAACAGCGCAGCACGTCATTTTCGACTGCGCTATCCTCCGCCCCCCCTGGTGGAGGGGTGGACCTCATGGCCCTCGACAACAGCACATTAAACTGGCTACATTGCCTGGAGGGTGTTATATAACTTCTGCTGCCTCAAACGTAAAAAGAAAATCATTCCTCTCTCTATTACTAACAACCCCATGAGTGTTTCTTGTTTGCATTAGTGTCCTTTTGTGGTACTTTTTCTAAAAAACAGATGACAGGTTAAACGCCGATTTTCCAGCAGCGGATGGTCTACCCACCCCTATAATCCGGACAAAATTATAAGTGCTCAGTTGAAATTCTCTGAGCAGCCACAAATGGCATTGCGTTGCGAAAGAGTTATTTGTTTACAACATTGAAATTCCTCCTTGGCCTTGTCTAATTCGATCTCTGCTGGCTCAATATTTAAGTTTTTTATGTTTCAACTCTGCCTGGCTCCCACACCATAGCACAACTATTCCTCCCACCATTCTGTTCAATTTTCCTCTCGCCCTCTGGAATTCTGAACTTCCTGTCAAGCCTTTTCTAATTTACTGGGCACCTTTAAAAGGTTGCTTCCCAAAATCCCTTTTCAACTATGCTCTCAATCTTTTCTCCTAACTGTTTCAAACACAATACAGTAAATCCTTGGTGGAAAGACCCCCTTATTGCATATTTCGGGCTCTATATGGCCAGGGAGACGGTGGGAGCTGTGGATGGATCGCCAGGTAATTCAATTGTCATTTAGTTTGGATTTTTATTTATTTAAGTTTCTGACACTCCATGGTGCTTTAGAGTCATTGGTAGCCCAGGGGTGTATTATCATTTCATTATCAAGTGGTCTCTGTTAGTCTGGGAAATTGGATAATGCAGAAAGGCTCTGGAACTGAGGGCACCGGAAAATCAATGTTCAACCTGGACCTAGGGAACTCTGGTTCCGTCTGGGAGGAGGGGTATGAGAACAGAATTATGGGATAGAGGACACGGGTGCGGGATCCATCAATGACAGCAGGGGGGGGGGAATCATATTTACTAAAGAAAGAGGACATCATGATCCTGGATATCCTCATCTTAGGAGCAGATGCGGGGGAGACAGAAAAACTGAGAAGAGGTGATAACGTCTTTGCAAGAAGCAAGGTGGGAGGTGTAGTCCAGATAAATGGGTTTGTAGTAGAAGTCAGTCGATAGCCTCACCCCTGTGATGGAGACAGAGAGATCATGAACTGGGAGAATGAGTTTGAGGATGGTGCCAGTATACATTTGGAACAAGATCTGTTCAACGTGACCAACAAAAATGCAGGCATAGCTGGGACCCATGTGAGTGCCTATGGCTACACCTTTAGCTTCAAGAAAGTAAGAGGAATTAAAAGAGAAGTTGTTGAGGATGAGGCCAAGTTCTACCAGCGGAAAGTAGTGGTAGTAGAATAAAACTGATTGGGTCTCTGTTGAAGGAATAACTGCAGGGCCTTGAGACCTTCTCTGTGTGGGATGGAGGTTTAAAGGTACTAGACATCCATGGTAAAGATGAAGGAATGGGGACCTATGGATTAAAGGATATTGAAGAGTTGAAGGGCATGTCAGGTGTCTTGGATGTAAGTTAGGAGGGACTGGACAAGGGGAGAGAGGATGAAATCATGGTATTTGAAGATGAGTTCTGTGGGGCAGGAGCCGGCAGAAACAATGGGGCAAGGCAATGCCGGGTGGTGCGGTCAGCAATGGCAGCCTCGCCAACGGTCTGTCTGTCTGTCTTTTTTGTTATTTTTAGTGTGTTTTAAAAAGTATGTGTTAATGTTCTCTGGTTTGTTTTAGGTGGGGAGTGGCGGGTCGTATGAAACTTTTTTAAATCTCTTACCTTGCCGGAGATGCGATTGTTTTCTGGATTGTATCTCCGGTCGCTCTGCGGCCTAAGATCATCGAGCTGTCGGCCTTGCTCGAGACTGACTTTGAGCCCCGTCGCGGGGCCGTGGACCCACCATCGGAGCCTGCGATCCCGTGCCTGGGATCGACGCTCCAACCGTGGCCTGCGGATTTCAACATCGAGGTGCTCGCAGTCTCGGGTAGAGACTGATGTCGGGAAGGTCCAAAGTCGCAAGAGGTTCGACTAGCCCCGACCCGGGGTCCGATCGTCCAGCGCGGGGGAGCTGAGATCCCTCCGATGCGGGAGCTTGATTGCCCCGACGCGGAGGCCCGACCACCGGCTACGGGAGTCAAGATCGTCCCGTCACGGAAGGTTCGAGGCCCCGGACCGCGGGAGAACAAAGAAGGGAAGAGGTTGAACTTTTTTTTTGCCTTCCATCACAGTGAGGAATGTGGATGAGTCACTGTGGTGGATGTTTATGTTCGAATAGATTTTGTGTGTTTTGTTGCTTTTTATTGGTATGACTGTATAACAAATCAAATTCCTCGAATGTTGCAAAACATACTTGGCTAATATAGTATGATTATGATTGTGGATTTTGGCAAGAGATAGATGCGGGCAGTGCAAGGCAGGGGAACAATAAAGTTCAAAACTGGTGGAGGGGATATTGCCAGAGGAATTAAAATAATGGCTTGGTGTTCATCTGTTGGGTCATAGTCGATGGTTTGGTCTGAGGAGGTGTCCAAAAACTGGCACCTGTCCTCAGCACAGTAGAAATCAACCTGCAGATTACAACGGCAACTTGCTTATCGGCAGTTGTAATAACAATGTTGCGATTGTTGCTGTAGATTAACCCTTATTAATCCATGCCTTTTATAATCTCCACTACATGTATATGCATGCCACCCATTACATGGTATTACGGTACTACACTAACGAGGACAGCCAGCTGGTGGAAGCCATGCTGAGCTGGGAGAGCACGGCTGTGCAGTTTATATGCTCTGTATTTCTGAATGAAATAAAGACATTTCACCATGTATGTTGTAGTGGATCATTTACAAACATGGTGTCAGGAGTGGTCAAGGGCTCTGCCTTCAGAGGGGGTGAGACGGGAGTAAGTAAGTGAAGTGCTGAAATCAAGATGGTTGATGTGCACCGGCAGTTGGAAATAGAAAGGTACAGAGAGGATAGGTTGGCAGGGTGAGTGCTTGAGGAGGATGAATGTTGGACAGAAGTAGCAGTTGTCACTGGGGGGGCACCAGGCGAAATGGCATGGAGGTGTTGGAAGAAGAGCTCAATATAATGTCAGGCTCAGAACTCATTAAGGTGTGGGTGTAGGAGTACATCGGCTTTTGCCGATGACTGATCATTTGGCATCAGGGAGGGCAAGGTCGGGGAGAATGTTAAAAACCCGACAAAGATAAGGGCTAAAGTCTCACCCAGGCTCGAAGGAGGTACTGCGAGGGGATGATGGGAGCTCAGAGGGGAGAATATGTGAAGGATGGTGTGGGTGTAACAAAATATATGCAGGATTCAAGGATTCCAAATACAATACAAAATAACAGGTCTCATGCCCCCTTTGAGTCTCCTGTCTGCAATGGCTGGCTTCATCACACCATGGTCCAAGCTCTTCCTCTCTCATCCCGTCAGGGTGAAGATCTCTTCAATCTATCCCCCTCTGGTGAAGATCTGCTCTAATAATAATAATAATAATAATAATAATATATTTTATTGTCATTGTACATAAGCGCAACGAGATTCGGTATGCAGCTTCCAACCGATGTCATAACATAAATAACTAATAACATTTGGATTTTGATATCCCGAGAACATAGATTGGAAAAAGAACAGTAAAACAGTCAAAACAGTTCAACAGACTAAAGTGCAGATGTGTCTGTGCGACGTGACCATCTGAGGGAACCAGTCCAGTGGGGATGGGGGGGCACTCAGCAGGGCCGGTTCAGAGCCGCTATAGCTCTGGGAATGAAGCTGTTCCTGAGTCTGGAGGTTCGGGCGCAGAAGGCCTTGTAACGTCTGCCGGAGGGAAGTAGTTCGAACAGTCCATTACAAGGGTGTGAGGAGTCTTTATGGATGCTGACGGCCTTCCTGAGGCACCATGTGTGGTAGATGCCCTCCAAGGCTGGTAGCTGTGTCCCAATAATCCTCTGCGCTCTGTGGACGATGCGCTGAAGAGCTCTCCTCTCCGTCTCCGTGCAGCTCAGATACCACACAGAGATGCCATATGTTAATATGCTCTCTGTGGTGCAGCGGTAAAAGGTTGTCAGCAGCTGTTGGGGCAGACCAGTCTTTTTTAATGTTCTCAGGAAGAACAATCGTTGCTGTGCCTTCTTGACCAGCGCAGCGGTGTTGGTGGACCATGTGAGGTCCTCTGCAATGTGAGTGCCCAGAAACTTAAAGCTGGACACTCTCTCCACACTTTCCCCGTAGATGGAGATTGGGGCGTATTCTCCATTATGGGACCTCCTGAAGTCAATAATCAGCTCCTTGGTCTTGGAGGTGTTTAGTGACAAGTTGTTACGTGCGCACCAGTCCGCCAGGTTCTGCACCTCCGCTCTGTATTTTGTTTCATCACCGTTGGTGATCAGCCCAATCACTGTTGTGTCGTCTGCAAACTTCACGATGTTGTTGATGTCGATTGCAGGAACACAGTCGTGAGTGAAGAGGGAGTAGAGCATGGGGCTTAGTACACAGCCCTGTGGTGTGCCGGTACTAAGGGTGATAGTGGAGGACAGGTGCGGGCCCAGTCTCACAGCCTGCGGTCGCTCCGTCAGAAGGTTCAGGATCCAATCGCATATCGGCGAGCTGAGGCCTAGCTGGTGGAGTTTGATGGTGAGCTTGGTGGGGATGACCGTATTGAATGCAGAGCTATAGTCAATGAAGAGCATCCTCACGTGGAAGCATGCACTTATATAATAACTTTTATCTCTAAGAGAAAACTGGTGACCGTGTCAAACTAGCTATCCTCTTTGGTACCATAATGGCGTGAGATATGTGTCCCATCAGACACCAAGCTAGTCTCGGATGACAAAGTTTATTCTTGTTACCTCGCAGGTGGCCTCATGATTTACTGGTCCCTTCAAGTTAACCTGAGCATTCTTCTAAAACATAAAACTTGTTTTCCAAAGCAGGGTTTGAAATGTGGTGCTGCTAATTTAGCTGACAACTCTATTTTTCTGTTTAAACCTTATGAAATGTGCGGCAGGGCGCAGCAGTGTCAGTATTAAGATCCCCTGTTGGAAGGGAGGAGCAGTAGGATCCAGAAGCCAGTCCACCTGAAGTAGTTGGAGCCAGCAGGGTGAAGGCCTCCCCCGCTACCAGGTTGGGGCTAATAAGGAGGAAGTAACATTAATCAAAGAAGTGCGAAACAATGATACAGAACAATTTGCATCCCTTCGCTGTTACTAATCTTTATTTTTAATTTTAATGCTTTTATGTGAATCACCATTAAACAAAGGAATTAGTGCCCTGAATTTCCAGCTTCTGTGATCATCAACCAAATTTCCCTCATAACCATATTCAGCAGTTCTGTACACACGTTATTAATATAAATTCATGTGATAGGAGCAGTATTAGGCCATTCTGCCCATGAAGTCTACTCTGCCATTCAATCATGGCTGATCTATCTCTCCTTCCAAACCCATTCTCCTGCCTTCTCCCCATAACCCCTGACACACGTACTAATTAAGAATCTATCTTTCTCTGCCTTAAAAATATCTATTGACTTGGCCTCCACAACATTCTGTCGCAATGAATTCCACAGATTCACCACCGCCTGACTAAAGAAATTCCTCATCATCTTCCTAAGGGAACGTCCTTTATTCTGAGGCTATGCCCTCTGGTCCTAGACTCTCTCACTAATGGAAAACATCCTCTCCACATCCACTCTATTCAGACCTTTCATTATTTGGTAAGTTTCAACGAGATCTCGCTCATCCTTCTAAACTCCAGCAAGTAGAGACCAAGTGCTGTCAAACACTCAATATATGTTAACCCAGTCATTCCTGGGATCATTCTCGTAAACCTCCTCTTGTCCCTCTCCAGAGCCAGTACATCCTTCCTGATACGAGGCCCAAAATTGCTTCCAATACTCCAAATGCAGCCTGACTAGAGCCTCAGTATTAGAGGTGTAAATAGGAACTGCAGATGTTGGTTTAAACCGAAGATTGATACAAAAAGCTGGAATAACTCAGCGGGACAGGCAGCATCTCTGGAGAGAAGGAATGGGTGACATTTCGGGTCGAGACCCTTCCTCAGACTGCCTCAGTATTACATCCCTGTTTTTGTATTCTAGTCCTCTTGAAATAAATGCTAGCATTGCATTTGCCTTCTTTACTACCGCAACTACTGATATGAAGGAAAGAAAAAGTTGTAAATCTTTAAAATACATTCTAAGACAAGCTACACTGAGCCCAGTAAAGGAACGGTGCTAAGCACATTTCAGAAATTAGATCTGAAAACTGAATAGGTCGACCCTTAAGACTGAAAAACAACTTTAAACAGAAATGGAGGCTGAAGTGGGATATACATCCTCCCCTGAACGACCATCACAAACTTTGGACAAAGCTCGGTAATGGAATAGGAATCATACAGTTCAGATGTACTTGTTGCATGAGGTGAGAGGTTTATCAATTGTGTAATGTAATTGAAATAAAAATGTCAAGCAATATAAGGATACAGCTGATAATGATGCAATTGTCTACTTTCAAATCCACGATGGAAAAGGACAGCTCCAAACTAATTTGAAAAATGGTGGCATGGACAGCCAAATTGATGAAGGGGAATACAGGATAATTGATAATAGTAAAAACTTGCAGCTACACTACTTATATCCAGCAGAAAGAATAGGATACACAAACTCTTCCAAAACAAAGTCTAGAATATAGGGTAAAACATTCTTAATCTGAAGCCATAGTTCACTTCTCATACGGACGGAATGAAGTATGATATCAGCAGCACACTCTGCAATTAAACATGTCCGCGGTAGGGTTTACTCGCAATTTACTACCCTATTCCGCGAAGATGGCGAACACGAACTGTATTCCTATGTATCCCCGCAAATGAATGGCGGTGCCGTGTTATGTATCTTTCTCCCGCTCGCTTCCCAGGCTGGGGTTGGGATATGGTAAATTAGTTAATGCGTGTGGCGCATGTGAGGGGAGTAGGTTACCGCCACTGCCTCCATTTTCCGCGCGGACAACCGCCGCTCGCGCGCGCGCCACACGCGCCATTGAAAAAAAAACCAGCCTGACAACCCCGGGACAACGTCACACCCATGCCTCTGCTGGGGGGGCGGGGGGCGGAGCGAGGGGAGATTTAAAAAAAAAAAATAAATAAACGCCTCATTTTGTGAATAAACCGATGCAATCTGTCTGTAGTTGTCGGCAAATTAGTTAATTCGGGGTGAAGCGGCAAGAAAAGCTGAGCGGAGCTGGCGTGTTTGCAGACTCCCGGGGAGGTGGGCGGTTGCTCAGTGACGTCACAGAGGGGAGCTCGGTGGAGACGACGCCGTCGCCGCCACCATATTGAGGGGGATCGCGGGCGAGAGAAGTGGCAGCGGGGCCGAGCAGCGCCACGACCAACAAACTAAAACCCTCTCCTGATACACCAATATAATCGCAGTACTCACATACATACACTCACATATCTCACCAGCAAAGATGAGCGATATCGACGAAGCAGCCTACGAGGGGAGGGTGAGTGATGCAAACCGGGGGAAAAAAATCTTTGTAAAAAGAACCGAGTGAGCAAACGAGGGTTTGGGGTTTTTTGTGTGCGTGTGATTTTGAAACAGACATGGAGATAGATGGACGGGCGGTGAACGCAGGCCGGCCATGGCGTTTCCTGAATGAGGCCGCAGGCTTCGTTCAGGCGGGTGTGAGTGAGGCCTTGGTCCGCGGCTCACTCGGCCGCCGAGTGGGGGTGGGGAGGGAGGGCGTAGCCACCGGCCGCTCGCAGCCCAACAGCGGCGCAAGGAAAGCGAGTCGGAACTCGGTCACACACACACAGTTAATGGCGCGACAAACTCCCATCTTTTGTCTGCACGGCTCTCGCCGGGGCATTTGTCTGCGGGTTCGGGAAGTCAGTTTCTACCACCTCGTGGTGTTTCGCACCCCTCCCCCCCCCGTCCCCACACACGGGAGTAGGAAGGAAGTATGACTGTAGGAAGGAATTACAGACGCTGGTTTAAACCGGAGATAGACACACGATGTTGGGGTAACTCAATGGGACAGGCAGCATCTCCGGAGAGAAGGAATGGGCGACGTTTCGGGTCGAGACCCTTTTTTCGAGAACGACACATGTTGGTTTACTGAGACCCAAAATGCTGGAGTACCTCGGCGGGACAAGACTGTTCTTCAGACAGAAAGTATTGTCTCGACCCGAAACGCCACCCATTCTTTCTCCGCAGAGAATCTGCGTGCTCCGCTGAGTTACTCGAGTATTTTTGCGTTTTCAGGAGAGAGCGAGGGGTGGGGTGGGGGGGCGAACTCGCCACCAGTTGACCCTCCCCACAACTCACGAGGTTGTCGGCCTGGCTGCGCGCCAGCAGCCGGGCGCTCCTGCGTTCCCCTCCCCCCTATCCCCGCGTATCGGACTAGCATGTGTCGTCAGATGGCTGTTATCCTTTGCTCTGGGTTCGAACTGTGGGCCAGTCAACATGGCGGCGTATTCACAGAAAGAAATCGGAAAGCGCGCGTATCTCCATGGCAAGGGCGAGATGACTACAATAGTACCTTTCGGTACGATTTTCTGGTATTTCCTTTTGGCCGGGTGTGTTGATGATACTTTGGGCCGTAATTAATATGCCACAGCCTGTACATTTTGCACATTCAGTTTCTACATAGGATATCATGATTGATAACAGTGAAAATGATTTACAGAGTAAATTATTACTGACATTTACACCGTCCTGTGATTCGATCATAATCCATCGTAAGTTTATTATCACAGTTATTTAATTGAAGATGCTTGTATTGTTCAATTTTGGTAGTATCCTGCCAACAAACCTCGAGTAATAAAGAAACTATAAACTTAATTTTTAGTTGGTCCAATTCTCAAAAGTGTACTCTAGTTTCCAGCATTTCAGTTAAATTATTGTAGGTTAATATATGGAGATAAAATAGTGTGTTTACTATTTTATGTCACTATTTTTGTGAAAAATGTACCACAAGCCTCTACATTTGATAGATTTCCACATGTGGACGTCACTGTTGAATATCATTCTGCGCTGGGCAGGATATACTTGACTTTGGGATGAATAATGGTGCGCTCTCTTCAGTATTTCAAGGAAATACAGATGCTTTTTAACAACAACAAAAAACGTCTATGTTCATCTTTGGGGTTTCAATGCATAGATTACTATGGATCCACGTGGGATCCAGAGTTGTGCTCTTTTATCACAGAAGAGAAGTAAAGGTCTTCTAGAAAATGCAATATTTTTTCCCACTTAAAGTACTTATTGCTGAAGCTTTGTTTAAGAAAGAACTGCAGATGCTGGAATAATCGAAGGTAAGACAATGCTTGAGAAACTCAGCGGGTGAGGTAGCATCCATGGAGAGAAGGATTAGGTGACGTTTCGGTTCGAGGCCATTCTTCAGACTGATGTGGGGGCGGGAAAGAAAGGAAGTAGGTGAAAAACAGTTGAACTGGGGAGGGGTAGGAGGGAGAAAGCAAGGGCTATCTAAATTTAGAGAAGTCAACGTTCATACCGCTTGGGTGCAAACTACCCAAGCGAAATATGAGCCCTCCATTATTAAATTTTACATGTCTTACCCATGTTTGCAAATCTGAAGTAATGCCTTTAAGGGGGAGGGGATTGAACGTTGAAAGTTTTTAATGACTAATTCAAATGAGTGCAACACTTTAAAATATATCTAAGGTACAACAGAAAATAGTTTTTTTTTTGTCACCGAGTTTTAATGCAGGGTTCATTGGGGTTGGGCAGTTCTGTTTTGTATTCAAGCTCTTGTATTGGATTAATTAATCTATGATTAAAGGTTTACAAACGTTCTAATAGACATAGTCAGTTCTGCATTAACTTTCTGAGATTGTCCTTCTACATTGATGTTGCTAAACTCATTCTTATTAAGATATAACATTAATTATGGACTTAATTTCCCATTTCATTTTAAATTTACATGCTCATTGGGTTAAGTCTTCCAAACGTGTACAGAGTTGTGTTTCCATTTCTTCCATATTATCTTGTCCTTTAGAGAGAACATTTGTTTTAGATTTGTGGAATCCTACAGCTCACTTAAGAATATTTATTCATTTTTCAGCTAGAAATGGTCGGTGTGGTTTATTCTGAATATTGACTAGAATTGGAGCAATACATCAATCCAGGGCTTGTAGTTTGTAGGTGGGGTCTGATGCAGGCACTTCTGTTTTTTAAGGCTAAAATATTAAGGAAACAATGTTATTATTCAACATTTTAAATTTAATCGATTACTATCCATAATCTAATTTTTTTTAAATACATAATTTTATTAATCAATTACTTTGCCCTATTGGGCATGATCTACTAGAAATATGCCTGGAAGTGCTTAAAAAAGATAATCAAACCGTAACTTTGGTTTGCATTGAGCCGTAAACAGGGCACCCTTTCCTCTGTTCTTCACAGGGACCTATTTAAATATTAACCAAGCTGTAAAATGGTATTAGAGCAGATTAACAAAATGTTGTCAAAGGTAATTTTGAGGGAGTATATAATGAGAGATAGCAGAAGACCGGTGAGGAGAGCAGTATTTTCAGCTTAAGCATTTGAATGAGCTGAATCGGTGGAATCATTTTAAATTTGGAATGAGCACAAGGTAAGAATTGGATGAGTAAAGATTCTTCAGTATATATCTGGAAGAGGTGAGGGATATGCCATTTTGTAAAAGTGGAAATGAGATTTCTTTAATCTGACATGATGCCTAACCTGTGCTGTTGGAGCATATGTATAGGGATTATAGTTGAACCAAACTGGTTTTAATTTAAGATCTGGGCAGCTGAGATATTGAATGATGTGTGGTAATTAGATTTCACTAAGCAGTAATGTTAAGATTTTTGAGTCTGGTGTTAACGGTATCCACAAGGTCTTGGGCAGTACAAGCTGAGACCAACAATATGAACTGATATAATTTATATTTTGTATTTTCGTATCTGATATCAGGAAGAGGTGTGGCTTTGGTAAGTGAACATGATTTATGGTAAGATGAGAAGGTACAAATTTACATAATGTTACTTTGGAAGAAACTTGTTTGGTGCTGAACAAGGAATTCCTCAATTGAGAGACAGTGGAGTGTTGAGGATCTGACTGTCATGAATATGGAAGTGCTCGATATGAAGATAGACACAAAATGCTGGAATAACTCAGTGGGACAGGCAACATCTCTGGAGAGAAGGAATGGATGACGTTAAGGGTCGAGATCCTTCTTCAGACCATATTCTTAGAAGTCATGGGAGCAGAATTGGGCCATTTGGAAAATTGAGTCTACTCTGCTATTCAGTCATGGCTGATCTAACTTTCCCTTGAGTCCACCCTATTCTCCTGCACTCTCCCCGTAACTTTGACTCCCTTTCTAATCAAGAACCTGCCAATCTGCTCTAAAAATACACAATGACTTGGCCTCACGGCCGTCTATGCCAATTAATTCCAGTGATTCACCACCGTCTTGCTGAAGAAATTCCACATCTCCTTTCTAAAGGTACGTCCCTTAATTCTAAGCCTGTGCCTTCTGGTCTCTCCCACTAGTAGAAACATCTTCACCACACCCACTCTATCCAGGCCATTCATTATTCAGTAAGTTTCAATGAGATCCCCCTCATCCTTCTAAACTCAAGCGAGTACAGTTCCAGAGCCCTCAAAGGCTCGTCATACTTTTGCCCAATTGTCCCTGGGATATTGAAATGAATGTTAACATTGGGTTTTTCTGCTCACCTGCAAATTGACTTTTGGGGAATCCTGCACCAGCACTCTCAAGGCCCTTTTTCATCTACCATAGCAGAAGCATCCACATCACAGGGCTGGAAACTGGAAGTATCCTGAGCTAATTCTGCTACCACCATCATTTATTGTGACAAATGATGGCTTCCACTGATTGCCGCCGGAAGCCATCACTTGTCGCAATAGATGATGGTGGGCGGACGATGACAGCGAGGCCAACATTTGTAACAAGATGGTCATGAAAAGAAGATAGGTTAGTGAAATTGCCCACTTCTATCTCAGACCAACAGTCTATGTTTTGGGAAGTTAATCTAAATAAACATAATAGAAGGAAAGAGGATAGACAGTGTGTGTAGAAATGAACTGCAGATGTTGGTTTATACCGAAGATGGACACAAAATGCTGGAGTCACACAGCATCTCTGAAGGAAAGACATGGGTTACATTTCATGTTGGAACCTTCTTTAGACTGAAAGATGGCGGGGTTGGGGGGAACT
Organism: Leucoraja erinaceus; assembly: GCF_028641065.1. Taxonomy (NCBI): domain Eukaryota; kingdom Metazoa; phylum Chordata; class Chondrichthyes; order Rajiformes; family Rajidae; genus Leucoraja; species Leucoraja erinaceus. The sequence continues at coordinate 92,492,124 of NC_073378.1, forward strand.
AGAGGCAAGGAAAGGCCAGAACGATTCAGGGCCGGCAACAGATGACTGAAGATGGGCACAAAAACCTGGAGTAACGTTTCGGGTCGAAACCCTTCTTCTCGTCTCGAAACGTCACTCATTCCTTCTCTCCAGAGATGCTGCCTGTCCTGCTGAGTTACCCCAGTGTTTTGTGTCTATCTCCAGCTTAAAGCAGCATCTGCAGTTCCTTCCTACCTCAGGGTGGGTTTAGTCCATTATGGCCCATTGTTGTTTGAAGATGTGCTAATGGGAGGGATACAAGGATGCGAACAGTGGGAGAAGTAGGATGAATAGGGTGGATTGCAGGTTCATCACGCTGGGCTGTAAACTGCCGCAGTGAAATAGGTGCTGTTCCTCCAAAGAGTTGGCTTGGGTGGGTGTCAAGTTAATTTTGGTTTACTTGATATTTTATGGAATATTTTCAACTTAACAATGATCATATTTGACAATGTGGTGGTTGGTATGGTAATAAAAGTGGTTTATTGTTGGAAAATTAGTGGAGGGCAATGAGGGTCAAGTGAAAAATCAGTTTGTGGTTGAGTTTAATTGTAATACTTAAATAGCCTGTCAGAGCAGTCATTTGATGAATGTCTGTCAAAATGCCTCCTTCCCAATAGAAAGTTACAGTCTGCGGAAATTCGTTCAGCTTGGAAATTATCCATAAATGTTAATTGTAAAAATGAGAGTTGTCTGAAATCATTTGGTGATTGTAGTTGGTAGCTTTATTTATTCCACGTGGAAAGCCATTGCTTTAAGTCTCAACCAGTGCTGAGGGTGACAATAGTATAAAATAATACGTATAACCAAATTAAAGCCCTCTGTGGTAAAAAAATAAACTGAAATACATTTTTGATCAGCTTGTCATTTTTACACCTGTTATTGATTTTAAGATCCACCTTTCGATGATAAAATGCCAGTATTCTGCAATAATTCTCTGCTCCATAACTTGATACTTTCGATTCTATTGGTGCCTGACATCCAGTCAGTAATTGAGCAGTTTAAATTTCATAATAGATGGGCCAACTCTGTTTCATAATTATTTTGAATTTTATGAAAGGGTTTGATTACTGGGAAGGACATCGCTTTCTATTTTGTGTATACCAAGCTTTTGAGTAAGGCTTTTGCAAAAAAAGTTTCTAAAAGGTGAGTAGTGCTTTTATTCTAGATTGTCATTTGCCCTTGTTTAGTTATTAAAGGGAAAACTGGCATTAAAAGGCGTGCATGTCTGTTTCTTGATAGTTTTGCATAGATATTTTTGAATTAGTTGTGAAACCATTGTCAACTTTCTGAACTGATTTGAAAAGTTCTATTGAGGCATTTTTCGGGGGCATTTTGGGATTTGTTTTTTTGCCTTCATTTTGCAATAGTGTAAGGTTATTTGACCAAAATAGCATTCTGGAGACCACATTCAAATCTTTACAATGGGAATTTTGGAGCCCGAGTTAAAATTAAATGTGCAAAACATTTCTGATCAATATCATGAAATGCCCATTTGTTTAGATGCACATTTGGTTGAGGTAAAAAACAAAAATAGCAATAACTAGCATATGCATATGACGGTGGCCTTCTAGGTTCAATTAAAATTGATAGTTCAATTTAAAAAATATATATATTAATATAGAGCATTTGCCATTTTAGGCAATTCTGGCAAATTGGATCAGATATCTGGCTGGTTATACCTATTGTCGCATTGGCATTTAATGCTCTACAGAAAAACTTGGAGCGTGTATATTTTTTGGGCTTGATATTGGAATGACTAGGCAGAGACATTAAGGAAGGTCACGATTAAAGATGGGTCATTTGACATGAAAAGAGTGGAAATATAACCATGAACAATCGATCAGTAGATTATTAGATATCGATGGAATTGAGACTTTTGGCTCATACCCGCTTCTTAGGAATGATCTTTAACCTGAAAAATCAACCCCGTCTTCCCTCAGATAAGCCCTGACCAGTGTTTCTAATGTTTTCAATCTTTTTTAAAAATCTGTAGTTAAGAATCTCTGAGAAAGAATTGCATGAAAGGACCAAGGAGCCACTGACCCCCTCATGCTCTCCTTGTCTACATCCCTAATTTCGTAATGCAATGTCAATCCCTTTCAGTGACCTCCTTATGTCTCTAAATCTTTGATCTATTTAGTGTTTAGTGTGATCCCATGGTGTGACTTCCTGTTGCCCTCAATATTGGTTTGTTTGCCTTAACCGAGGATTGGATGTGAGCAGGGAATCCGGCAAATTTTTAGGTTCTTTTTCATTTCTTTTCCATGTGAGATAACAGATTAAAGTTTTTACGTGAATACATTGGCCCGGAATTTGCAGAGTATTAGTGGGCTCTCATTAAGGAACATGTTTGTCTGCAATCTCTGGCACATTTATGGCAATCTTCAGGTTGCTATCTAGTTGACTTTGTTTTGGGTGCATTGCTTTTCACCAAGTCAATGAGCACAGGACCTTTGGGTTGTGGAGAAATGTTTTAAATCACAAAATGTCTTGTTGAATAAGATTTTTTTGAAGGCTATAAGAGTTTTAACTAATGCACATCTGTGGGCTGGAAAATGATTGGAGTTAGTAAGTTATATCTTGGCATCTGCAGAAATGAGCACCAATTACTGAAGGCTAAAGATATTCTACCAATCCATCTGATTTGGTTCAATAAATTAGACACATGACATGGGCTCAGACGTTTGATTCAGATTTTATTTATGAAATAAATACCCTTAGCTTTTAATAATACGCAGAGACAGCCATTTTAAGATAATTTGGCTAAATTTTAAACTGAATTCTTCAGACGGGAATTTTGAGTAAATATAAATTGACGAGATTTAAAGCAATAAGATTACACTGTTTTTATACTTGGGATTTTTTTGTATAAAATGTGACATGGTAGTTTTAATAAGAGGTAATTTTTATTCCCGTAAAGTACTGCCATTTTAATTGGCAGTGTGATTAGTTAAGGTAAATAATTCAGGTTGAGAATTTATGCTAGTGTAGCTTTTAATATTTTCTAGATTTAACAGAAACAATATAGTGACTGAAGATTTGGGTCTTCATCAAGTGCAACTATCTGAAGAGTCTGAAGAGTATTTTAAGTAGTTCTGGGTTCTTGCATTGACAATTTGAAATGGGTGAATATCAGTGTATTTAGTCACTTTGTTTAGTTGAGATTTATATTTTGAAATATTGAAACCTTTTTTCATCTGTCACTTTCAGCCAGAATTACTATTACAGTTATTGGAGACTGCTAACTTTTATTTCTTAGTTAAGAATTTGTGGTTTTGACTGTTGTGGGAACCCTGTCCTACTCGGAAATTAATATCCTTCCTTTTAAAAATAACATTTACATCCTTTATAAGTGTTTTTTAAACAATGGCCAAGTCAAAGTACATTTGACTGATCTCATTTGTGCATTGATTATATTTGAAGCCATAAATAAGCTGTTGTTACTTGTGACATCACAAATAGGGTAGTGAAGCCTTACAATTTACCACTGCACCTAATGCTGTTAGTAATGTTCAACAAATCAATTTAGATAAAAATAGGAGACCAATCTTGCGTCTTTTAGTAAATTTTGTTATGAGGATTTGGGGGTGGGGGAAAACTGCTTCATCTTTGAAGTTGCAAAAGCTGGATTGAATTTTTGAACTGTGCATGCAACCAAGAGATGAAAATGTATTGCCAGTTAGCATGAATTGTAGTTTGGATTGAAGTAATATAATTGTTTAAGCAGTGGTAATAATCCTTTGACACGAGAAATAGAGTTGCTTACTAATTATAGCTGAAGAAAGGATAGTTGGGGTGTATTATTGTCATATGTGCATACGAGATGTAAATTAACAATGTTACTTTTGTTAATTTTGCTGCAGCTTTACAGGCACATTAAACACAGTAACTGGCAATAAATATGTGATAAATTATCAGTTATTCTAACTAGAGTAAGGGGTCACGAATAAGGGCTTTGGCCATTTAGAACGGAGATGAGGAAAAAAGATGGCGGAGTAAAGGGATATGGGGAGAAAGTAGGAACGAGGTACTGATTGTGGATGATCACAGTGAATGGCGGTGCTGACTTGAAGGGCCGAATGGCCTACTCCTGCACCTATTGTCTATTGACCAAAATCAATGTTTGTAGAGCAGGTATAGTAGTGTAAAGTCCATAATGGTTCAGTTAGAGTTGAGGTAGTGTTGTGCAGGGTAGTTTGAGAAATAGATGGTTGATAGAGATAACTCTTCTTTGGCAGTGAGAAGAGAGTGTGGCCAAGGTGGTGTGGATCTTGATTATGTTAGTTGTATATTTGAGGCAACACTTGCTGTGGATCCTTTGGGGGTGTCAGTATCAATGATGCCTTACTGTCTGGCATTTTTTGCCATGTACTTGGGCAATTAAAATTTTTCACGTCTTGCATTTCTGAACAGAAATATTCATAGTGTTCACCAGTATTCATTGATGACCAGAACATGCATTTATTTAGCTGTGCCTTCATTTTTCTGGCCAAGATGCATTTACTGTTATGTAGTTCAGATTTTTAAAACTCCAATCCTTGCCTGATGGAATAGGGAAAAGGAAAAGAACTAGAAACTCAAGGCAGTTTCTTGATTTAATCAAATACTCTTATTGTAAAATATATTTTAAAAGTTTAACACAGAAATCAAGGGAGTGCATATTTATTGAAGGAATTTTTTGAAAGGAGTTTTAAAATTAAGTGATGGAATTATTACACCTGCTGGTGTTTAGTTAGAAAGATGATAGGCTATAGTACAAATCCAGCAGATTGTAATCCCATGCTTCATCCTACTGAATGTTCTTTTTCCATTAAGGTTAATATTGAAGAAATGGAAGAGTATTTTCCAAGAATGTGGAAGAATAATCAAGATAACAGAAGGCTAATCACAAGTATTGCAGATCAGAAAAATTTGAGAAATCAGAAAAAATTTGAATGGGAAATGAACAGAAGATTGGTCAGATAGAAGAGCTTGCTTTTATAAGGCATTAATGAATTGTTTGAATTGGGAAGAATACACGGAGTATGAAAACTCTGGAAATGAAGAAATGAAGAAAATAGAAAGCAAGAGTGAACTAAAATTAAAAGAATCTGGAAAATTAAAAGAATCTGGAAGATTGAATGTGTCCTAGGTTAAGTAAAGTATGGTTTATGTTCATGTGTCTGTATGCTCAAGTTTTAGCATAAAATGCATGATTATTTAAGCAAGTTTCATAGAATGTTGGTGATGAGGTATATTTGTAGGGAATATGTATTCTTTAGGAATGTGCAGTTCTTACTATGGGTTGAAGGCTTCTGTGCTTTGAGGGGACAAAATGACATTAGTGAAGGATACCATGTTGTCCCTCTGCTACTATCTGCAACAATATCTGAATTATAGATGATCACTGTATGGCCTAACGGGATGGGAGTTGTACAATAAATAACTTTGTTCCGTCATACTAGGAGTCCCGTTCGCCGTCGAAATCTCCAAGTGGAAGCGCTGGCCGTGCAAAATCAGAAAGTCGGTCTGGATCCCGCAGTCCATCTAGAGCCTCGAAGCGCTCAGAATCACGATCACGATCAAGATCCAAGTCTAGGTAAATATTTATTTAGCAAGTACAGGGGGGAAATAATCTGTCCTTCAAGGAACAAGGTGCTTATAAAAGCTTAAATGGGTAAATAATTCTGTATGTATTGTGTTGCTGTTAGTCATAGATACTAATGACCAGTATAACTCTACCAATTGAAGCATTTTCACCTCTGCTCCCCACGCCAATTTGTAGTGATATCATGATGACCAACGTCAATTTATCAAGCTATTCCTGGATGGTGTGTGCATTAGTTCCACAGTGTTCCAATTGGTTTTTGAGTGGTTTTTCAACCATTTGGTTCCTTGATGATTTTCCTGTGCACAAAGTGGATGGCTAGGCCACTGTAAGCTTAAGTGCTTGTTGGCTGCGATTGTATTGTTGCTGCTGCAGCATTGTCCGACAGTTTTTGGCACATGAATTGGGCAAATGTTCAATATGCATTGCCAAAAAAAATTGCAGGCTTTAATTCTTTTCAGTTGTATGAAGGCATTACAAAATGTGTACTGCGGGTTCCTGTGCCCAAATAATTTGTAAACCATTACATTTCTGCTTTTTAAAAATGCATTATTGAGCCTCAGCTTCACCTCCTGCACTAACATTTAAAATTCTGTCTTAATAGAATAGGTATATATGGAATGTGGCCAGTTACACTAATACTGCTGCCAATCCAGTTGTGGCTTGCAGATTTTGTACAACGTTCAATTACTGGAATTCGGCATTGGCGCAATTTATTAATCAAAGTTAGCGCACACCTTATTATTAAGACTTGGATGGTTGTGTGGTTTAAATGTTTATTTAAAATTAACTTAAATATGAACATAATATCTGGAATGTTGTCATTTTTACCAGATCTCACTCACGGAGACACTCTCATCGGCGCTATTCACGGTCCAGATCGCGTTCCCACTCACACCGAAGGCGATCCCGCAGCAGATCTTATACGCCCGAGTATCGATCGCGGAGAAGGAGCCGTAGTCATTCACCAATGTCTAGCCGAAGGCGCCATGCAGGAAGTAGAGTAGGTTACTGTACTGAAGTGCGAGTGTAATCTCATTGCTAAGGGATGAATAGTGCATTTACCCAACAATGTATTGGTTTTATGTTATTGGTGTTTCTTTTACAGAGTAAAAGAATGACTGGCATTGACTGTTGCCTGTTGAGATGTTTTTATGGGGAAAACAAACAGTTCAATGCTTGTGTGATCAGAAGCATTGAAGTGTGCTTTTCTTTTTTCTTGGGCAGTGGTTTCAGCTCCATGCTAGCTCTTGAGGCTATAGTGATGATTAACACATGTGGGTTGTCATTTGAGCAAGACAACTGCATCTGTAGAATGTAAATTTAAATTTTGTCAGTAAGTATAAAGTTTGGAGCCTTCAGCATTAATGCTGGGAAATTTAGTATCGGCTCGCAAGCTTTTACTTGTGCTTTTTTGCACCGGGTTTTTTGGGGGTATTTTTGGATTGCTGGCTTTAGATTTTTATTTTGTGAGCTGTTTGAGCTGACTGATCCTCCAGCCACAGTTATGAAGAGTTTTATCAGTCTAGTCTGAGTTGATGGGCAGTATGCCACCTGATAGTGGAGCACTCCACCGTTATGGGAGGGGGAAAACTCATACCGTCCATTTTGTCCTACAGACGGGCCATGTGTCGGCGAAACACGGAGGAGCATTGATAGTAGATGTGGAGAAGTCTGCTGCCCGGACTGCCCCGTCATCCCAGATGAAGGATGATTCCTGGAGGCGAGCAGGATATGGGAAGAAAGAAGGCAAACTCGGTTCTCAAAACGTAAATTGAACTTACTTTCAAACTAATTGATTGATATCTTATGGAAATGTTGTGCATTCAATCTCTTTATAGCAACATATTTGATTAAAATATTGGACCTCTTGTTATTTTAGCAACAAATTTCACACACAAACAAATGTCAAACTTGTAGGTTCACAATCTGTCTGTTCTGTGTCCTTTGTTCCATTGTCATCCTTGCACATTGTAAATCATAGGAGAATCTTCTGGCTTTGGATATCTGAACCAGGGTTCAAGAATGGGTTTGAGGTGTTGAGTGCCATGTCCTTACAAACCATTTAAAAATAGCTGACATCTATTAGTCTATAACCGATCATTACTGCCATGGTTGTGACCTAAACGGGCGACATCACATGTATTCGGCATGCACTGAATACTTTCATCCGTAGAAAATCGTTGACTTCAAAAACTGTTCCTGTGGAGCTATTTACATATTTTTTACATTGATTTTCCAGGCAAATCCAGATCCAAACACCTGCCTCGGTGTTTTTGGCCTTAGTTTGTACACAACTGAGCGGGATCTTCGCGAAGTGTTTTCTCGTTATGGACCATTGGCGGGTGTCAATGTTGTCTATGATCAGCGGACTGGCCGTTCAAGAGGATTTGCCTTTGTTTACTTTGAGAGATTAGAAGATGCTAAGGAGGTAACCTGATTAATCTAATGGCCATTTATATTTTGATTGTGATTGTAAAGCCCTAGTTTTATTTTTGTTTTGCAGCTCATTAAGTTTTAGTCCGTATGTTGATAAAAGTGCATTGAGTTCTATGTGATTATTTCTATGAATTGATTGTTTTATTGTTGGTACAGCATGGCTTAAATGCATTAATGGTCATGGATTCTGGAAACTGGAACTTGTTACCAAGCATCAAGTCTGTTGGATGTGGACATTAAGCACTGGCCCTGTTAACAGCCCCCACATCTTTGTATGAACAATTTTAATATAATTCTGTAGGGCATAATTATATGTGCTATACTTTGTACGCAATTTTAATTTTATCTTTTTTCCAGGCAATGGAACGTGCTAATGGGATGGAATTAGATGGTCGGCGAATTCGTGTAGATTATTCTATTACAAAGAGGCCCCATACTCCTACACCTGGCATCTACATGGGAAGACCAACCCAGTAAGAAAAATAACTCGTGATTCTAAATTTCCTTGGTTCTGTTGTAGGTTTTTAGTTTTTAACAAAGCTTCCTCTCTTATTCCTATTAATAGCAGCAGCGGAGGCGGTGGTGGTGGTGGTGGTGGTGGCGGCGGAGGAGGTGGAGGTCGTCGCCGAGATTCATATTACGATCGAGGCTATGATAAATATGATCGCTATGATGATCGAGACTACGATTATCGGTACAGGTAAGGTTTTCTGTAATTGTGTAATAGACAATAGGTGCAGGAGTAGGCCATTTGGCCCTTCGAGCCAATATGATCATGGCTGATCATCCACAATTAGTACCCCGTTCCTGCCTTCTCTACATATCCATATCCTATCCCTAAGAGCTCTATCTAACTCTTTCTTGAAAGCATCCAGAGAACCAGCCCCCAGAGGCAGAGAATTCAACACTCACAACTCTGTGAAAAAGGTTTTCCTCATCTCCGTTCTAAATGGTTATGGCCCCTGGTTCTGGACTCTCCCAACATTGGGAACATGTTTCCTGCCTCTAGCATGTCCAAACCCTTACTCTTATACATTTCAATAAGATATCCTCTCGTCCTTCTAAATTCCAGAGTATACAAGCCCAGCCGCTCCAATCTGTCAATATATGACAGTCCTGCCATCCCAGGAATTAACCTCGTGAACCTACGTTGCACTTCCTCAATAGCAAGAAGGTCCTACCTCAGGTTTGGAGACCAAAACTGCACACAATACTCCAGGTGTGGTCTCACTAGGGCCATGTACAAATGCCAGAGGACCTCTTTGCTCCTATACTCAACTCCTCTTGTAATGCAGGCCAACATGCCATTTGCTTTCTAAACTGCCTGCTGTACCTGCATGCTTACTTTCATCCTTTACATCTAAATGTTGCCACAATTTCATTGAGTTGTTGACTTCAACGTCATAATACTGTTGGAAACAGCTGTGCTTCCCAATTGCATTCTTAGTAAAAGGAAGGTATCACTACTTTTGGATACTATCAGACTATAAATCTTCCAACCTGTAAATCTTCCAACCTTGTAGTATCTGTTGATACAAGGAATTGCGGGTGCTGGTCAAGCAGCATCTCTGGAGAACGTGGACAGGTGAACGTTTGGGTTGGGACCCTTCGGACAGATTGTAAAGTTGCGGGGCGGGGGGGGGGGGGGTGACACAGGTGGGGGAATTTTTGATTGACGGATGGTGGACAAAGACCAGAGAAGAAAAGACAGTGCAAGACACATGAGATGTGAATTATGAAGCTTGAGGAAGGAATGGTTATGAAGCTAAGAGAAGGGGGCAGGTTATGTAATAATTACCTAAAATTGGAGAATTCAATATTTGTACCATTGGGTTATAATGCAGTGCTGTTCCTCCAGTTTGCATATGGCGTCACCTAGCAACGGAGGCAGCCCAGGAGAGAATTGGAGGTGGGATTAAAGTGGTTAGCAACCCAGAGATCCTGTTGGGTTGTGCACGTGTTCAACAGAATGGTTCCGAGTGTGCTTGGTCTTGCTGATGTCCAGAAGACCATATTGGAAGTACGGATGCTGTAGATTAGGTTAGAGATGGTGCACGTGGACTTATCTCACCTGGAAAGATGGCTGGTGTCTCTGGATGGAGGTGAGGAGGTATTGGGACAGGTGTACCTCTTGCAGTTACAGGAGAAAGTACCTGGGGAAGGGGGTGTTTTGGGTGGGTATTATCTGTTCACAGATCTGCCAATCAGATGACTCTGTAAACATTGGCAGTTGCGGCCTTGCCCAATCAGTGTGTGTTCTTTATTTCTGTCCCTTCCTCCCGAGCCTCTAACGAATCTCTGGGTCTATCTCAGGTTGTGGTAGTGTTCTGTTCCTGGGAACTGTTTGTGACCCAAACAACCCAAGTCAGCAATGTGGCTGCACACCAATTTTCCACATGACAATTGTGGAAAGTAAACTGGTGATAGAAGTACAGGTTCACAATCTTTTATCCGAAATTCCGAAAACTGAACATTTTTAACTGCTGGGATCGAGGCGCAAACTCGCGACCTTGCGGCCACGAGCCGAGCACTCTACCACTGAGCCACCCGTTAAACGTTAAAATCTACTTTTATTGTCATGTACCAATTAAGGTACAGTGATATGTGAATTACCATACAGCCATACGGGAAAAAAAGGCAGCAAGACACAAATACATCTACCACAGCGGATTCCTCACTGAGGGAAGGCAAAGTCCAATCTTCCTCTATTTCTCCTGCGGTCGGGGCAGTCAAACCATCCATCGGGGCGATCAAAGCTCCCACAGCTGGAGGTCGAAGCTCCCGCATTGGGGCAATCGAAACTCCCGCGGCTTGGAGTTCCCGATGTCGTTCTCTGACCAGAGGCCGCAGGCTCTGCGGTGTTAAAAGTCCCGTAGGCACCCACGATGGAACTCTCGAACTCGAAAGACCACCAACAGTTGTTAGGCCACAGTACAGATGGAGATACAATACACAAAAAAATTGCATCTCTCTAAAGGACAAGCTAAAGGACACTCAAAACATACATTTAAGACGTACTATTTAAATACAAAGATGGAAAGGACATACAGGTGGTTGGCGAGGCAGCCATTGCTGGTGCCACCCGGTGGTTTTTGAATTTCAATCTACAGTAGATGGCTGCCAAAATAACAGTCGTGCACCTTATTTCATTAACAGTAGACGACGATCTCCATCACCTTACTACAGTAGAGGATACAGATCGCGCTCCAGGTCTCGTTCCTATTCACCACGTAAGTACTATAATTGTGTTAGTGACAATAGTAAATTTATTTGAAACTCAACATGATAAGTTTGAGTGAATTGTAGTTACCTCAAGTTTTGATCTGACCTTCATTCAGATCGCAGCGATTCTCACCTATGGCTGTCGTGTTCCCCAAAAAACCTTCCTCTGTAAATTTGCTTTCAAGGTCAATTTATTGTCACATGTACCAATCAGGGTACAGTGAAATTCTAAAATAACCATACAGCCATACTTTTTAAGCTGGGACTTTAAACTGTGTTGAGTGTTTGCTTTGTTATTTATTATGTTATGACTGCAGGCTAAACCATTTAATTGCACTGAAAAGTGCAATGACAATAAAATTGAATCCAATCAAATCTTCATCTTTTATTCTCCCGCGGTCGGGGCAGTCAAACCATCCGCAGTCTGGGCGATTGAAGCTCCCACAGCTTCGAGTTCCCGAAGTCTGTCTGGAACCAGAGACCGCGACACCGCGATGTTAAAGTCTGCAGGTACCCGCGGTTGGGGCCCCAGATTCGATCCCCAAATTCCCCCCAGCCCCCTCCTCTTCCTCTTCTTATCAAATTTTATTCTCCTTGTCCTGAGTAATCCTGACTTCATATGTTGCAATTTAAATTACAATATATGGTCAATCTACCCGTGAAGATTCTTTCCATAAGATAATTAATCTTGTCTCATTACAAGTGGGCTGATCTGAAAATAAGCATTCCTTGATTAGTTCCACATTATGATTTCAGAAACAGTCCAAAATACATTCTGAGCTTGTTGTGGCTGCTTTTTGTAAATTTGATTTGATTATGTCTGAAGATTAAAGTTTCCTATAATTATCGCAGAGTGCTTCTTACGCCACTTACAAGCTTGATTTACATTTTGATTATTGACTACCTTGTTATTCCTTGTCTCAACTCAAATACTATTTACATGATCGTCTGAGACATTTATTGATGTTTGGATCTCATCTTTTAAGACCTACTCTATCAGCCTGTACTTAAATCTCAATAATGACGGTTTATTCATTTTGTAACCTTGGTCACCGTGCAAGCAAGCCTTTGGTATAGTTATAAGATTATACTAATTTCTGTGAGATTAGTTCACCTGTTATGAATGCTGCATACATTTTGAAAATCCCTATCTTATATCTTTCCATTGGACAAGGCATCACCAAATACCTTGACTATCTTGTTTCTCCTTCCCCATCTCCCTTGTCCCGTCATATCTGACCTACACCCAAGACCCAACTTTCAATTCCTAGACATTGTCTCATCTTTCCATGGACGTCCAGTCCATTTACACCTCCATTCCCTACCAGGAAGGTCTGGGAAGGGAGGGGGGTACTCTGGTTCTTCCTTAAACAGATACACAGTCTGTTCCCCTCTACTTATGCCATCTTATTTTGATTCTTCTTGCTTTCTTTAAGCCAGAGGTATTGGCCCCTTATGGTGGCACTGCAACTATTGCTGCTGCCCCAGTTCCAGTGATCCTTGTTTGATCCTGACTTTTGTACAGGATGGATTTTGCACATTCTCCCTGTGGTCATTTAGGTTTCCGCTTGGTCCTCTAGTTTCCTCCCACCCCAAAGTTTGCAAGGATGCAAGTCTGGGATGGGACTGCTGCACCTCTTCTGAGAACTGGGGTAGACCTGATGCACTGAACAAACTTGTCTCATAAGTAATGAGAATTAATAAATTTCACATTGCTACCCAATAGAATTTGGTTTAAAAAAAAAAAAAAAAACAGGGCTGCATGCTACTTAATCATTAAGACTGAGCTGACAGTCGTGATGTTGTTGGTTTAATTGTATGTCTTTATTTTTGCAGGTCGTTACTGACCCAGACTCTACTGCTTGCTGGACAACTGTCTGAAGATTTTTAATCAATGTGTTACGGCAAATTTTTTTTTTTTGAGGGTGGTGGGGTTACGATTTTGGTAGTTGTGCATGATAGTTTCTGTGGCTATATAACTGCTTTGGAAAGCCATTCTAAAAGCTACTTGCTTGAACTGATTTATGTAGTTCATAACTTGATGTAAGGACACGACAGGGCTGGAATTTAATGGTGATCTTTTAATTACCAAGCGCAGGTTGTTTTTGAACATGCAAATGCCAATATTCATTAGTTTTGTCCTGGTGTTTGACTTTGTCATGAGATTGTATTTGCTGTTTGAAGCTCTCCTAGAGTTCTGTTATTTTTTATTGAAATAAAACCAATGTAATCCGTCAAAAGATCAGTATATACATTTTACAAAATAACTTGAAAATGTACAAAATAGTAGATTGTTGGAATGTCATTTTAGGAAGATACTTCAGAGAAAACGGATTCAAGTCTTGGAATTTACTATTCCATATGGGTAATAGCGAGCGCTGAATTTTTGCCCTAGGTTGAAAATGTGATGCGATGGAACTCTGTAACAAAGTGTCTTCACAGTTGTAAGGATTATAAGAATTAAATTTTTTTTAGTTAATGGTGTATTTCTATATTTTGGCCTGCAATATAGTCCCTGCATATTGACCATCTGCTATAATGTACAAAAGCTTACTGAATATTAAAAATGCCTCCTGAATTGGCAGTACGAAGAAGGATGGTTTATTGTTTGCTGTTCGATGGTCTGATTTTAAATCTTTTATCGGAGAGCCTTTCTGGAAATGATGGTTTATCCCCAGGTATTTGTCACAAATCAAGACTGACTTGTGTTAAGTGCTTGTGTTATCATCCTTTCCGGAGAAATCTTACAATTGAAGTCCACTGAGAAATATCCACAGTGAAGGGTTAGAAATATAAAATCCTTGTAGTACAAAATTAGGTCGTTTGTGCAGTCTGGAAACCAAGCATCTCTCTGTTTCTACATAGAGCATTTTCTTCAAAAATTGGATAGTTTTATGGTGTAGGCAACAATGCAACCTGCCTCCATGTCTACAGACAATGCATTCAAGATTTCAACCTTGTATTCCATTAAGTTGTTTGTGCCACTGTTTTGTGTTCCTGTAAAGAACCGGCAGGTTCATCAGTGAGTGTAATTTGAGTTGTTACTCCAGCACTTTCTTTTGTAGGTGAAAGTCTGGGAAGGCATAAGTTAATACCTACACATTAGCTGAAATAGAGTCAAGTTATTAACTGCTTATAATAATTTTATCTGCTGATGATTGCAGCATTGAATACTTTGATCATTGGGGTGGTTGACATTAATGCAATAATTGCCACACTGCCAAGAGACCGGGACTAGGGATTCAATTGCAACTGAGGAATTTGACAAGAGAAGCCATTGTCTATCATTTGAAATAGTAGAAAATTAGAGGTTGGTTCATTGGGTTCCCTTGACAAAGCTAAAGGTCAGAGAAAAAGAGTGAAGGGAAGTTCACAAAGAACAAATTAAAATATGCAGTTGACACTGTTACAGGTCAACCAAAGTAAATCTAAGTCAGCATCTCCAAAACCATGTTAAGTAGGCCAGATCATCCTTGCTCTGTTTCACATTATCTTGACTGATTGAATGATACAGCATGGAAACATACCTAATGGCCCACCAAGTCCATGCTTGCCATCACTGACCCATTCATCCTTGTTCTTTCGTCCCACTTTTGCATTCACTCCCTGCACTTTAGGGGCAATTTATAGAGGCCAATTAACCTGCATGTCTTTGGGATGTGCACCCAGAGGAAATCCACTCAATCATAGGGAGAACATGGAAATCAACATGGGCAACACTCGAGGTCAGGATCGCACCCTGATCTCTGCCGTTGCGAGGCAGCAGCTTAACCAGAAGGAGAAGGAGAGGAAATGTAGTTGCTGACTGACCCAGAAACCAGACTTGGATGGTTTTGCTGGTGAAAGGAGAACCTTATCCTTTCAGCAGCCTTCCCAAACCTGTGCAATGACTTCCACCAGGCATTGCTGATAATGAATACCTGCCCTTTAATAGTTACAGTATGATTTCAATCGTTACTCTCTCTCTTCAGTGTTGCCAGCTATTTGCCATATATGACCATTAGCATGTACTAAATTAACATTGGCAGGTTCTGGATCCTGATGTTTCTGCAACTGAAACCGGCTTTTATCTATTGCCTCCAAACCTTGTGATCTCCATCAAATCTTCCTTTAACCTACTTGCTTAAAGGAGAAAACATAACTTTTATATTCTTTCCAGGTATCAAATTGTATCTCCAGGTATCTTTTTAGTATAATTCGTAAGTATTTAGTGTTTCTCTGGTTATAAAGCCCAAGGTTCTTAAAAAAGAAAATTCAAAAAGCATCCTCAATTTGGCCTGCTGGCTTTAAACATAAGTTTACATGCCGCCAGGATTCTTGGTTCCTGCTTCTCTTTTTAAACTGATATATATTGGCTTTTATTGGTGGGGGGGGGGGGGGTTTCAACCACTTTGTATTTCTCTTGAGTTAAATTTTATCTGGCATGTGGATGTCCCTTTCATCAGTTTGTCTTCTGTCTTATCCGAAAGGTTTACCTCATTTCTGAAATTTGTGCTAACTATGAACTGAAATTATATCTAGTATTTCACTCACTTTCATACACGAGTTCTGCCTAAAATGGAATGAACACCTAACTTTCGGGCTGGTTTCCAGCTCTTACTGACTTCTCAAGCAAAAGCAACAAACCTGTTAATCTGTCTGAAGAAGGGTCGCAACCCAAAACATCATCTATTCCTTTTCTCCAGAGATACTGCCTGACCCGCAGTTACTCCAGCTTTTTGTGCCTGTCTGGTTTAAACCTGCATTTGTAGTTTCCCCCCCCCCCTACACAAACCTGTTAAATGCCAGTTTGATTTGGTTAGGAGATTCACTTTTATAAAAGTTCTGAAAAGTTCAAATTGTACTCCCACTTTTGGGATATGCAATTTATGGAAAATATTTGTCCATATCCCTATTAATTTAATTTATTTTTTATGCTAATTTTTTTAAATTAACTAATTTCTGTAAAAACTCCATCCCTTAAATATCCTTTTTAACCACGAGAATCTATGAACGGGAAGACCGCAGTCGTCAACAAAGTGATGACTGAAACATGATATCAGAAATGATCACCACAATGCAAGATGGTGGGTTAGAATTTTTTAAGGAGGTCCTCAAAATTAGGTGAGCAATTAGCTTAGCTCAGAAATGTAGCAGGGAAACGGCCCCTTTGGGCCACGGAGTCCACGCCGACCATCAATTACCTGTGCACTAATTCTAAGTCATAACAGACTTGGCAATTTACTGAATCCAATTAACCTACAAACCGTTTGGAATGTGGGAGGAAACCCATGGGGTCATAGGGAGGATGCATAAACCAGACAGCACCCGTAGTCAGGATCAAACCTGGGTCTCTGACACTAAAGGCAGCAACTCTACCACTGCCGCCACCCTATCTCTGGATGCAAGGTCCGTAAGAGGTGTGTTTTAAAACCTATTGAGTATACTTTTGTACATTTAATAAGAAATTACTATATCCCAGTAGACCAAGTGAATAGTTCCATATAACAATTACAGCACGGAAACAGGCCATCTCGGCCCTTCTAGTCCGTGCCGAACACTTACTCTCACTTAGTCCCATCTACCTGCACTCAGCCCATAACCCTCCATTCCTTTCCCATCCATATACCTATCCAATTTATTTTTAAATGATAAAATCGAACCTGCCTCCACCACTTCCACTGGAAGCTCATTCCACACAGCTACTACTCTCTGAGTAAAGAAGTTCCCCCTCGTGTTACCCCTAAACTTTTGTTCCTTAATTCTCAAATCATGTCCTCTTGTTTGAATCTTCCCTACTCTCAATGGAAAAAGCTTATCCACGTCAACTTTGTCTATCCCTCTCATAATTTTAAAGACCTCTATCAAGTCCCCCCTTAACCTTCTGTGCTCCAAAGAATAAAGACCTATCTTGTTCAACCTTTCTCTGTAACTTAGGTGCTGAAATCCAGGCAACATTCTAGTAAATCTCCTCTGTACTCTCTATTTTGTTGACATATAACCATATAACAATTACAGCACGGAAACAGGCCATCTCGGCCCTACAAGTCCATGCCGAACAAATTTTTTTCCCCCTAGTCCCACCTGCCTGCACTCGTACCATAACCCTCCATTCCCTTCTCATCCATATGCCTATCCAATTTATTTTTAAATGATACCAATGAACCTGCCTCCACCACTTCCACTGGGAGCTCATTCCACACCGCCACCACTCTCTGCGTAAAGAAGTTCCCCCTCATATTACCCCTAAACTTCTGTCCCTTAATTCTGAAGTCCTGTCCTCTTGTTTGAATCTTCCCTATTCTCAAAGGGAAAAGCTTGTCCACATCCACTCTGTCTATCCCTCTCATCATTTTAAAGACCTCTATCAGGTCCCCCCTTAACCTTCTTCGCTCCAGAGAATAAAGACCTACCTTCTGTGCTCCAAAGAATAAAAACTTAACTTGTTCAACCTATCTCTGTAACTTAGTTGTTGAAACCCAGGCAACATTCTAGTAAATCTCCTCTGTACTCTCTCTATTTTGTTGACATCCTTCCTATAATTTGGCGACCAAAATTGTACCCCATACTCCAGATTTGGTCTCACCAATGCCTTGTACAATTTTAACATTACATCCCAGCTTCTATACTCAATGCTCTGATTTATAAAGGCTAGCACACCAAAAGCTTTCTTTACCACCCTATCTATATGAGATTCCACCTTCAAGGAACTATGCACGGTTATACCCAGATCCCTCTGTTCAACTGTATTCTTCAATTCCCTACCATTTACCATGTACGTCCTATTTTGATTTGTCCTGCCAAGGTGTAGCACCTCACATTTATCAGCATTAAACTCCATCTGCCATCTTTCAGCCCATTTTTTCCAAATGGCCTAAATCACTCTGTAGACTTTGGAAATCCTCTTCATTATCCACAACACCCCCTATCTTAGTATCATCTGCATACTTACTAATCCAATTTACCACACCTTCATCCAGATCATTGATGTACATGACAAACAACAATGGACCCAACACAGATCCCTGAGGCACCCCACTAGTCACCTGCCTCCAACCCGATAAACAGCCATCCACCATTACCCTCTGGCTTCTCCCATTCAGCCACTGTTGAATCCATCTTGCTATTCCTGCATTTATACCCAACAGTTGAACCTTCTTAACCAACCTTCCATGAGGAACCTTGTCAAAGGCCTTACTAAAGTCCATATAGACAACATCCACTGCTTTACCCTCGTCAATTTCCCTAGTAACCTCTTCAAAAAATTCAAGAAGATTAGTCAAACATGACCTTCCAGGCACAAATCCATGTTGACTGTTCCTAATCATACCCTGTTTATCCAGATGATTATATGTATTATCTCTAAGTATCCTTTCCATTAATTTGCCCACCACTGACGTCAAACTAACAATTTAAAATCTGTTTATATACACATGATAGATTGGCATATTCAAAATCAGGTTTTCTGACATACACACTTATGCTATTGATCAAATTTAGATCTATTATCACTTAAATAAATAATGGAATTCTTTAAATACTCGTTAATAGCTACATTCTAAGGAACTGCCTAGCTGCGCTGATTTGTGGCAGATTTGCATTTGGAAAACTCCAAATAGTTTTGGATGGGAAGTTGGGAAAGGCCCAGTTGCTGGAAACTACTCCAGGATTATGTTTTCTTTTTAATACTGTAAAATATTGAATCATGAAAATAAAAATTGACAGTCTGGGTTTCCTTTCTACCTAGCTGTTTAACTTGGTGAACAAATGATTAAAATGTCCCATGGTAACCATATAATACTGTTCTTTTTTAAATAATGGCCATGAGAAATGTATCACAACTTGAGCTCTTCTGATCAATGTTTATAATAAATTATTTTATACAATCCTTCACTACGTCTAATTTAACTAATGGCTAATGAAGGAGAGCGTTCTGGGGGTTTACAGTGTAGTGTGTGCCTATGTCACAGAATCATTATAGGAGGAGATAAAAGGTGAATGTCTATACCAAAGTCACTAATTCTGCCAGTTACAAAATTTAACCCTTTTAAAAAGCTACAAAATTTAAATTTTGTGTTTTCTGTAAACTAAAAAACAAATTCAGTCTTCAACTTGTAAATTTTGGAACAATATTTTTTGTGTTTTTTTAAATAAAAGGTCATCTCTCTTCCCCCCCCCCCCCCCCCCCCCCCCCCGCGTGTTATTCTTTACCACTCTCCTTTCCTTGAAAATTAAAAACCTGGAAATCTGAAATAAGGAATGAGTGTCTTCAACCAGAACTGTTATTTCTGCTTCAATTTCCAAAGCTGCCTTGCTGTGTTTCCAGTATTTTCACATTCCTTTCTTGAAGAATTGATGGTGGCCACAAGAGGGTGCTCTAGGAGTAGGTAACCTATAGCTGTCTTTTGTGTTCAGGAGGCATTTTGGTGGGTGATTGATCTGGCCAGTGCATTTTTTTCTAAAATTATGTGTTTACACTGTCATTATGCTTAATAAGCAAAACTACCATCACATTGCGATTTGGGTTCATGGATCATGTCTCTAATATATCATTAAACAATTCAATTGAAGAATTAAAAATATTTAACCTGAAGATGAATAACCTGACCTTAATTTAATAAATATGTTGCAGTTGTAGAAGCTGATGGTGTAGCCACGGAGTATTGTGCTCTGTTATGTTCCCCCTTCCAGAAGAAAGATGCCCATAAACTGGAACTTGCAGAAAAGATTTATGAAGATGTTGCAAGGACTCTAGGGACTAAGTTATTGGGTGTTGCAGGTGTTGGATATTGTTGGAACAATTTGCAGCCAGTGGACCTGACTGAAACCATAAATGCCAATTATATATTCCCCATGCTCCACCCATTGTTAATGCCCTCTCACATTTTCCTTGCCTCTCAACTTCTTCAGATTGGCAACTCCTTTTCTTTCCTCCCAAATTCCACCACATCTGCTGCCATCAGAACTCTATCCTGGTCACTTCCACCTTTCTTGTAAGGAAGATCTGTAGCAGCGCTGTGGCATGCCGTTGGTCACACATGTCCAGTCTTAAGAACAACCTTCCACCTTCAACCTCTGCATCCTTCCATGAAGAGATATGATCTATCCTTCCAGTGTAGCCTGCCATGAGGAACTGCCAACTATATTGCTGAAATCCATATATGTCCTAATCAACCTTCTTGGTCACATCTTCAAAAAACTTAAGATTTGCCATCCTCGTCTTCTGGCTCCTCACCCACATTTAATAATGACTCATAAATCTCAGCCAGGACACCTGCAATTTCCTCTCTAGCTTCCTAGTGTCCCCGGATGTATCTGATCTGACCCAGGAGATTTGTCTACCTTCATTCACGTTGGAACCTTCAGCACCTCCTTCACTGTAATACTACAGCCCTCGACACTTCCATTGACTACCCCAATTGCCCTGGTCCTCCTGTCTTTCTCCACAGTAAAAACTGGAAAAATACTCATTGAGGTCCTTGCCCATCTCCTGTGGCTCTACACAGAGTTGACCACTGTGAGTCCTAAGAGGCCCCATTTCCCCCAGTCAGCGGAGCATTGGTGTACAAAACTTCCCATTGGTGTTGGGTAGACTTCCCATGTCCCCTGCCGTTAGTGGCGCAGAAATGTTGCAGACAGGGGGCTTATGATTGGCTCATAAAGGAGGCAGTGGCACGGTCTGCTCTGATAAGAAATGCTATAAAGGATGTCGTTGGGTGCCCTTTCAGTCTGAGAACCTCAGCCTTGGACCATTCGTGTCGTGAACGGTGCTAGGTGATCAAGAACAGGAACATCCTGCGGCGTGCTCCACTGAGTTTGTGAGTGTGTAGAAACATCCTGCGACGTGCTATGCAGTGTACTCGGGTTGCGAATGCATTCGGGGATGCTTGAATATGTGCCATTTAGTAATGTGATAGGTTACTAATTGAATCAAACTCTTCTCTGAATTCAATGATTTATCGAACACAACACTTATTAAATGATCTGGAGACCCGAAATTTTATAAGTTTGACGTGCTTCGTTTCTTCCTGGTATAGTTTTTTTAAACTAAAAGAACACTCTGATACCACTAAATATGTAGCCTGGAGATTTAGCACTTTAGAGAGAAATGCACACTGTGCTGGAATTTCATTTATCTGCAATAGGTGGAATAAACATTTTGATGAATGTCCACCACAATAATGGGATAAATGATTTGAAGGTGAATACCGAAACAGAAGCCTAAAATACAAAACAAATATAATTTCAGACAAAAAACAATCTTCTCTTCATAGCTTCTGCCTCACTGGGGTGCTGCACATTCTATTTTCAGGCTCATATCAGGCAACACTGTGGCACAGCAGTTAATACTGCAGGCCCAGAGACTTGGGTTCGTTCCCACTCGTGAGTCCTGTTTGTGCAGGGTATGTGGGTTTCCTCTGGTCTTCTAGTTTCCTCCCACTTTACCAAAATATGGTTACATTACATTTCTGCTGTACATTAACTCAAACTCCTATTTTAGACTGTCATCATTAAACCAATAAGCAGCTTTATGCAACACCATGGTGGCACCGTGGTGGAGTTGCTGCCTTTCAGCGCCAGACACCCGGGTGTGGTCCTGCCTACAGGTGCTGTCTATACGAGTTCTCCCCATGACCACTTGGGTTTTCTCCAAATGCTTTGGTTTCCTGGGATTCCTTGGTGGAGGCGGCGGTGAGGCCTCGGCAACAGTGATGCCTCGGCGGCGATGGCGGAGCTTCGCGGTGGTGAAGATTCATGCGTCGATCAGTGGTTGATGAGAGCATGGAGGAACCGCCATGAGGGGGGAGGGGAAGAACAAAGGAGGAGGTGGCGTACTTTGTCAATGCCGTAGGTGGCCGCTATTTGCTTGCCTTTTGTATGCAAGCAAAGAATTTCACTGTGCCTTGTCATGTGACAATAAAGTATTCCATTCTATTCCTACAATCCAAAGACGTACAGGTTTGGAGGTTATTTGGCTTTGGTTGTAAATTGTCCCTGGTGTGTAGGATAGAACTATTAATGTGGTGGCGCAAACTCGGTGGGCTGAGGGCCTGTTCACACGCTGTATCTAAACTAAACTGAAGAGAATAAGTTGTAGAAGTACAAGGAAGTTGAGAAGGGGAATGGAGTTTGCATTGATGTTGGGCAAATTGCACTCCTGTGTAGTTTCAAGTAAAATATAAGAGTTCAAACCCTATTCTCACATAAAAACCAGTGTTGATCTTTTATCATGATACCCAAAAAAAGAGACTCTAAGATAATTTAAAATGAATGCCAAATACCACATTTAAAAGTCTTTGAAATGTTTGTAAGCATTTTCAGGTTTTATCTTTTTCTCATTCAGCTTTTAGAAAATACGTATTCTATCCAGCACTAAAGTAAAACAGAAGTTCAAGATTTACCAGAAAAATAATGTTGTAGGAAAGAACACAAGAACATATAACTGGAGTAGGAGTAGATCACCTTGTCCATCAAGCCAGCCCAGCCATTCACTAGCAAATCTACTCTAAGCCTAACTCATTTTCCGTGCTAAATTCACATAGACTTCATTTCTCAACATTTCAAAAAGGTCTGAAGAAGGGTCCCGACACGAAACGTCACCCATCCTTTTTCTCCAGTAATTATGCCTGACCTGCTGAGTTACTCCAGTAATTTGTGTCTATCTCCAGTATAAACAAGCATCATTATGTTCATTTCTACACATTTCAAAACTGTATCTACTTCTTTAATTAATTCTAATGATCTTTCCTTCACAACTCTCTGCGGCAGAGAATTCCAGAGATTTACCATTCTATGCAATAAGAAGTTTCTATGTACCTTGGTTTTAAATGACTGGCCCCTTATCTTGAATATACCTCCCCTTGTTCAAGATTCTCAGAGGAGTGAATCCTTAGGATCTTGTATGTTTCAATGATTATACTCTTTTGTCTAAACTCAAAAGATTGATGACATCAATCTGTTCAGTTGCTGTTGATGGGACAATTCTCTCAACCCAGGAATCCTCTTTGGTCTGCCTCAAATGTTATTATATCCTTTATTGAGTAAGGAGACCAAAACTATGCACAGTACTCTAAGTATGGCTTCACCAAATATTATTTAATAACTACTTATTGTAGAACCAGTGTTGGAGGAAACCAAAGCAACTGAAGCAAATCCACGCCATCATATGGAGAATGTACAAATTTCGTACAGACAGCACCCATAGTCGGGATTGAACCAGGGTCGCTGGTGCTAAAAGGCAACAATTCTACCGCTCCGCCTCTGTGCTGCCCACTAACATGAAACACAAAATCTGAATGAATGGGTTATTTTTGGATTAGCGATAGTAACTAGGATCAGTGCTGGGACCTCAATTATTCATAACCTAAATCATGACAAATGAACAAACAGGTGTACTGTGGCCAAATTTGATGGTGCTACAAAAATAGGTGGTTTAGTTAGTTGAGAGGTAGACAAAGAACCTGCAGAGGACACAGATTATGTGAATGGCCAAGACAATTCTGAGGTTATCCATTCTAGATAGAAGGATGAAAATGAAAATTATTTAAATAGAATGACATTTTCAAGTATTGCTGTACTAAATATTTTGGGGTTCCAGTGCATAAGAAACAAAGGATTGGCATTGTCTCAAGTGTGTATGTAGAACTGGAGTATGGGTGATCACTGGTCGGCATGAACTAGGTGGGCAGAAGGGCCTGTTTCCGCACAATATCACTAAACTAAACAAAAACATTTTGTTAACTACGTCTACAATGACCAAGCAGCTAAAATTAAGGTTGGTGCATGACACTTTACCACTTACTGAAGACAGATTCATTGGAGTGACATAGATTAGTTTTATGAGTTAAATAAATGGAAAGGGTGTTGCATGTGATTGCTATAAAGACATTACTAGATGTTAGTAAAAATACTATATCTCTAAACTAAACTGAATTAAACTAAACAATAAAATAGGAGGATAATATTTATGTTGATACCATGTATTCAATATCCACACCTTGACAAAATAAATCACACACTGGCAACTTTGAATTCTTGGAGTGAAATGTGAAAGTTGAAAAATCATGAGCATTGTGGGCAATCGCGTTGCCACAGAATTGACTACCATGGCCTGGGAAATTAGATGTTTTGGCATTGATACCACTGTCTAGAGGAAGAGTCAGCAGTCCAGAGATTGCCAACTCAAGGAACAAGATGCCCAACCACCATCTTTTTAAAGAGGATACTGAAAAAGGAAAGCCATTGTTTGCCATCGAGTAGGAGTTAATGTGGCTCTGGCATATTCCAAGGTGGAATGAGGACATTATTGTTGTTGGCTCACATAACCCAACTAGGGCTGCTTTCTAAGTAATTGATTAATTTTGAAAAAGTGATTAAACATTAATTAATCACTTTGCCTCAATTAAAATGATTAATTTTCAAAAATCTAATTTTCATGATTTTCAAAATAAAACATTCTTGGCAAATTTGCCTTTATTTCACAAACGTGATACTACTTTAGACCGTCCAACATATTTTGCAGTCAAGGAGCAATGCCATTTCCTTTTATACGTCCAACTATGTTTTTGCAGTAAATCATTTCTCAGGTGATTTGAGGAAGAACTTAACAACATTTCTGATTTAAAAAATTAATTCATCAATGTCTGTAAGTTGAACATCAGCATCCATGGATTGATCTTCAACCAATTTGCCAATGGAGTCATCATCGCTTTCGTCCTCAATCTCCCCTTCTTCATAGATGTTGCCCTCATCATTCTCATCTTCATTACCATCAGCAGACATGTTACACGGACACTTGTACAACACATTAACCACGGCTAAGTGAATGCCATGCGAATTACACAATTGTTGGAAAATGCTTGATTTTTGACCAAGCTTCTTTGTGACACCTTCTTCAGCGATCATTCCCAATTACATGTTTCTTCAAAACAATGTCAAAAGCTTCAAGTTTCGACCTGAAAGGGTCTCGACCCAAGAAGGAAATCGACCTGAAACGCTGCCTATTTCTTCGCTCCATAGATGCTGCCTCACCAGCTGAGTTTCTCCAGCATTTTTGTCTGCCTCAGGTTTATCAATTTTATCAGTTTTAGTCCTTTTTCGGAAAGCATTGAACCATTGATCTGTATCGTCCCGAGGCCAAAGAGCTTGTCAGTGTGATGTTAATTGAGATACATGTAGCATCGAGTTCTTGTTGATGTCCACTTGTATAAAGTAAGTGAAAAGATTCCAGTATTTCCTTCAATTCCTGCTTCATTTTTTCCCAGGCTGATATTTGAAAGTTGTGACCCAAAACTTGCGCTTCACTAAACTATTGTTTTTGTTCATAGGAAAGTCGCGCCAAACATCCGACTTCTAGCTTCGAACATCTATCCAGTTGTTTAACATTTTGCTGTTTGAAATTTTCTGAACTGATTTAACTGATTGATTGTGTTTATGTTTGTGTTTAGCTTTACTGGATAAACTGGCTGAAATGATAATAAACAAGGAATTAACCATATAATAACCATATAACAATTACAGCACGGAAACAGGCCATCTCGGCCCTACAAGTCCGTGCCGAACAATTTTTTTTCCCCTTAGTCCCACCTGCCTGCACTCATACCATAACCCTCCATTCCCTTCTCATCCATATGCCTATCCAATTTATTTTTAAATGATACCAATGAACCTGCCTCCACCACTTCCACTGGAAGCTCATTCCACACCGCTACCACTCTCTGAGTAAAGAAGTTCCCCCTCATATTACCCCTAAACTTCTGTCCCTTAATTCTGAAGTCATGTCCTCTTGTTTGAATCTTCCCTATTCTCAAAGGGAAAAGCTTGTCCACATCAACTCGGTCTATCCCTCTCATCATTTTAAAGACCTCTATCAAGTCCCCCCTTAACCTTCTGCGCTCCAGAGAATAAAGACCTAACTTATTCAACCTATCTCTGTAACTTAGTTGTTGAAACCCAGGCAACACTCTAGTAAATCTCCTCTGTACTCTCTCTATTTTGTTGACATCCTTCCTATAATTGGGCGACCAAAATTGTACACCATACTCCAGATTTGGTCTCACCAATGCCTTGTACAATTTTAACATTACATCCCAGCTTCTATACTCAATGCTCTGATTTATAAAAAATTTATTAAAAAATTCTCATACCATTCTATTCTAGAACCAGCTTTAGAGAAGAGAGAATTTAGAAATATAATCACTTTAATCAATTAATCATGGATGATTAATCATTAATAATTTTTCTCGAAAAGCAGATTAATCAGAGCAAACAGACCCAACTCTCTAGGCACAATGTGAAAGAGATCCCTAGTCGAACCTTGAACAACCCCTGTTCCATTCCCAATGGGAGTCAAACTAGTGTCAATGGCGACTTCACTGACAGAATAGGACTCCGTCTGACAAAATGCTTCAATACAACCTTGTCAGAACCAGCATTCTAATTCATTAGATAAATTGATCCAGATTTTGTGATTGACTGAGTGAAAGCCTACAAGGATGTCTACGTTGCCTGCATCAAAGATTGCTGGACCAGCCACCTTCCAGTATGGACTATTATTTCCATCAATGGGTCCCTAAATGGCAAAAGAAATGTTGCGGCAGTGAAAACAGCATTAAAGTACTCAAGGATACTACGAGGAATACTTTTTTAAAAATAAATTGCAGATGCTGAAATAAAGCAGTAAATGCTGTTAACTCTGATCAGGTCAGAAAGCATCTGTGAAGAAAGAGTTAAACATTTCATATTGAAGACCCCAAATACCGGCAGAAGATGTCCAACCTGAAATGATGTCCAACCTGAAATGTTAACTGTTTCACTTGCCCAATATATTTACCATTTTCTGTTTTTTTCCCCCAAAAGAATGCTCTACTTCACAGACAACCTGCTGATTTGAAACAAGCAGAATCTGCATTCAAAGTATCTGGATTTTGGGTCATCTGAGGTCCACCATAAGTAGTAGTTTTAACAAATTATTGCTTCTCCAGCAGACAATACAAGACTGATTTGATGGGAATTACCACGAGATCCAGGAACTAAATAATGCAAGAAAATTATGATGATCCAGGAATGATCCACCTATAATGATCCAGGAACTTGAAAATGCAACACACACTTTGAACACAAAATAATTTTTCACAAAAATTCACAGACATCTGAAGGGCAGGATCCAGTATAATACCTGCAATGTAAGGAATAGCTGGTGGGTGGAAATTGTACAGAAGAATCAGTAACCACAGCAAAGTTGGGTGGCAGTGTGAGCTGCGAGGAGGATGCTATGAGGCTGCAGAGTGACTTAGATAGGTTGGGTGAGTTGGGCAGATGCATGGCAGATGCAGTATAATGTGGATAAATGTGAGGTTATCCACTTTGGTGGCAAGAACAGGAAGGCAGATTATTATCTGAATGGTGTCAGATTAGGAAAAGGGGAGGTGCAATGAGATCTGGGTGTCCTTGTACACCAGTCACTGAAAGTAAGCATGCAGGCACAGCAGGCAGTGAAGAAAGCTAATGGCATGTTGGCCTTCACTTCATGGTGGGGAAGCACCGATTCGGGACATACCTTCCAGACGAGAGGGCCTGTACATCTGGCAGCTCGCTGCGGCGACTGCGGACGTTTATGGCCCCGACCACGGGGGAACAATGGAGGAGGACTGATTGTACTTTGTGCCTTCCACCACAGTGAAGAATGCTGTGGTGGATGTTTATGTTAAATTTTTATTGTGTATTGTGTGCTCTTTTTGATTGTACCGCTGCTGGCAAATTCATTTCACTGCACTTTATTGTGTATGTGATGAATAAATCTGATTGATTGATTGGAGTTTAGGAGCAAGGAGGTCCTACTGCAGTTGTACAGTGCCCTGGTGAGACCACACCTGGAGTATTGTGTGCAGTTTTGGTCTCCTAATTTGAGGAAGGACATTATTGCTATTGAGGGAGTGCAGGGTAGGTTCACCATGTTAATTGCCGGAATGGCGGGACAGATATATGATGAAAGAATGGGTCGACTGGGCTTGAAACATATAAAATTCTTAAGGGATTGGACAGGCTAGATGCAGTAAAAATGTTCCAGATGTTGGGGGAGTCCAGAACCAGGGCTCACAGTTTAAGAATAAGAGATAGGCCATTTGGGACTGAGATGAGGAAAAACCTTTTCACCCAGGGAGTTGTGAATCTGTGGAGGCAATGGAACCTGTGGTGGAATCAGAAGGCAATGGAGGCCAATTCACTGAATGTTTTCAAGTGAGAGTTAGATTTAGTTCTTAGGGCTAACTGAATCAATGGATATGGTGAAAAAGCAGGACCAGGATACTGATTTTGGATGATCAGCCATGATCATTTTGAATGGCGATGTTGGCTCGAAGGGCCGAATGGTCAACCCTTGCACCTATTTTTCTATCTGGAATCTTCAGCACTGTCAAGACCATCAATGGCCCAAGAACGCATCTCACTGAGAGCCAAGATTGGCGGAAAGCATCCTTTCGGGATGCATCATGGCTTATTGGTGGAAAGCATCCTTTCGGGATGCATCATGACTTGGTTATCACGACTGTTCTGCCCAAGACTGCAAGAAACTGAAGTGGACGCAGACCAGTCCATCATGCAACCTAACCTAGCTTAGCCTGCCCCCCACCCCGTCCCCAACCCCTTCCCCATTGTCCCCATCCATACTTCAGCTCGGTCAGGAAAACAGCAACATTATCAACCACCACCTTGGTCATTCTCTCTTCTCCCATCGAGCAGAAGGTACAATAGCTTGAAAGCATGTATCACCAAATTCAACTTCTTGCATGCTGTTATCATATAGTTGAACATACCTTTCATATGCTAAGGATGAATTCCCAATCTCCTAATCTACCTCGTTGCAACATTTTTTAAATCTGCATTTTCTCTTTATCAGTAACACAGTATTCTGCACTCTATTTGTATTCTCTTTTGCCCGACCTGTTGCATTCATGTAGGTCATGACCTGCCTGTGTTCGGTAAAACTCTCAGTAAAACAAAGTTTTCCACTGAATAAATTCATAAACTATAGGAGAAGAATTAGGCCATTCAACCCATCAAGTCTACTTCACCATTCAATCAAGGCTGATCTATCTTTCCCTCTCAACCCCATTATCCTGCCTTTCCCCCATAACCCTTGACACCTGCACTAATCAAGAATCTGGCAATCTCCACCTTAATAATATCAATTGACTTGGCTTCCACAGCCTTCCGTGGCAATGAATTCCACAGATTCACCACTTTTGGACGAAAGAAGTCTACAGCTCTGTCCTCATCAAAGTTTTTGGTCACATCTTCGAAAAAATCAATCAGATTTGTAAGACACCTTCCACGTACAAAACCATGCTGACTATCCCTAATCTTCCCTTGCCCATCCAAATGCCTGTACAACCGATCCCTCAGAATATTCTCTAGTAACTTTCCAACTACACATGTTAAGCTCACCGACCTGTAGTTCCCAGCATTTTCCTTGCAGCCCTTCTTGAAAAGAGGCACAACATTTGCCACCCTCCAGTCCTCTGGCACCTCTCCTGTATTTAAGGACGACTTGTAAATTTCAACCAGGGCACCCGCAATTTCCTTTCACGTTTCCTACAATGTTCTCAGATATATTTAATCAGGCCCTGGAGATTTGTCTACCTTCATACACGACAGTAAACATAGAAACATAGAAATTAGGTGCAGGAGTAGGCCATTCGCCCCTTCGAGCCTGCACTGCCATTTAATATGATCATGGCTGATCATCCAACTCAGTTCTACCTGCCTTCTCTCCATTCCCTCTGATCCCCTAAGCCACAAGGGCCACATCTAACTTCTCAGAGGATGGATGATTTGTAAATCTAGGTAATGTTCAGATGTCTGCAGACTTCCATACAAACAGTACCTTCAGTACTTCTTTGATTGTAACACTGACTGCTCGCAAGACACTTCCATTGACTGCCCCAAGTTCCTCCGCCCTACTGTCTTTCTCCGCTGTAAATACAGAGGAAAAATACTCATTGAGGACCTTGGCAATCTCCTGTGGTTCCACACAGAGGTGACTGCTTTGATTCCTAATGTACAAAGGACACTGGACATTCAACTAACACTTTCACAAAGAATACACTGATGAAAAAACAGGCTTCCTTATCTACATAGGGTGACCAGGATGTATGTAGCACCTTAATAAAATTAAAGGGATTATTGTTCACAGTACTGTCTAGGTTCTTATCAGTTGTAATTTTGAATTCAGAAACAGTTCTTTGTAACTGTGTTCAGTAGACCCATTCTCAAGCTGTTAATGGCTTTTTAAATAAACCATTTCCAGACTAACCCCATCAATTGTCTGCAAGCCCATAGAATCTCCCTCCCCCACCTTTGATTCTTTGATCATTACCAGAGGGAATGAATCACCTAAGTAAGAATTATAAGGAAAGGTAGCCCGAGCACACATTTTTAGATTCCTTTAATGGTCTCCATATTTCAGATACAGCCTATAATACCTGTGTTGGGTGAGCAAAGAACAGCTTGTAGTTAAAACGACAAAGATTACAAACATGATACAGTAAAGAAAGCAGTATTCTAAAAGAGCATCACTCATAAGATGATAATCAGCTTTTCACAAGTTTAAGGTTCCTGACAGTGACATGGGTCTGCCAGTAAAACATTAAAGGGGATCAGACCTGTTGTTCGATTAAGACAGGCCCTAATACCACATCAGACAATGGGGAGGGCCAGTGGTCATGGCATTCTCTCTTGGTGATATTTAGTTAGGCGATCCTTAGTAATGCAAAGCATGCGTTCAACCAGACCAGAGGACTGTGGATGATTGCAACAGTGTAAATCCTAGGTAATGTTCAGATGTCTGCAGACTTCCATACAAACAGTACTTGTAAAGTGTATACTCTGACCTGAGTCAAGTGTAGAGGGGGATACCCTATCTTGGGATATCGTCTTTACATAGCACTTTAGCAGTGTGCGCAGCTGTAGCCTGTCTAGGTGGGACAGCTTCCGCCCATGGTGAGAATCTGTTCACTATTGGCCAAATCTCCAAAGTACCCTTGGCACTTAGGAAGGGAAATATAATCAACTTGTAAATGCTGGAAAGATCTTGCTGGGGCATAGACATGATGGGCATATCTTCGGAATCTACAACTCCACCAGTTTCTTTGGAACCAGGTTACCATTTGTAATGGAAACAAATGGCCCCAGGAATTTGGTGAGCCAAATAATGCATTAATGCGTGTGGAGCAACTGGTCGTCCTGTATTTTCCCATCTCTATAAGCCATTGGAGCATACTTTAATACCCTCCTTTGAGGGTGGTGAATCTGTGGGATTCATTGCCACAGAAGGCTGTGGAGGCCAAGTCAGTGCATATTTATAAGGCAGAGATAGATTCTTGATCAGTACGGATGCCAGAGGTTATGGGGAGAAGGCAGGAGAATGGGGTTGGGAGGAGGGAGAGATAGGTCAGCCACCCATTTCCCTTTCCTGTGACTTTCAGTCTGACGAAGGGCTTTGATCCGAGACGTCACCCATTCCTTATCTCCAGAGATGCTGCCTGTCCCGCTGAGTTGCTCCAGCATTTGGTGTCCATCTTCAGTTTAAACCAGTATCTGCAGTTCCTTCCTACACAGATTAGCCATGATTGAATGGCGGAGTAGACTTGATGGGCTGATTGGCCTTATTCTGCTCCTATCACATGAACTTATGATCCTCAATCCATCCACTTTTCTTCTCTGGAGCAGTTGTCTTGCAATTTCTTTCAATCTCGACATATCTGGAGTCTTAAGCTTGTTGAGGTGCATCTGATCATCAGTAGGCAAGAGTAAAGAGGCAGCTTCCCGACCCGCCTGATCAGCCATTGCATTACCCCTTCTAAGTATCATCCTTCGTATGTGCCTTGCATTTAAGAATAGCAACTTCTTGTGGGAGACAAATAGCTTGCAGAAGGTCCTGAACTTCCTTCCTATTTTGGATTGGCATCTCCACTGCTGTGAGGAAATCTCTTTTCTGCCACAACTGTGCAAAGTCATGGGTGACTTCCAAAGGTATATCTGGAATCAGTGTAGATATTAGCTGTTCTTCCTTCTGCTATCCAACATGCCTTAGCAAACGCTCATAATTCTGCTTGTTGAGTTGGTAGGTATCTGCTGGTAGACTGCCTTTCGCTATCATCTAATGCTGATTTGTAACATCCCATCCTGCTTTTCAGGCACCATTATCCACAAAGGAGGAACTAACAGTATAGAGAAGCAGATTGGGAATTTACAGTGGTCTCCCTGCTTCTTGGCTGGATTATTCGATTTCTTCCAAAATGTCAACTCAGTCATGCTCCCTCTTCACCCTTTTGCTCCTCAGGAAGCGGGAGCATCATTGATGGGTTGACTGGACCTGCATGGACAATGTGGAGGGTTGGGGCTTCCAGTACTGCCAGTATCGAGCAAGTTACCTGTAATATTTTGTTCATGGAGAGCAAAATATACACAGAGTAGGGCCACTTAACAGTTAATTTCGAAACCAGTAACAGTTCTGTGGTTGTCATGACATTCCAAGGCAATGTTATCCAATTTAGCGGAATAGTAGCCAATGGGTTATGGTGCTCTCCATGTTTCTGAGTGAGGACTGTCATCATATATCCGTCCGTCTCGTTGACAAACAAGGTAAAGGGTTTACGATTATCGGGAATTCCAAGTGCAGGTGCAGACGAAAGGGCCTCCTTTAGAGAAGTGAATGCTTCCTGTTGTCCCTCAGTAAGAGAAATCTTTTCTCCTGATGCCCGGTTCCCTTTCAAGAGGTCATTTAGAGGCTGTGCCGAGTATACGCATTGAAGTTAGGCACAAAAAGCTGGAGGAACTCAGCGGGACAGGCAGCACATCTGGAGAGAAGGAATGGGTGACGTTTCGGGTCGAGACTCTTCTTCAGACTGAAAGTCAATCTACTGCTGATTAAAGTTGCACGTGCCAAGAAAGATTCCAATTAAATCATTTCTCCTTCACTGGAGGGTAGCTAATGCAACCCACTTTTTTTTAAAAAGGGAGGGAGAGAGAAAACGGGGAATTACAGACCAGTTAGTCTAACATCGGTAGTGGGGAAAGTGCTAGAATCAGTTATTAAAGATGGGATAGCAGCACATTTGGAAAGTGGTGAAATCATTGAACAAAGTCAGCATGGATTTTTGAAAGGAAAATCATGTCTGACAAATCTTATAGAATTTTTCGAGGATGTATTAGTAGAGTGGGTAAGGGAGAACCAGTGGATATGTTATATCTGGACTTTCAGAAGGCTTTCGACAAGGTCCCACATAAGAGATTAGTATACAAACTTAAAGCACACGGTATTGGGGGTTCAGTATTGATATGGATAGGGAACTGGCTGGCAAACAGGAAACAAAGAGTAGGAGTAAACGGGTCCTTTTCACAACAGCAAGCAGTGACTAGTGGGGTACCGCAAGGCTCAGTGCTGGGACCTCAGCTATTTACAATATATATTAATCATCTGGACGAATTGAATGCAACATCTCCAAATTTGCGGATGACACGAAGCTGGGGGGCAGTGTTAGCTGTGAGGAGGATGCTAGGAGGCTGCAAGGTGACTTGGATAGGCTGGGTGAGTGGGCAAATGCATGGCATATGCAGTATAATGTGGATAAATGTGAGGTTATCCACTTTGGTGGCAAAAACAGGAAAGTAGACTATTATCTGAATGGTGGCCGATTAGGAAAAGGGGAGATGCAACGAGACCTGGGTGTCATGGTACACCAGTCATTAAAAGTAGGCATGCAGGTGGAGCAGGCAGTGAAGAAAGCGAATGGTATGTTAGCATTCATAGCAAAAGGATTTGAATATAGGAGCAGGAAGGTTCTACTGCAGTTGTACAGGGTCTTGGTGAGACCACGCCTGGAGTATTGCGTACAGTTTTGGTCTCCTAATCTGAGGAAATATATTCTTGCCATAGAGGGAGTACAGAGAAGGTTCACCAGACTGATTCCTGGGATGTCAGGACTTTCATATGAAGAAAGACTGGATAGACTCGGCTTGTACTCGCTAGAATTTAGAAGATTGATGGGGGGATCTTATAGAATCTTACAAAATTCTTAAGGGGTTGGACAGGCTAGATGCAGGAAGATTGTTCCCGATGTTGGGGAAGTCCAGAACAAGGGGTCACAGTTTAAGGATAAGGGGGAAATCTTTTAGGACCGAGATGAGGAAAACATTTTTCATACAGAGTGGTGAATCTCTGGAATTCTCTGCCACAGGTAGTTGAGGCCAGTTCATTGGCTATATTTGAGAGGGAGTTAGATGTGGCCCTTGTGGCTAAAGGGAACAGGGGGTATGGAAAGAAGGCAGATTCAGATTCAATTTAATTTTAATTGTCATTGTCAGTGTACAGTACAGACAACGAAATGCATTAGACAACGAAATGCATTGTACAAATGCATGCAGGTACAGGATACTGAGTTGGATGATCAGCCATGATCATATTGAATGGCGGTGCAGGCTCGAAGGGCCGAATGGTCTACTCCTGCACCTATTTTCTATGTTTCTATGTTTCTATGAAATGCAATTGCAAGATGCAGTACTTAGGCTGGTGCCTGATCCGGACTCAGAAAATACAAGGAAGTGTGAAGAGGTGTCTCAACCCAATCTTACCTATCCATGTTTTTGGGAGATGCTGCCTGACCTGCTGAGTTACTCACTACAAATTATGATCTTGCTAAATAGTTTATATTCTATTGGTTGTGTTGATTTTTGATCTGCATTAATTGGCTAATGGTGGTTTTGTTTATCTATTCTATTGTGGCTTCATCTGGTGGTCGGGCCACTGGTTAATCGAACCCTCATTCATCATGTGATAAGAGGCACGTGACTAGGGGGCGGGAGTTAGAAAGGAAGTAGAGAGTGTGCCCTGCTGCAGACACACGTAGTTACTCTGGGCTCAGCAACACTGCTCTTGTTTTTGATCTCTTTTTTAAATAAAGCGTGTCCTTGAGTTCTGAGTCTGACTCTTATCACGTTTTGTTGGTGACCTCAACGTTTTCCAAACTGGATCGCATCATGGAAGCAGATAGCAGCCGGCCAGATGCAGTCACTAGCCCTCCGGCTCAGCAGAACGCCGTTGCGGTTAAATTGCCTGTGTTTTAGATGTCACAGCCATACGTATGGTTTGAGCAGGCCAAGGCTCAATTTCATATTCGGCACATTACCGCTGACACAAAATATTATTACGTGGTCGGGGCCTTGGATCAGGACATGGCCGGTCATCTTGTTCATTTTCTTCGCCAGCCGCCGGCTAGTACGACGGCCTGAAGGCGCTCCTATTGCGGACATTCGGCTTCAGCACATGGGTGGTCTCGGTGATCACAAGCCGTCAGATCTGATGAATGAAATGCTCACCTTGATGGACGGTAATCAGCCCGTTTCCTTTTTGAGTACGTATTTCTGGAGCAATCGCCCGAGGACATCCGCCTGCTCCTCACGGATTTTGCTGACCCACTGTGGCTGGCCAAATGTGCCGACGAGCTGCAGCACACACTGTAGGGAGCCTTTCTTATCTGTCGGGTGTCGTCTGCCTGCTCGTTTTTGTTCCTCCGGTTCCGAGGGGGGGGGTTTGTATGGCGCCATCTGGTGGTCGGGCCATTGGTTAATCGAACCCTCGTTCATGTGATGAGGCACGAGACTGAGGTTGGAAAGGAAGTAGAGGGTGTGCCCTGCTGCAGACACTCTGGGCTCAGTAAAACACTGCTCTTGGTTTTGATTTATTTTTTGTTTAATAAAGCTTGTCCTTGAGTTCACAAAGTCTGACTCCTTTACTATGCTCCCTTACTATCATGCTTTACTATGCTATTTATGGATGATATATTACTCATATGACACTTCTTGTAAGTTGAAATTTAAATAGCTAATTTTCTGTCCACGTGCAAAATTTAAATCATCCACTACTTTGTTACTTTTATTCTGTTCCACTTCATTCTATTTTTGCACACTTATAAAATTCACTAATTTGCTCTGTTTTCGAAATGGTTAATAATATCAATGAGAGCAGCAGTAATTCTAACAGCAAGTCTTGCAGCACACCTTTCAATACTGTTCCCCAACCAGGCATGACTCATGTATGTTGTTGCTAATTCACAAAGGTTTGCTTTAAAACGATAGAGCTCCGTTTGTTAAATAGAATGTAAATAGTTAAATGTTAAATAGAAAGCTGTAAGGTGCTTTTAAAAAAAAAAGTTTGATTAGGATGCTGTGACCACCTTTGTCATCACTTTCTCAGAGTAAAACATGTTGATCAGGCAGGTGGAATTGCAGTTTAATGCCTCAATGAAAGGGAGCATTTTTGCATCAAAGCAAAAAGCATACTTGCTCAGGATTGTCTTCAAAATACTATCTGAATGTTGAATCACTAATTTGAAGAAGGCACAGATCAAGACAATGTAATCCTTCATTTTCATCATTTAACTTACAAGATATTGTGAGATCCAAGCCCTCTCCTCATTTCAGAATTTACTCTGGAATGAAGGTAACATCTCACAGCAATAATTTGCAACGGGTGTGGCAACTCTCCTATTTGATGTCGAAGATTAGTACACAAAGAACATATTGATGGCTTCTTTCCTGGGCTCTTTAATGTACCAATTTATAAAATATCATGCTCACTTCATAATGAAATTGTGTATCAGGAATTTTCTGTCAAATACTTACTTGAGTGGTGGGAAGTAAGAGCACACTATGGCAAACATGGATCAATTGATTTATTTTGTACAAGCCAGGTATAATCTCTGAGTGCATCATAAAAAAAATTTCCAGTTACAAGAAAGAAACATTACCTGTTAGGAGGTTGGTAAATTTAATGGTTAAAACCCACTCAAAAAGTAATCCTTTGAAATCATATTCCAGCTGATGATTTCAGTTTAATGTATTTGAGGGGGTGCAGAAGCAGTTTTTAAAGCACCAGCAGAATACTAAGTGCTGGAGGAATTCAGTGGGTCAGGAAGCTGCTGTGGAGGAAATGGACAAACGACATTTTGGTTTGGGCTCTTTCTTCAGTCTCATTGAAATCAATAAGCTGTTATATTTGATTCATCAAATAGTAAATTTTAATGGTTCAAACTTTGTGTTTTCAACAAATTATTGCAAAATTAACCTTACATGCAATCACTACATTATTTTGAACACTATAAATTTTAATTCTTTATAAATTGATCAGTTAATTTCCAATTCACTTCATGGTTCTGTAGTTTTGGTATCGACAGTATTTTAGGTTATCTAAAATCTTGCTTCTTTTTTGTACTAATTGAGAGATTTCATTAAAAAACAATCTAGACATATCCCTACATGTTCATATATCACGATCAGGACAGGTTGTAGAGTTTAGATGCTATAGTGCCTTCTTCCCAGACTTGTCATCAGGGGAAAATAAGTTATTTAGAAAGCAATACTGAAAGGTTGCTGCAGTATGAAAACATCATCAGTTATAGAGATGTGTCTTGAAGTTATCCAGTGCAGAAACAGGCTCTTTAATCCACTGATACAAGATGGCCATCAAACACTCATTTACTCTGATATCATTTTATTCTCCCCACATTCCCAATAGCTCCAATATTCTACCACTCACTAAGAGCATTTTACATTTGCCAATTAACCTTTCACCTACCACCTACCTCTAATCTCTGGATTATGAGAGAAAATACAGCACAGCCAGAAGAAAGCCATGTGGTAACAGGGAGAATATGCAACCTCCGCCCTGGCAGTGTCAAAGGTCAGGATTGAATCTGGGTCACTGGAGCAGCGAGGCAGCAATTCTATTCTCTGCACCATTGTGCTGCACAATAAATTTTGCAGCTGCAGAAAATTAGAAGCATTCTTTAAATGTATACTAATATTATCAAACTTAATTTGCACTGTTACAGATGTGTATTAGGTATATAGACGGGAGAAAAACATCAATAGCAGTTGTCACTCACGAGTTTCACTTCAATAATTCTATCAAAAGCTTTTTTACTAAAGTGATATTGTTAAATCATTAATTTGTACTGGTTCTGTATGGTGGTAGAACACCATCATCTAATGTTTCACTCCAGTGTTTTCGTTTATCTACAAATTCTTTTGGATAGCTGAAATATGGATCTCAAGGGTAAGGTGAATATATGTATTAACTGCCTCCAAACCCACTTAGTGAGGTATAGTGAGCTTGAGCTCCAATCTGTGAAAAAATAAAATTGATATCTCTGTCCTTCAAGGAGGCAAGGTTTACAAGTTTGCAAAAAATTGTGAAAGAAGCATCAACAGATTGCAAACTCTGTAGGAAGAGTCAGGGATAATGGAGGCAAGCTTTCCCCTCGGGTTTAGTTTTGCAGGCCACTTTATATTAGGTGGTTTAATCTTCTCTAGTGCTGTAGGCTTTTACACTTTTCCAGGAAAGTTGAGAATATGTTACATACTTTGGAAACATAGAAAATAGGTGCAGTAGGAGGCCATTCGGCCCTTCGAGCCAGCACAGCCATTCATTGTAATCATGGCTGATCATCCCCTATCAATAACCCGTGCCTGCCTTCTCTCCATATCCCTCGACTCCACTAGCCCCTAGAGCTCTATCTAACTCTCTCTTAAATCCATCCAGTGACTTAGCCTCCACTGCCCTCTGTGGCAGGGAATTCCATAAATTCACAACTCTCTGGGTGAAAAATATTTTTCTCACCTCAGTCTTAAATGACCTCAACTTTATTCTAAGACTGTGGCCCCCTGGTTCTGGACTCGCCCAACATTGGGAACATTTTTCCTGCATCTAGCTTGTCCAGTCCTTTTATACGTTTCTATAAGATCCTCCCTCATCCTTCTAAACTCCAGTGAATACAAGCCTAGTCTTTTCAATCTTTCCTCATATGACAGTCCCGCCATCCCAGGGATCAATCTCGTGAACCTACGCTGCACTGCCTCATTCACAAGGATGTCCTTCCTCAAATTAGTAGACAAAAACTGTACACAATACTCCAGATGTGGTCTCATCAGAGCCCTATACAACTGCAGAAGAACCTCTTTACTCCTATACTGAAATCCTCTTGTTATGAAGGCCAACATTCCATTAGCTTTCTTCACTGCCTGCTTTACCTGCACGCCAACTTTCAGTGACCGGTGTACAAGGACGCACAGGTCTCACTGCACCTCCCCGTTACCTAACCTAACCCCATTGAGATAATAATCTGCCCCCTTGTTTTTGCTGCCAGAGTGGATAACCTCACATTTATCTATATTATACTGCATCTGCTATGCATCTGCCCACTCACTCAACCTGTCCAGGTCACCCTACAACCTTCTAACATCCTCTTCACAGTTCACACTGCCACCCAGCTTTGTGTCATCTGCAAACTTGCTAGTGTTGTTCCTAATTCCCTCTTCCAAATCATTAATATATGGTAAACAGTTGCAGCCCCAACACCGAGCCTTGCGGCACTCCACTCGCCACTACTTGCCATTCTGAAAAGGACCCGTTCACTCCTACTCTTTGCTTCCGGTCTGCCAACCAATTTTCTATCCATGTCAACACCCTACCCCCAATAGCATGTGCTCTAATTTTAGTCAACACCCTAACCCCAATACCGGGACCTTATCAAAGACTTTCTGAAAGTCTAGATACCCTACATCCGCTGGCACCCCTTCATCCATTTTACTTGTCACATCCTCAAAAAATTCCAGATTAGTCAAGCATGATTTCCCTTTCATAAATCCATGTTGACTTGGACTAATCCTTTTACTGCTATCCAAATGCCCCATTATTACCTCTTTAATAATTGACTCCAGCATCTTTCCCACCACCGAAGTCAGGCTAACTGGTCTGTAATTCCCTGTTTTCTCTCTCACTCCTTTCTTGAAAAGTGGGATAACATTAGCTATCCTCCTATCCACAGGAACTGATCCTGAATCTATTGAACATTGGAAAATGATCACCAATGCGTCCACTATTTCTAGAGCCACCTCCCTGAGGACCCTGGGATGCAGACCATCAGGCCCAGGGGATTTATCACCCTTCAGTCCCATTAGCTTACCCAATACTATTTCTCGCCCAATAAAAATTTCTTTCAGTTCCTCTACCTCCTTAGATCCTCAGTTCTCCAGTACATCTGGGAGATTGTTTGTGTCTTCCTTAGTGAAGACAGATCCGAAGTACCTGTTCAACTCTTCTGCCATTTCCTTGTTGCCCATAATAATTTCACCCGTGTCTGACTTCATGGGACCCACATTTGAATTTGCTATTCTTTTTCCCTTAACATATCTAAAGAAGCTTTTACTGTCCTTCTTTATACTCCTGGCCAGCTTCCCTTCATGCTTCATCTTTTCAGCCCGTATTGCCCGTTTTGTTTCCTTTTGTTGTCCTATGAAAGTTTCCCAATCCTCTGGCTTCCGGCTACTCTTTGCTGTGTTATACATCTTTTCTTTTAGTTTTACTCTATGTCTAACTTCTCTTGTCAGCCACGGTTGCCTCCTACTCCCCTTAGAATCTTTCTTCCTTTTTGGAATGAAACGATCCTGCGTCTTCCGGATTATGCCCAGAAATTCCTGCCATTGCTGTTCCACCGTCATTCCTTCCAGGATCCCTTTCCAGTCTACCTTGGCCAGCTCCTCCCCTCTCATGCCTTCATAGTCCCCTTTGTTCAACTGCATCACTGACACTTCCGTTTTAACCTTCTCCTTCTCAAATTGCAGATTAAAATTAATTATATTATGATCACTACCTCCAAGCGGTTCCTTTACCTCGAGTTCTCTTGTTATATCTGGTTCATTGGATAACACTAAATCCAGAATTGCCTTTTCTCTGGTCGGCTCCATTACAAGCTGCTCTAAGAATCCATTTTGGAGGTATTCTACAAACTCTCTTTCTTGGGGTCCTGAACCAACCTGATTTTCCCAGTCTACCTGCATATTGAAATCCTCCATCACCACAGTGGCATTACCTTTGTTACATGCCAGTTTTAACTCCTGCTGCAACTTACACCCTACATCCAGGCTACTATTTGGGGGTCTGTAGATAACACCAATTAGTGTATTCTTGCCTTTACAATTCCTCAACTCAATCCACAGTGATTCTACCTCATCAGTCTTCCCTCGCAAGGGACCGATTTCCATCCCTCACCAGCAGAGCTACCCCCCCTCCTCTGCCCACCTGCCTGTCCTTTCTATATGCATTTCGTTGTCTCTGTACTGTACACTGACAATGACAATTAATTGAATCATTTCATTTTTTTTTTTTTTTTATAGGATGTATAACCCTGAATATTGTTCCCAGGCCCGATCCTCCTGCAGCCACGTCTCAGTAATCCCCACAACGTCAGAGCCTCAAGCTCATCTATTTTACTTCTTATACTTCGTGCATTCATATACAGTACTTTTAATTCCTTACGCATCTCACCTTTCACATCGATCCCTATTACACTTGGCATACTCTCCTATCCCTTTGTGAGCTTCCTTTCCCATTAATTCTGGGATCATTAACCATCCCTTTACTCTCCCTTTAACTCTGTCCTCCACTATCCCATTCGACACCCCACCCCCCTTATTCAGTTTAAAACCACCCGTGTAGCAATGGTAAACCTGCCTGACAGAATGCTGGTCCCCCACCTGTTAAGATGCAATCCGTTCCTTTTGTACAGTTCCCCCTTACTCCAAAACAGATCCCAGTGATCTAAGAATCTAAATCCCTGCCCCTGCACCAGTTCCTCATCCACACATTCATGTCCTGTATCTCCCCGTTTCTGCTCTCGCCAGCACGAGAAACTGGAAATAAACCGGAGATAACAACCCTGGAGGTCCTGCTTTCAGCATTTTTCCAAGCTCTCTGAAGTCATGCTGCAGAATATTCATCCCCTTCTTTCCGACATCGTTTGTGCTGACATGCACTACCACTTCCGGCTGTTCACCTTCACCCTTGAGGATTTTCTGCACTCTGTCTGTGACATCCTGGATCCAGGCACCAGGAAGGCAGCACACCATCCTCGAATCCAGTCTGTTGCTGCAGAAACCCTTGTCCGTACCTCTCTCAATGGAGTCTTCAACTACAATGGCATTGCCTGATGTTGGCCTCTTTGGTTTTGGCTCAACAGGGCTTTTTGCTTCGCAAGCCAGTCCGCCACTCAGAGTGAGTTGGAACTACTCAGTTGGAAGTTGAAGTCATTTAAAAAAATACTCCAACTTTATCTATGCTGAATATACTATTTGTGATACTAACAATTTGTGAGACACTAACGATTCATTTATTTTAGAGGAAATGGTAACTCACAAGATTCATGATGGTGGGGAAAATTCAATGAGGATGATGCTTTGAATGTCAAAGAAGATGGTTATACAGGAACATTGAGAGTCCGTATACATATCAGGCAGACTACATATTGCTCAGTACTAGTTGAATCAATTGTTTCATTGCCTTAAGAGTGTCTCACTGCACATTTACAAATAGACATCGCACA
The DNA here is from genome assembly GCF_028641065.1 of Leucoraja erinaceus. Classification (NCBI taxonomy): domain Eukaryota; kingdom Metazoa; phylum Chordata; class Chondrichthyes; order Rajiformes; family Rajidae; genus Leucoraja; species Leucoraja erinaceus. The sequence goes on from NC_073378.1 coordinate 92,534,805, forward strand.
AAAATAAACCACAAAGATTTTGGGAAACTTTACTAATAACACTTATGGAACTATTAATGTACATGTGGAAATAGGACTAGAAAAACATGCCTGAAACAGTATTGACACAAAAGTATGAACATGAGTTTCCTAGTTGCTCTAATCACATGCATTAGATTTAGGTTTATTATTACAGAAGGGTCTCGACCCAAAACGTCACCCATTCCTTCTTTCCAGAGATGCTGCCTGTCCCGCTGAGTTACTCTAGCTTTTTGTGTCTCTAAGGTTTATTAGAATCATGTTTACTGATGTACAATGAAAAGCTTTATTTTGCATGTGATCCAATGAAATGGGATAATACTATACATAAAAAGAATTAAGTCAAACTCAAGTACAATAGTTGACTGAAGGAAAAGGAACTGAGTGCAGGATTATAATTTTATAGTGCAATAGTCCCAGAGACAACATCCAATGTCTGCAATGAGGTAGAGGGAAATCAGACAGTACCTTACCTTATGGAAAGACCACATTGCCCCAGGTTCAAAATTAGTTTTAATAAAGCAAGATGTGCCAGATGGTGGTGAAAATGCTTTTTAAAATTCTTGTTCCATCTTTCTCCATTAAAAAAAAAATTACAGAATTAGCTCCAAATTGCTACTTACATCATTCCATCTTGTCAGATTTGGACTAGTTATCTACTTTTAACGGTTCTCAATGCAGATAAGTACAATGAAGTATCATTACATGGATGGTTTTTGAGCACTTTGAATCAAAAGCACCACCTTGTACGGATTACTTATATTTGTGGAACAGCATCTAACCCACTGATTCATCCTTCCAGAAAGATGATATTTCTGCTCCTATTTCATCATCCAGTTGTTTTTAATATGTGGTGTTCAATTCCATTCACATTCACCATCAACCAAAGGAACCACCTCTATTGTGTACTTCTGCAACACCCCACTAGCACATACTTACAATCATATTTGTAGCCGTGGCCAAATCCTCTAAACCTTCTGATATAAATAAATTTAAAGTATAATAAAAACAAAATTTAGATAACTTATTGCATGCGTTTAGTTATCTGGTTGTCAAGTTAGATGAAATACTACCCCCTCTCCTCGCCCTCCCAGGATACAAGCTCTTTGATATTGCGTTCTATGCATAGTACATAAATTTGAAGTGTTTTTGTGTTGGACAGCCATGACAGGAATGTGTGCAGTTGTTCAAATTAATTCTAATTGTATCCTAGTATTAGCCGTGCTTAACTGGAAACATAGTATAATTATTACCCTCAAGCAATAACATTTCATATTTAATACAGAAATTAGAGATCTTCGAGAGCCTTGATCTGAATATCTCTATTTTAGATGATTCCAGGGTTTGGACTGCTAATTCTTTGTGTTTAATCAAGTTTCATTCTGATGTTATCCTAGCAGTTATATTTGATAGTTTCAACTTATGAAGATACAGAACTACAATTCATTTCTAAATAGTATCCTGGAATATTTTTTCCTTCATTTTTTTAATATCTCTGATTGATTATCTCAAATTCCTTCGTAAGGAAGAGAAGCTAGATCTTTGTGGTCTCCAATGGAACCAGAAATTGGAACAAAGTGCAATCTAGCCATAGAATAGTATGTTCTTGATTTGTCCAAATAGTTCAGCTATTAGTTGCAATTTAAAATCTTTGGACTTAAATGTTGCAGCTTCAAAACCAAAAAAATGTTTTAAAGTTTAACTAGCTCAGCACAATTCTTGAAGCATGGATGTCTCAATTAGCAACATTTGTACCTGCCTGTATTAAGGCTGTTTACCTCAGTACATGTGACAATAAACTAAACCTGTTTAATTAGCTGCACAATTTGTGCAATTTCAAATTTTCAATTTGATTGCCATTTTTTGTCTCAAAAATCCACATATTTTTCAAAAGATTAATCATATCTGTATTGGTTGTTTGGGTTTTTTGAAATTATTTCACATTTCATGTTGTGCACATAGTTTAGTTTATTATTATCACGTATACCGAGATATTGAAAAGCTCGTGTTAATACCAAAAAATGTCAAATACTATCCCAGTCTTGATTTTATCTATAGCTCTGCAGGAAAGAATTGCAGATGCTGGTTTAAATCAAAGGAAGACACAAAATGCTGGAGTAACTCAGCAGGACAGGCAGCATCTCTGGAGAGAAGGAATGGGTGACATTTCACGTCAAGACCCTTCTTCAAACTGATCTATAGCCATTTGGTTTCAAGTGTCCACAACATCCATAAATCTTACATGTGGTCTTTGTCTTGCTTGTAAATTTGTGGATTATTCTAAAGCCTACAACTCTATCTTTACTAAAATGGTAAATAGCAATAGTCCTAAATTAATACTTACGACAATCAAAGATAACCAGCTGATCCAAATCCACTGAAGAATGGATATTGTAAAAGGTTACTAGCAATTCCTGAAGACTTTAGTATTTCTAAACATCTTACGTGATACCTAATTAATAACTCTCAGGTCGGCAATTCTTACTGGGCTACAATCATCTTTATAACAATAATAAAACCTTTATTAATAAGTTAGTGAAGATTAATGCAAGGTAGCCATTTATTATTTCTGCTGTATCACGACTCCTTTCTAACTGCTGTTAAGTATCTCAACACCAGTCTTCAATAGAGTTGGTAGTCCAGTCCATTGTCCACTTTTCCACTAAACATTTAGTTAATATTAGTTTTAGCTGTTAAAATCCTCACCTTCATTTTTCTATATATTGTGAAATTTATATTAAATCTGACTGCATATTTTTTTTCTGTTTATCAATGTGCCATTGGCTTATGTACATTATTGGGATCTAGATACAACAAATTGAGATGTGCTTTCTCTTGTAATCGTATCCTTTTTTTCCTATTTAAATGTAGAAGGCTAAATTAGCCTTGATGAACTTTAGTCAAAGTCTAATTACTTTAAGGATGGTATTAAATATTTAAGTACAAAATCTTAATTGATCAAGGTCCCAATCAGTCTGTTGTCGGACTAATGATTATTTCATTCACAAGGTTTGGGATTAATAGTCTCACCAATATATTTGTATTTTGAATCATTTGATATACATGTGGACTGATTTTTTTTTTTTTTAATTATAAAGGTGTTTTGGAGGTCCCCAAGTTAGCTGGTTCAATTAGCCATTTGTTTGAATCTGTTCAATTCAATTCTAAGTGGAAACATGACTCCATTAACAGAGAGCTAATTTTTGTTGGTGGTGGGAAGTTTGCAAATACTTGTATTGTATTTTGTAATTAAAAAATGCAAGACCTTTCACCAGCTTTCCCACGATTCACAGAAACGGCTATTTATTAAATGTATGCATAGTACTATAACATAATCTAGAAATCTAGTTGTTAGCACAATGGTGGGTATAAACTTGTTATTGAAATCCATGGACTCAGTTCTGATGAAGGGACGTCAATTCCATTTCTCTCCCACAGATATTGCCTGATCTATTCAACATTTGTTTTTGTTTATTTTTTGTTATCCCAACTCCAAATTTTCACCTTTCATTTTGGAAAGATTGTGCCTAAATTGCGAATTTGTATAGAAAATTTTGAAATATCAGAAATATCATATCAGAACAAATGTGATTGTGTATAGTTTGTTGATTCTGATTCAAGCTTTAAGTTCGAACATTCGATCTATTGGCAATTCCTAATTTTTAGATTTTTTAAATTATGTCACACATTTGGCTGCAGAAACGGCATTTCGTTTGGACCTCAAGGGGTTCAAATGACAATTAAATTGAATCTTGAATCTTGACATTTCTAACTATATATCAGCTATCGAGGTTAGATTATTTAGTTATCAAACTTAATGATCTCGCCTGTTGTTAATAAATGCAGAGATTCTGGAATCATTTATTATTCGAAACAAGCCCACTTACTACACATTTATTTATTAACTATTGTTCCCCATCGTTTCCATATTCCAATCTGCTCAAATCAATTGCTTGTCAGAACTAATTTTAAAATTTCTAACCAGTTTAGAAATTTTGACTTTAAATGAACAAACATGACAAGTGTTTTCAATTAGTATTTTCTCACCTTTTCTACTTTAAATATCAATGTAAATTTTAATCTATCTTTCTAATCTAATTCTTCAGTAGATGAAGTCCATTTGGCGTAAATCAGGTCTACATTTAAAAAAATCAATGTTTTAAAAAAACATCTTACTAATTAGTAACAAATCGGTCAAAGATGCTACATTATTTTGTTGTATAAATTGGGTTACATTTCCACCTTGTGTTTATAATATTTAAACACTCCCTAATTTAGGTAACAGTGCACATTGCAGCAGTCACAAAAGAAACCATGTACTTCTGATTGGTAACATTTGTTTTAACCAATTTTGGTTTGTGAAACATTCAACATGGAGACAAACTACAGCATCATGTTAAGAGCACAATTTTAAAATATTGTAACATTAAGCTAAAATGTGTCCATAGATGTGATGTTTTTGCATGCTTACATTGGGACATTTGTTATTTCAGAGAATTGTTACTGCACATGTGGCCATTCAGCCTCGAGACAGTCAGTTCCCTTGCACAGCATTCTATTCAATCCGACTACCCCAGCCTTTTTCCTTGCAACCCTTTTCCTCACCATACCAGTACCCATCCAATTATCACTTGAAAGCCCTAATTGATCCAGTTTCCAACTTTGCAGGCTGCAAGTTTTTGGATCATTTAGCAACGAACAAAGCTCACATTTCTATGCCCATTATTTGGAATCAGCTGCTCAAGTCCTTGAATCATTGGCAAACGAGGAAAAAGGTCACCTGCCATATCTAAATCTCCCATCTATCAAATCTCCTCTCATTCTTTCACCAAATTTACATAATTTGTAAATCGCTAATTAAAATATGACCTCAATTAATTTATTTTCCCCCCCAAACGAACATAATTAAATTTATAATTCTAATCTTTTATTCCTTCCAACCACTACCCAAAATATTCTCTCATCCATTCTAAAGACTCAAGTGTGGCTACACAAGTACTGGTATCTCTTCCAACTGTACATTCTTCATTTTAATGACCAATCATTGATCAGGTTACTAATCTTTATAGCAGAATTCTCCCAATCAAAATTAAAAATAGACAGATTTCTCCCTTTTGGATATAAACAAACCAAAAACTGACTACATTTTCCTAGGGCTACAGCACTTAACATTTCACATGAAAAAACAAACATTTAAGTAATTAGTATATTAAAAAATATGTTGTCTTATGTTTCATTATTTGTTATAAATTAACAAATATCCTTTCAACATCTATTTCAACTGTTAGTTGATCATAAATTAATTGATTTCAAACGAGTTTATTCTACATCAAGTTATCTTAAAAGGTTTCTTCTAATCTCTACTTCACACATTCAATCTTTTATTAAGTACAGTAATCATTTCAACAAAGCAAAATTTGCATTTTCTCTTTTTACTTCTCACTCACACCTCCAGTATTAACTATTTTAATAATTTGCCTTAACAAATACTGGGTACTTCAATCATTCTAATTGGATTCCACATCTTCACAATGAAGAATATTTTGATCCCCAAACTGCAAATATTCTGAATGTTACATTAACACAATTATAGTAATAACTTAATTTGCATTGAATGCAAACTTACAATTAATTATTATTAGTCTCGTTGACAGTGGTATATCAAATGCAATTTAAAATATTTTACAATTCCATTCATGGTTTCCCTTTTCCAGATTAGAAGTTGGACATCGATAGCTGTGTACACACTTTTTTGTTTTGATATTCATTATGTCCACATAAAGTGTCAATTGCAGACAGGAAAAGTAGTTCAAATTCCACCCGGCATTCCAGAATTTCATATCATGAATTTAGATTAACACACATATGCTTTAGTGCTTCATTGTTCTTGAGTTACTCTTCATCATAATACAATTTCTTACAACTGTCATAATAGTAATCTTGATGAACATTTTGAAATTCTATAAATACTCTTTTGTACAGAAGTGATTATCTCCACCCATCAGCATTCATTGCAGTCCGATTTTGTTACATCCAAACCATTTCCAAGGATTCCAACCATTAATGGAATGACTATGCATTCAACACACAAGAAAATGAAACTCAGGTGGTTTAGATAAGAGAATAACGAATACCAATACAAATTAATTTTGCTGAATGTTTTTTTTAATGTGGCAATTGATAAACCACTTCAATGAAATAATTTAAAGCTTTATTTTTGCACCTGTATTCAATGGCTCTTTGATGTCTATCAACATACATGAACTAAATGTTCTATTAAGTAATCAAGTTGGTTAATAGATAATTTTGTGACAGATTACATACAACATCTAAATTTCTAAAGGAACAGATATTATTTCTACACCTTTCTCCTGCTTAAAAAAACAAATCTTCATTCAATTTCAGGTACCAGTCAGTAGGAAACGTGAATTATAAATTAATTTGTCAAAATATAGTTCTGACTTAAGAAATACATTTGTAAACAAATGACCACAAATACACACATTAAATTATGTATACAGATCCAAATTTCAAGTTTTTAAATTATATGATTCAGAATAAATACTATTTATTTTTAATATTGAATTGATGAGGATACCTGAAAATCCCTTAGCATAATTTATTAAAAGCAAATCTCTCTTTGGAACACTTTTTGAACAATTTACAAAACAGCTGAACTTAGAATCCCTTTAGTTACATGAATCTAAGTTTTCAAATACTTAGCTATGTATGACAATGTTTAAAATATTACTACAACTTCTCTAATGCCTATAAAAAGTTCAGAAAATACTACTATTTTATAAGTTACTCGAACAACTGAACCTCTTATCCAATTAAGACAGTAAGCTACAAATCGAATAATATTTCAGTAGGTAATTATATTGTAATCAAGTATATGTCATTTTTATTTATACAGGGAGTTTGATGATTTGAAGCTTAACGAATTAAACAACATAAAATTAGAAGTAAATCTTATACCAAGTTTAATTGGTGTATTAGGAATGGTACAAAGGGTTGGCTCAAGGGGATGAATGGTTTATTTGACACTTCTGTTTAATCATTGAGAGACACCTGAACTAAAAATGGTTAAACTTGGTAGAAAACTAGGCTATTCTTAACCTTCAACAAACTGTACACTTAATAATATTCAAGGCTCTTCATTCATGATTAAAAAAAAATTAAAAATATCTTAACCAGAATTTAAAAAAATATACCCAAATTTTGCCAACTAAACCTACCTCCATTTGAATTTGTCATTATTCCCTTATCAGACCTTTGCCTCTAATGGACAACTGATTATATAAATCACAAGTAGAATTGATTAGAACACCTATTACTTGATGGAGACTGAGGGAGGAAAACAGATTTGATTTCTAAAGTGAGTTTATGTTGGAAAGTTAGAGAGCAAAAACCAAATTCATACACTTGAAATAGAAGAGTACCAAAAAGGGAACTGTTAGCAGTACTTTCGCTATCCTTCGGCAGCTGGCTTCAGTGGATCTTTGTTGAACCTTATGAACACACATTTCAAACATGGCTAGAATGGGATCGGGATAAAGCAACTACCTTCCACAAACTTAGAATATAACTTTGATTATTAATATGCAACATTCAACTTTTTTTAACCGATTCAAATCAGATTAATGAAATAGAGTCCATTGTGAAGCTCATTTCAATTTCTCTAAAAAGGTTTTTCTAATATTAATAAAATGTGTTACAGAAAGGCATTACTTGGTTAATTGTTCCCTGCTCTTTTCAGAAACATTATTACTTCTAGCTTATCCACCCTCTTTCCATCCAAAGATTCCCAACACTTAGCCCAAGTTTGACTACCATTGCCTTTCTTTGTACACCAACATTTTAGTAGACCACATTTATTTCCATTACCATCTTCATACTGTCCATGGACATGGGAAAGGCTCCCCCCACCCCCATTTTTACTGTGATTCATGCACACTAAGTTTTAAAACTGTTATCTCTACATCAGCATTAACCTTTCATGCTTTGACATGCATGAACTGAAGACCAACCACGTGTGTGTTATTGAAAAAGTAAGATTTATATTTCTTTAAACATATGATCCAAGTAAATGCACATGGTAACAATGGCAATCAGAACAATATTTATAAATGAAAAGTGGAAATATATGCACATATTTGTTTAAACAAACTGAAGATTAGTTCAAATGTTAATATACTAGTGTTTTGGACCAGAAAATTTGAATGTACTTACAATAATTGATCTCATATTTGTGTTGCTTCAAACAAACATTTTTTGGTGTAAATGTGAGATAGATAAATTGATTACACAGTATATTGTCCATTATTGATCTCCAAACACACATGCTTCAACAGAAAATGCAATCAGCTTTATTAGAAAGTTGCAGAATACAGAGTGCAGGATTCCAAGAAACGATTAACAATGCATATTTTAATAATTCTAAAGTTGTGAGAATGATTACAGAAACATTAGTGACGTTAATATGATATTCACAACTTATCATGAAAGATGAAGGGATTCAAATATCGACACCAATACAATCAATGTTATGTAAATCAGCCTGAAATAAAACAATGCCATTAGGTTGTATATGTGGACTTTTAAAAACAAAAATCATGCACAGAATTATGCCTCATTGGTCCAATCAAACCGGCTAGATTCACATCAAGCAACAAAATTTACAATATCAGATTGTATCTGCATATTCATATAAGAGTAATGCAAATACTTCCATAAAACAATTAAATCTTTTAAAAGTGTCTTGGATTTAATAACAAAGAACACAATCCATTTTGTACTGTAATTATCAAAATAATCCTCAAACCTATTATTCTATAAAATTGCAAATCTTTCATAAGTTTAAAAATTGTTTTATAATGTTTCATTTTTTTAAATTTTGACAACTAAATATGTTGAACAGTGTGAATTATAAATCCAATGTATTTATTTGGATATGCAAACTCCAGAGGTCAAGCACTTTAATATAAATCAGTTATTTAAATTCATCATCAGGATTACCCTGAATGTAAAGAAAAAATAAGGAACTGTTCTTATTCACAAACATATGCTATTTAACAATTTGAAAAGTTTTTTTTTTTAAATAATCAATCACCACTTCATTTGTCCTTAATCAAAGCAGCTTTTACTCCACGTTTGTAACTTTTTAACATTTGAAATAATCATTCTCTTTGCAAGGATTGCAATAAAGTAATAAAACAAATATGCAATATTATATACTCTAATGTGAAGAAGGCATACATCAGATTTAAGTTTAAAATATTATGGAAGAAAATTCCCCCCCAAAATTCAAACTTTTATATAAATATAAGTTTGATGACAAGTTCTTATCACACATACCAACTGCACAACTATGTTTTTTTGCAAATTAGGAACGGGAAGTTAGTTTGAAATAATTTATTTTTTTAACAACATTATCACACCCAGGTACATAAAGATGAAATGGGTATTTTTAACCACAAAAGCAGTTAACATTTTACATTTGGAAACTTGGGTTCCCCAATTAAAATAACATGTTTTTTAAAATATAAGCTTTTGGTTAGCTTTTTGATAGCTTCCAAATTAAATTTCCTGGGATTTCTGGGATTTAAACCAAATTCAAAAACAACTATTCGAAGAGCTAAAAAAACTAAGATACATTTCAAATTTGATCTAACTACTTGAAAAACTACACTGCGCTGATACAAATGTCACCCCCTCCCAAATGTTGCCATAAAGTTATCTTCTGCAAATTGTCAAATTCTGAATGTTACATATTGTATTATATTTCTGCCAGGATGTCTTTCTGAAATGAAGCTTTTAAAACAGCACTGTGGTTAAACGTTTCAATCACAATGTCCAGTTAGTTCTTTCTGTAATTAAAGTGGAGTACTTGTGTTTGAATGATCAATTCACCAGTTAACCAAATTAAATTGGTATTTTCATATTTTGTTATTTATATAGACATACTTTACACATCCTCACAATAGACAGTTATTTTATCTTGTACAGAGCGGTCTAAAAATAGGTAATTATAGACAAACAACCGAATCAAGGATAGCATGAATTCCCCACACAATCAGAACATTTTTCGGGGTTTAATGACATCAGAAAAGATAACGCTTTCATGCCATTTAAGTAAAAACAATTTGTTGTTCATTACTGATCACTACATATTTGGACTTCATTAAGATTATTATGATTTTCGGAGAAAGGAGAGTAACAATCCATTAAAAAAATCATACGATCGAAACAAAAGGTTTTGCAGTCGCGAACGTAAATGAAATGGCAAATTAATTGCGCGTTTTAGGTCAATGTTAAATATATAAAAACGTGGTATGCGCTCGATAGGGCGTTATGTTAAAGCCGAGAGCTACATTCACGTTCAACAAATGAAAGGTTAAAAATGGCCAGATATTGACAATTATTTTCTAACTATCAGAGGGTTCCAGCTTCAGGAGAGGGGGACCGGGATTTTTTTTTTTAAAACATAAAACGGTAACTTAGCGTTAAACAAGTTTAAATCAGCAATACCCAGAATTTTTTAAAGACGAATCCGCCAACAGAAAGAAAAACCCACACGAGTTTAATTTCGGACGTGGGGCTTCTTCTGTTCGTTCATTTTGAACACTTCCATCACTAAAACTGAAGAATATGATTGGAGTTAACCGTTGTTGTTTCCTTCACAAATATAAAAAAAAAGCTCCCATTACAAAAAAATAAGGCTACGTTTCAACACGAATGGCTACAAATTTGATCGATTTTAGTATTTAGGGCAACATCTATGCGTAAATATTACAACCAACGACCCTTTAAGACAAAGATATCCAAATCCAATTTTAGAACGGCAACGACGTCTTGTGGGAGCCATCGCGCACCACCCAGATTTAAATTAAAGAAAAACTATGTTCACTTTCAAAATCGCTTCCAACCAACATTTCGATGCGATCCTACAATTATCTTCTTGGTGGGTCAAACCGATAGCTAAGGAATTGAGAGTTTAAAAAAAACACACACAATTACAAAGAAAAAGTGTTAAATATATCAAGTATTTACGTCTCGTTTATTAAAGAGCAGCCATTGCAAGGTTTCAGCTTTGGTGGCGACGCGCGGGGTATCTCCTGAACGTGAAGTCCTTTCAAAGCTGGGCAAGTAATTCAGCTTGGAGGGAAGAGAAGACACGCGATGCCGAGATCACCGCGGAAACAACCCCTCACCCCCACCCCTCAATCTCTACCCAAAGATGAGCCCCCCCTCCTCTCCTCTCCTCTCCCCTCCCCTCCTCGGGGCAATCGACGAGAACAATTTCTCGCACAACCACCACCACACCGAAGGGCGCACCACAACCAGGGGAGTTTTCGCGCCATCGTTCTTGTATATGGCAGAGTGATTTAAACCAATGAATGAAATCAGCAGGCAGGGGGGGTGGGGGGGGGGGAATTCGGTCAATTGGTAGCGAGGCTGAAGGCGCATGATAGGATCCAAGAGTCCGGCTACGTACGAATGAGAAGGCGCAAAAAAAAAAGGAAAACCGTCGCGATTAGCAATCCAACAAATATTATTCCACAATTGGGATATTTATCCGCTTCCTCTGACATTACCCTCCCCCGCACCCCTCCCTTCCTGGGGATAATTGAATAGCTAGGATTCCTCACGTGAGAGGTTGATGTGTAGTTTGACCACGTGGCTCATTCAGTCGGAATTTTCTGGGATTTTTTAGAGCAGCATTTTATTTAGAGGCGGTGCTTATGGTAACGTAGTGTGACATTTTCACAGCCTGCTTGCGAAAGGGGTTTTGGGGGAAAGACCAAAAAAATATATAGTTTTTTTTCCCTCTCTCCGCAGCCCGCCATCCTAGACTGTTAATACTACTATTTGTTCTGAGTTTTTCTTTTGAGGACTCCTCCTCCTCCTCTTCTTCACATTTGTATTTAATTCGACCGATTGTTTCTCCAAAGGGGAAGATAAAGAAGGACATATCTTTTGCTTTTTGGTAGTTTTAGCAACATGAACAAGCTCTATATTGGGAATCTCACCGAGAACGTAACCACTGTGGACTTGGAAAGTCTGTTCAAGGAATGGAAGATTCCCTTCATTGGACAATTCCTTGTGAAGACTGGTTATGCGTTTGTCGATTGCCCAGATGATAACTGTGCTATGAAAGCTATAGATACCCTGTCAGGTAAGCAGTTTTTTCACAAATGTATCCACGAAACCTCGTGTTTAGAAGCCAACTTGCCGTAAACCTTGTTTGTGGAGAGGCCTAAAACAGCTGCTTGCGTCCTGGTTTAGCAGAAACTCTGGGGAGAGGAGGATGGTTCCTATTGAACACTTCAAAAATAACTCTTTCCAGAACACGCGCGTAAACCGCCCTTGCTCGGGCATCAGCGGAAGAAATTGCAAACTTTACCTGCTTCAATTTTTAACTCGAAATTATTATTATTATAATCTGTTCCATCCTTTTATAGCGGCACGCGGTCTTTTTTCCCTGCTGTTTATGAAATGTTGCAGCTTGTAAAAGCTAGCAAGAAACTAAGCGAAGGTCAATGCCGTGCAGAATGCTTTGTCGCTTACTTATTAAACTAATGGGTTTAAATAAAAAATACTTAAAATGGGCAAGTTGGTTCGTAATTGTATTGTGTAGGCCTTTAACGACCCTAGCGGCAGCTCGGAAGCATCATTCAAATCAATGCGCGCCCAGGAAGGGAGCGTGCACTTGTGTTTTTATATTTTAATTTTAGGGGGAAACGACAAATGAAATCCCATTGCCCCAGAATTTATCAACTATGAAGTTTATTTTCGTTCATTACGTGTGACAGCGCGAATTCGTTTCTGGTCGGCCATGCTGAGTCCCAAAAGTGTCCTTTAGGACTCGGCCACTAGAAACATGGCTGAAAATTAGAATACATAACAATTGTCCACGACTTTTTCTAATGTACTTGTTTACATCACTTTTGAGAGTGCGTTTAACTCTTTGCGTCTGTGTTCGAATTCCAGCTGTTCATCCGATTCAAAGATTTGTAACCTCGTTACCTGGGAAGTTGCTGATATCTGCACACTAAGATAAACGCACATAAATCAACTGGTCACTTTTAAAATGTATGTTGAATTCGCAATAATTTGGTAAACACGTGCATTTTGTCAATTTCTGCAGGTAAAGTTGAACTGCACGGAAAATCTATAGAAGTGGAGCACTCTGTTCCTAAACGTCAAAGGTAAATGGATTCGCTCATTCTAACTTGCATATACAAATTTAAATAAAACGCGTTTATTATTCCATCCGTCTATTTAGAGTTAAATGTGATCCAAACCATATGTATTCGACTATTGTGTAACATCTAATTGCCTATTTTAATTTGCTTATTTATTGTGTCTTTTGGGTAATGCATTATGTCCATAATCTTATTTCCTTAATTTACACTAGTTTTTCTAAATTTACTAAAACCGTTGGACCTAATGCCGTACTGTAAGCTTGTGGGTCAACAGGAAATGCTTTACGTTGTGTTAGCTGAGAAACACGTGAGGAGTTGTCAACCAAAGGGGGGGAAAACCCCAAGACGATTAAAGTTAAAACGTTTCCTTTATTATACACGAATAACTGAATCGATTTCAAAAGGATTGTGAACGTGTATTACTCCTAGACAGTTCCCATGTATGCACATGTAATCAACAATGAAATGCTGCTGAGATTATCCAACTACAGTATAGTTTGTACAGATAAAAATTGGAACTAAGCACTATTTTTCTTAAACCTTGAGAGAGCTTTGACCATTACAAGAAAGTGGGTAATTTTTTGGGGCTGTGATACCACAAGTTTATTGGTGGTCAAAATTGTTATTTTATAATTTTTAGTCCACATAAAATGCTAAAGCTTCAGTTTTTGATGGGATATGTTTCCAAGTTAGAGTTTTATTAATTTGACCAGGGTATGATGTTCCCCACAAGCTGAATACATGCATTTTTTTAATTTCTGCCTCAAGAGTGAACACATATTTGAGATGTGTATCAATTGAGAACGTTTTCCAGCTTTCAAATTGACTGCTTTTTGATCATGGACTCTTGTTCTAAATAAATTGGACATTTGTATAGAATGCTAAGAGGTAGTTGCTGAAAATATTTTCATGGATCCAAGGAGAATGTGAAGTGTTTGGTAGAAGAAACTTTTGGATAACATCCTGTGTGATCTACATTACTCATGTTCCAGGACTTGGGTATATAATAATTTGAGTAGGCTTGACTAAATTTTCAATTTGATTGCAAAGCATGAAGAAATTTGAAGTAACATTTTATGTACATGTGGGTTGAATGCAAAAGTGATGTGAATGACATAACTTGGACATTTAAGGCTGAATCTAAAAATCAGACTGATTTATTGAATGATTTTTTTTGTCTAACAATCCTGGTCTAAATTAAAGTCGATTCTTGTAAGATTTTCCATGTATCTGAATAAGTGAGTGTGACTTAGTTTTCTTCTCACAAAGTTGAAACTTTATATAATTCATCATTCTAGCAATGGTTTTGAACAATTCTTTGTGCACTGAAATTAGCCTCATAGATATGGACCAGGTTCACTTTCAGTATTGTTGCTATAATTCGGGCTTTCTTTAGAAAACATAGATTCTATTTGCATTTATTTAAAAAAGTTATTGCTCTGATCCTCTATTGCAGTAGCAATATTGTTTAAAATGTTTGCTCTTATATTAAAAAGTTGTGCTCTAATATCAATTGACAAGTTTATAATCTGTTCATCTTTTTACCCTTGCTTTGCTTGTGAATTTGTCCCTTTGTTTATACCTGGTTTTGAAACCTGTATTCTGTTTGTGTTGCAAACATATATTTACAAACTGAATCTGGATAACCGTTCTACAATTTAAAACTATGTACATTTGAAAACAAACACAAATGCTGAATATTATATTACGTTATGGCTTGTTGTTTTTGTGCTAAATTCCATTGGAATGGGTTTGATCAGATATGACATAAATATCTTTTGTGTTCCACACCAATTTGAGTTCTGAATGCATTGACGGTTACAATGTGGCGTCTCCAAAAAAAGTCATCTTTAAAGATAGATTTTTGTTTTAAATGCTTGTATTTGAATTACCAAATACTTGATAAGAGAACTATAATATTAACATTGTAATTGGTGTGAAATAGACCATTAAATGACCCCTTGTATATACATATACATTTTACAATTGGTATTGCATTTGTCAATGCTACAAAATAATAACGAGTGTTCTTCATATTGAAATTTAGATTGTTGAAATAAACGTTGTCTTTCTGTAAAAGAGAACGTCTTCAAAATTTGTAAACATCCGCATAGCTCAATTTGAGTTAAAACTTGGTATTCTTTTCCAAACAAACTCAAACACAATTTTTTGTTGGTTCTGGGGCCAGTGCATGAATTTAATTTGTCCCCTGTGGAGGAATGAAGGGGGCACTCAATCTTGGTTTGAGGATCTTGAATTAACCATAGTTTCTCATGAGTGCAAATTCTCATTTATTAAATGTAACGCAAAGGGTGTAACATTCTTGATCTTAACATTGGTGTTCTAGGCTAAACCTTGTTGTGGGTATAGAAAGGCTGGCTGTGCTTTGAATAATTCAAACAGTCTTGTGGAAATGGTTTGAAATTAATGTGTAAATTGCCTTTGTTCTGCGAATATGGGAACAATGAATGACAGAAAGTGGTTTATAGCCACGTGTTAGTACCCCTTTTGAAATGAAAGGGTAGATACATTTGCCTATAGTGGCTAGATTTGTGTATAAAATAAATGGGCTGTATTTAGATTTTTAAATACTACCATTTTTCAATCAGTACAAAATTGAGTTTATAAGTGTTCCTTTGTGGTTCAAAGAATATTTTCTTTTCAATTAAGTTTAGCAATTGTGAGGTTGAATAGAAAGGGTTTTTTTTAATCTCTTTTTAGATTCTGCAGATTTAGAGATTTGTAACCAATTTTTATTTTTATTTTTAAAACATTTTTGGGTTTGTTGCTAAAATACTTTTCAAATAGGGAAAGTTAGTTTGTATTCTTGGTTTCTTTAAACTTTTTTGCATGCAAGTCTGCTGAATATTTTGGGTGTTGTAATGTGTGGAAAAAGATTGATCAGTTACTTAGCTTTATTTAGTAACATTGCTTCTACAGTATTTGGAATCTTGCATATGTACCAGTATAGAAGCCCACCCAGTTAGTTTGCTGCTATGTGAATTCTGTGAGCTGTACATAAAGCCTTTCCTACACAAGTATTCACTTTGGTCTGAAGGACTGGATTTGGTGAACATGCCTTCTTTAGTTTTTTTGTATAATCTTACTTAAAATGTAACTTTTTGGAGAGGTGGTGTTGTGTAGTTGGAAATGGTAGGGATTTCAAATGGAAAAAGCTTGCTTTGCGAATAACAAACCAACAAATGACATAGGCAACTATTTCACACTGGTCTTCCTGCTCAGTTTTCATCAATGCACAATGTGCATATTTATTCAAATGCCAGAGTGCTGCATATATTCATTTTCAAGCTACGAAATTTAGTTTGAATTGTCTAGTTTTTTTGTGTGACATGATGTGCACAGTTGAGCAGTAAGGAGCTTCTCTCATTTTGCCTCGAGGCAAATGTAAGGGGCACTGCTAATCCACATCCTCATCACGTAAAGAAAGGTCAAGAGATGGTGTCAGTTAGGGTTGCCATAAAGTTGTGTTTGAGGCCAGAGGACCAATCGGGGCAAAGTGTGTTTGATTTGTTATTCAAAGTGAAATTCTTGGGCCCAGCAGTCACTGCATTCCAGCTCGCGTTGGAACGTTCAGAGTTGATGTGGGTACGCCCACCATTGCAAAAGCGACCTTTGTACCTGCTGTGAAAGGCAGGTTGGGAATATGGTGCCATAGAGCACTTAGTGAAGCGTTAAAAGGATGAAAGACTGCACACTGCAATTGGAGGGGGAATGGCTAAAACCTGCTTGGTAGAAGGGTGGGGATTTGTAATGGGGGATGGGTCAGATGACTTTGGCCTGATATGTTTGAATATATTTGCCTTTAATTCTCAAACTGCACAACAAATCTATGTGTCTGTTATGTGGCTTTTCTTTCCCCATGTCTTAGGACCAGCTGTTACTGGGAATGAATTGAAGAAAATAGTATGAATTTAATAATTTACCTTTTAATGAATTCCCAACTGTGACTAAGATTCTATTCATACTTGTGTTTGAACTCTCCCTTGCATTAATGTTTGTTGCGGCGTTCTGTAGTCTTGCTGTGATATCACAGCAGCTGGTGTACGATGGACACTGTACATGCTCTCAATCTGATTATGCAAACGGCCTGCTGTTATTTGTTGTGGACTGGGCAGTTTAGTGGGGGGAGGGGTGGGTGATGATCTGACATTTTCTACCTGGGGTTAGAATTTTAACTCGTACTTCATACAACTGTAAGTAAGCAAGTATTTCTGTTTAAATAACACCATCTTTTTCTTTTGAGGACAATTATAGTGCTTTTTAAAACTATAAAAAGCACTTCTCTTCATGTGCATCTTGAGTGAGGTTGAGGCCCAAACTGATTTGCGGTGCCTATAAGATTATTGAGAAATGGCTGTGAAGTGTGTATTCTTTATTCTGTCTGGAGTTATTTCCTCCTTGACCTCTGGCTGCAGTCGGTAAAGGGGCAGCCATTGCACACGGGACAGCCTGACTACTTTTGACGAGTAAGATTGCATTGGATGGGTGTTGTGGCTTACAGCTGTTGGGTTTTTGAAAGTATTATGGTTAAAATCATAGGAATAGTTTTCTGCATGTCATCTGATTTCTATGAGCGTGTCAATGGCTTTATAGACATATGAAGGAGAAACACGTTTGAAGACTTGGATCTGGTATTTATTTCCAGCAGGAATTTGCAAAATACAAAAAGAATGACTAGTATGATCTGACAACCTTGTTTGGTGTAGTGACTTAAATTGCATAACAGATCTTCTGACATATTTATATTTTAAGACTGGCGATAGGCTTTAATTTTCAATCTGGTTAATTTACTCAAGAAATTTCTCACCGTTAACTTCACTCTTGTCCTTATTTGGTTTTAAAAAGGTATATCTGCAAAACCTGCTTCATGTGTAAGTTTTAAGTGTGTAAATAAATTTCAAATTTGTGTGTTCAAATGTGTCTTAGATCAACTTCTGCCAGACAGCAGATGTAAATGATAATTTTTTTAAATTCAACTTGAAAGTATCTGCTGTAGTGTTGGTGACATTGTAGGAATGAGTAATTGGCTGCAATTACACTTTTTGGGAAAGTGAGAAAATTGTTGCATTAATAATTTAGTTACAAATATAGACACGCAGAATTTTAATTGGGGAAATACAAGCACCATTGTATTTGAATTGTGAGCAGCAACGCCTGGGAAGTAGCACAGAAATTTGGGCTCGATTTTTATGGATTAGTTGGATGGCATGCAAGCAGTTTTCACTTTCTGATTTGGAAACTAAAACTATTAATGATTGCCTTCTGAAATTAAGGTAAATTGTATACAATTAAATCCATTTGAAAAGCCTGCAATGACTGGTTGTTTACCTGGCCATATTCATCTCTGTTGTACCATTTTTCAAAATGGCTACGTTAAAGTAGTAGAACTTGAATGAGGAGTCATGTGTGGGAATTGTTGAATGGACCAATTGCCTCGTGTAGCTTGAACTTTGAATCCCTGTATATAATAAATCAAATAGTATTAAACTTGATTCAAAATCTGATTTGGATGTAATTGGTATAAAGTGGTATATTGGACATTTAATTTGGTATGAACTAATGACTATATCCAGATATATCGCCTATGCGCACATTCCTTAAGAAATGCCTTTTTGTGATATTTTAATGGAATCTAATAGTACATGGCAGAAATCTCATGTGACCATGATATGGTTGATAGAACCCTTGTTAAACTGTTTAATTCTGTTTGTATTTATTTTGTTGCTGTCTCAATTCAGAGAATTCTCAACATTTTGAAAGTTTGACTGTTTCTCCCCTCAACCCTTCAAACTCACGAAGCCATACTTATTTGCTCAATTAGTTAACTTGAAATGTGATAATTGGGTTAGTCTTTCTAAAATTAGTGAGAAGTCTTATCTTAAATTCCATAAATCAGCGAAGGATCTTGTTTGCAATGACCGCAATATTGAAAAATAGAATTGTAGTAGAGCAATTTTGATATGACTTGTCACATTTGTCTTTGAAAATTTCGTTCATATATTGATAATTTGTGAATGAAATTACTACAATCACTTTTGTTTCCACGAAATACAGAATTGAGTGTAATTTCATTAACCTTTTAAGAGAAATGTGTAAAGTTGATGTGTGTTAATTTTTTTTCAGCATTTCAATTTCTAGCTTTCATTGCTTAAAATCAAAAGTCATAAACTAATTTCACAGCATAATTCCATACTATTCCTCTGAGACAAAAAGAATTGCTTTGAATTAGACTCAAACAGTGGAACGTAACACTAAAGAGAAACAAAATAAAATAGGTGCAGGAGGAGGACATTTGGCACTTCATTGTGATCATGACTGATCATCCACAATCAGTAGCCCATGCCTGCCTTCTCCCTATATCCCTTGATTCCCCTAGCCCTTAGAGGTCCATCTAACTCTTTTTTAAATTCATCCAGTGAACTGGCCTCTACTACCTTCTGCAGCAGAGAATTCCACAAATTCATAACTCGCTAGGTGAAAACGTATTACCTCATCTCCGTTTTAAATGGCTTCCCCATTATTCAGAGACTGTGGTCCCTGGTTCCGGACTTCCCCAACGCTGGGAACATTTTTCCTGCATCTAGCTGGTCCAGTCCTTTTATAATTTAATATGTTTCTGTAAGATACCCTCTCATCCTTCTACATTCCAGTGAATACAAGCCCAGTCTTTCTAATCTTTCCTCGTATGACTGTCCCGCCATCCTGGAGATTAACCTCATGAACCTAAGCTGCACTGCCTCAATAGCAAGGACGTCCTTCCTCAAATTAGGAGACCAAAACGCACACAATACTCCAGATGTGGTCTCACCAGGGCCCTGTATAACTGCAAAAGGACCTACTCCTATACTCAAATCCTCTCGTTATGAAGGCCAACTTGCCATTAGCTTTTTTCACTCCTGCTGTACCTGCATGTTTACTTTCAGTGACTGGTGTACAAGGCCACCCAGGTCTCTTTGCACTTCCCTTTTTCCTAATCTGACACCATTGAGAAAATAATCTGCCTCCTGTTTTCTTGCTGCCAAAGTGGATAACCTCACATTTATCTACATTATACTGCATCTGCCCACTCACTCAACCTGTCCAAATCGCACTGCAACATCCTAGCATCCTCATTGCAGTTCACAATGCTACCTAGTTTTGTGTCTTCTGCAAATTTACTAGTGTTACTTTGAAATGATCCTGCATCTTTTGAATTATGCCCAGAAATTCCTGCCATTGCTGTTCCACCATCATTCATGCTAGGATCCTTTTCCAGTCGACCTTGGCCAGCTCCTCTCTCATGCCTTCATAGTCTCATTTGTTCAACTGCAACACTGACACTTCAAATTTAACCTTCTCCCTCTCAAATTACAGATTAATACATCATATTATGGTCACTACCTTTCTAGTGGTTCCTTTACCTTGAGTTCCCTTATTAAATCTGGTTCATTAGACAACACTAAATCCAGAATTGCCTTTTCTCTGGTCGGCTCCATTACAAGCTGCTCTAAGAATCCATCTTGGAGGCACTCTGCAAACTCCCTTTCTTGGGGTCCAGAACCAACCTGATTTTCCCAGTCTACCTGCATATTTGAAATCTCGCATAACCACATAACCTTTGTTACATGCCAATTTTAACTCCTGCTGCAACTTTCATCCTATATCCAGGCTACTGTTTGGGGGCCTGTAGATAATTCCCATTAGTGTCTTCTTACCTTTACAATTCCTCAATTCTATCCACAACGACTATACATCGTCATTCCCCATGTCACCCCACCCAAGGGATTGAATTTCATCCCTCACCAACAGAGCTACCCCACCTCCTCTGCCCACCTGCCTGTCCTTTCTATAGGACGTATAACCATGCATATTCAGTTCCCAGTCCCGATCCTCCTGCAGCCATGTCTCTGTAATCCCTACAATGTCATATCTACCAATCTCCAACTGAGCCTCAAGCTCATCCACTTTACTACTTATACTTCGTGCATTCATATATAATACTTTTAATATATTACTCACCTCACTTTTCACATCGATTCCTATTTCACTTAGCCATACTCTCCTATCCCTTTGAGCTTTCTGCCCCGTTAATTCTGGGTGTCTTTCCTATATACTATTTCCTATATATTATTTCCTATATACTATTTCCTATATACTATTTCCCTTTATTTCCAATTTGTTTCCTACCCCCACTATTTAGTTTAAACCCACCACTTGCTTGCCAGAATGCTGGTCCCCCGCCTGTTAAGGTGCAACCTGTCCCTTTTGTACAATTCACCCGTCCCTCAAAACACATCCCAGTTTTCTAAGAATCTAAATCCCTGCCCCTGCACCAGCTCCTCAGCCGCACATTCAGATCCCCTATCTCCATGTTCCTGCCCTCACCAGCATGAGGAACTGGAAGCAAACTGGAGATAACCACCCTGGAGGTCCTGCTTTTGAGCCTTCTTCTGAGAAACGGACCATCTCACACACAGACCAATTATAAATTAGTGTAAATTTAATTTGTGGATACATTTCCTTTAGCATTCATAAGTTAGCCAGTTTAATATTGTTTTGTTTCTCATTGGTTATTCTAAAAACAGTTGAATAAATGATCAATTGCAAATTTTAACTTAAATGTATCACATACAGTTTTCAAAACTAAGGTTTTGTTACAAATTTTCTGTCAATATGAGTGGAATTGTAATCACCACTTTGTAGCAATGTAGCTTAATAATAAATGTAGTGAACTAACTGTAAATTCCTGCCATGTAACTATTTGAAATCATTCTATTCATTGCAACTTCTGTTTGCAGTGAGAACCCTCCTCTGAGTTCAAATAAAACTTAGAAATGTGTGATTACATTTTTTTAGCTAATCATTCACTTGAGTAACCCAAATGGCAATAATGAAATAATGTGTTTACAATTTTTAATAGATTTTCTTAAGTATTGTGCTTTGCAAATGGTGAATCTTAAAAAAACACCGACAAGTTTGTCAGAATAAATGTTTTAGTCTTTAATCACGTATCACTGAAAATGACTAACTCTTTGACCAAGTGTTGAATTATATGCAAATAGAGATTTATTTTCTTTCTGCAATGACCACTTGTGTATTCCTCCAACTCCCTGCTACCATTACAGATTTAAAGCTGTTTTTGAGTAAATGTGTAAACTATTCTTGATTTGCTGGACAAGTGACTCTAATTGCAACAGCTGCAATTGATGGAAAAAGAGTAAGCAGCTGAAATGAAATACAATGAAGCTAATGAATGTTTTCTCGATGATTAATTATTACTTTGATAAGAAGTTGTGCAGATATAAGTTTTGGGAAAGCCAAGAATTGAGCATACAACTTCCACATAGTCAAATGTATGATTTATCCAAACAGCTTAAAAATCATTTTAATATAGCACAGAATTTGAGTTACTAAATTTCTTGCCAGTTTTTTAATCAAATTGACAGGTAAAAAATAAACTTAAAACACATATTTACCAATTTGTCATTTTTTATTGATATTTGTCTTTCTGCTGAAAATTGTTCATTGGATTACTATATTCTCACTCGCCGATCCTTAACTTACTCAAATGAATAAATCCTAATATCTTTAATTTTGTTAACATTTGTGTGCAGAAACTGGTGATTTGCTTGAATATTGAATATTATTGAGTATGATTGTGCTCGAAGCAGGATTTACTTTGCACATATGTAACTGCTGATAATAAAGAAGTTGAGGATTCAAATCTGATCTTGGTTTTGCCCAATTATGCACTTTAATAGGTCACCTACTGGTATTGAGGACTTTGATTTCTTTCCTTTCTTGCTAAACTAGTTGGACTAAGACCCATTCTGACATTATCTAAACAGCTGTAGCTAAAATTAAAGAGAAATCCCAGTCACATGGTGAACCTACAGCTTTCACAAGCACTTGGATAAATAGAGTTATTTACTGCATCTACAGTGCCCTCCCTAATGTTTGGGACAAAGACCAATCATTTATTTTTTTTTGCTTCGGTACTACACAATTTGAGATGTGTAATAGAAAAAAATACATGTCGTTAAAGTGCACAGTGTCAGATTTTAATAAAGGCCATTTTTATACATTTTGTTTCACCATGTAGAAATTCCAGTTACATTGTTTATACATAGGCCCCCCATTCCAGGGCAACATACTTTTTGGGACACAGCAATGCCATGTATATGGAAGTTGTCATGTTTAATATTTTGTTGCATATTCTTTGTATGCAATGACTGCTTGAAGTCTGTGATTCATAGACATCACCAGTTGCTAGGTGTCTTCTCTGATGATGCTCTGCTCAGCCTGTATTGCAGCCATCTTTAGCTTATGCTTGTTTTGGGGGCTAGTCCCCTTCAATTTTCTCTTCAGCATTTAAAAGGCATGCTCAATTGGGTTCAGATCGGGTGATTGGTCACGAGAATTTACCATTTTTTAGCTTTGAAAAACTGTTGCTTTAACAGTATGTTTGGGATCATTGTCTTGCTGTAGAATGAACGGCTGGCCAATGAGTTTTGGAGCATTTGTTTGAACGAGCAGATAGGATGTGTCAATACAGAATTCATTATGCTACTACCATCAGCAGTTGTACCATTAATGAAGATAAGTGAGCCAGTACATTCAGCAGCCATACATGCCCAGGCCATAACACCCCCACCATAGTGTTTCACAGATGGGGTGGTATGCTTTGGATCTTGAGCAGTTCCTTCTCTCCTCCATACTTTGCTCTTGTCATCACTCTGATATGTTAATCTTCGTCTCATCTGTCCACAAGACCTTTTTCCAGAGCTGTGGTTGCTCTTTTACGTACTTCTCGGCAAACCTATTGGCCATCCTATTTTTGTGGCAGTGACAGTGGTCATTGACAAATCCACACCTGACTCCCAAAGAGTGTTTCTGATCTGTCGGACAGGTGTTTGGAGATTTTTCTTTGAGAGAGAGAATTCTTCTGTCATCAGCTGTGGAGGTCTTCCTTGACCTGCCACTGCCTTTGCGATTAGTAAGCTCATCAGTGTTCTCTTTCTTCTTAATGATGTTCCAAACAGTTGATTTTGGTAAGGCTAAAGTTTGGCTGATGTCTCTAACAGTTTTATTCTTGTTTCTCAGTCTCATAATTGCTTCTTTGACTTTCATTGGCACAACTTTGGTCCTCATGTTGATAAACAGCAATAAAAATTTCCAAAGGTGATAGAAACTTGCATTAAGGAGGCAATTAAACACACCTGAGCAATTACAAACACCTATGAAACCATGTGTCCCAAATATTATGGTGCCCTGAAATGGGAGGAACTCTGCATAAATACTACTGTAATTTCTACATGGTGAAATCAAAATATAAAAATGGCCTTTATTAAAATCTGACAATGTGCACTTTAACCACATGTGATTTAAAAAAAAAATGTTTTTCTATTACAAATCTCAAATTGTGGAGTACAGAGGCAAATAAATGGGTCTTTGTCCCAAACATTATGGAGGGCACTGTAGACGCAGTAAATAACTCTATTTATCCAAGTGCTTGGGAAAGCCTTGGGTTCACCATGTGACTGGGATTTCTCTTTAATTTTAGCTACAGCTGTTTAGATAATGTCACAATGGGTCTTAGTCCAACTAGTTTAGCAAGAAAGGAAGTTGTTTTTTAAATATCAGAATGCCGACTATGAATAAATGGCACTAAATCCCAAAACTAAATGACACTTTTAAATTTATTTCTAAATTTGTTCAATGTCCAAGGCAAACGACCTGTATCGAATTAGTTCCAACAGCAACTGCAATTCTGTTGATAGAAATAATATTTGGGGGAATGTATTTGGGGGATCTACTTAATTTTGTTTTCAAAGGGTTTCTTTAAATACTTTCTCCTATGGCTTTTTTGTTGATTAAAAAGTAGAAACATGCTTCCCTTCCATTCGTGGCCCTTGAAATAAATATTTAAATTTTGGCGAATTTAGATTCTGATCATCTAAGTGCTAAATAGTTTCTTCATCTGCTATTTTCAGTAGTTTTTTTTTCTTTACACTGATTTAATCTCCATGTATATCTGTATGGTGTACAATTTTGGTTGCCAAATTATAGGAAAGATGTCAACAAAATAGAGAGAGCACAGAGGAGATTTACTAGAATGTTGCCTGGGTTTCAACAACTAAGTTACAGAGAAAGGTTGAACAAGATAGGGCTTTATTCTTTGGAGTGCAGAAGGTTAAGGGGGGACTTGATAGAGGTCTTTAAAATTATGAGAGGGATAGACAAAGTTGACGTGTATAAGCTTTTTCCATTATGAGAATAGGGAAGATTCAAACGAGAGGACATGATTTGAGAATTAAGGGACAGAAGTTTAGGGGTAACATGAGGGGGAACTTCTTTACTCAGAGAGCGGTAGCTGTGTGGAATGAGCTTCCAGTGGAAGTGGTGGAGGCAGGTTCGATTTTATAATTTAAAAATAAATTGGATAGGTATATGGACGGGAAAGGAATGGAGGGTTATGGCCTGAGTGCAGGTAGATGGGTCTAGGTGAGAGTAAGTGTTCGGCACGGAGTAGAAGGGCCGAGATGGCCCGTTTCTGTGCTGTAATTGTTATATGGTTATATCTGAGTGAATTCAAAATTTTATACTTTTAAGAACTAACTAGCTTTCTAATATATGTGTGTGCATTGCATTTGTGTTTAATCTTTACTATGCCTTGCATGTTAGTGAAATGGACAACTAACATAAGGTCAATTATAGCTAGTATAAATTGATACACTTTGAATAAAAGGACAGGTTTGTAAAGCTTTAAATAATCCTTGTAGGATTAAAAAATTTAACTAAATAGATTCTTGAAAATAAGTTTCTAATACAAAACATTTTTTAAAAGCAAGATAATGTCTTTTGTAAATAGCATTTAAAATACAAAAGTGCGTTGGTTGTGCAGCAGTTTGAATATTGTGCCTAATTTTGAGTCCTAATTCAGAATTATTTCCAGGTGCTCTAAAGGGCGTGTGGATCAAATGAATGAAAAATATATCAAAATTAGGGGGTAGTTACAATAGACAGTAGGTGCAGGAGTAGGCCATTCAGCCCTTTGAGCCAGCACCGCCATTCAATGTGATCATGGCTGATTATCCCCAATCAGTACCCCGTTCCTGCCTTCTCCCCATATCCCCTGACCGATATTTTTAAGAGCCCTATCTAGCTCTTGAAAGCATCCAGAGAATCTGCCTCCACCGCCCTCTGAGGCAGAGAATTCCACAGACTCGCCACTCTCTGTGAGAAAAAGGGTTTCCTCGTCTCCGTTCTAAAGGGTTTACTCCTTATTCTTAAACTATGGCCCCTGGTTCTGCACTCCCCCAACATCAGAAACACGTTTCCTGCCTCTAGTGTGTCCAAGCCCTTAACAATCTCGTATGTTTCAATGAGATACCCTCTCATCCTTCTAAACTCCAGAGTGTACAAGCCCAGCTGCTCCATTCTCTCAGCATATGACAGTCCTGCCATCCCGGGAATTATCCTTTAAAACCTATTTTGCACTCCCTCAATAGCAAGAATGTCCTTCCTCAAATTAGGGGACCAAAATGGCATACAATACTCCAGGTGTGGTCTCACTAGGGCTCTGTACAACTGCAGAAGGACCTCTTTGCTCCTATATTTGATTCCTCTTGTTATAAAGGCCAACATGCCATTTGCTTTCTTCACTGCCTGCTGTACCTGCATGCTTACTTTCATAGACTGATGTACATGGACCCCCAGATCCCGTTGTACTTCCCCTTTTCCCAACTTGACGCCATTTAGACGCCATCTGCCTTCCTGTTTTTGCTACCAAAGTGGATAACCTCACATTTATCTGCATTAAACTTCATCTGCCATGCATCTGTCCACTCCCCCAACCTGTCCAAGTCGTCCTGCATTCTCATAGCATCCTCCTCATAGTTCACACTGCCACCCAGCTTTGTGTCATCTGCAAATTTGCTAATGTTACTTTGAATTCCTTCATCCAAATCATTAATGTATATTGTAAATAGCTGCGGTCCCAGCACTGAGCCTTGCGGTACCCCACTAGTCACTGCCTGCCATTCTGAAAGGGACCCGTTAATCCCTACTCTTTGTTTCCTGTCTGCCAACCACTTCTCTATCCATGTCAGCACTCTACCCCCAATACCATGTGCCCTAATTTTGCCCACTAATCTGCTATGTGGGACCTTATCAAACGCTTTCTGAAAGTCCAGGTACACAACGTCCACTGGCTCTCCCATGTCCATTTTCCTACTTGCATCTTCAAAAAATTCCAGAAGATTAGTCAAGCATGATTTCCCCTTCGTAAATCCATGCTGACTCAGACCGATCCTGTTAAGGCTATCCAAATGTTCGGCTATCTCATCTTTTAATTGACTCCAGCATCTTCCCCACCACCGATGGCAGGCTAACTGGTCTAATTCCCCATTTTGTCTCTCCCGCCTTTCTTAAAATAAGGGATAACACTGGCTACCCTCCAATCCACAGGAACTGATCCTGAGTCTATAGGACATTGGAAAAGTATCACCAATGCATCCACAATTTCTAGAGCCACTTCCTCAAGTACCCTTGGATGCAGACCATCAGGCCCTGGGGTTTTTTCAGCCTTCAGTTCCATCAGTTTATCCAACACCATTTCCTGCCTAATGTGGATTTCCTTCAGTTTCTCTGTTACCCCAGATCCTCTGGTCACTACTATATCAGGAAGATTGTTTGTGTCCTCCTTAGTGAAGACAGATCCGAAGTACCTGTTCAAATCTGCCATTTCCTTTTTCCCCCAAATAAATTCACCTTTTTCGGTCTTTAAGGGTCCAACTTTGGTCTTAACTAATTTTTTCCTCTTCACATACCTAAAGAAGCTTTTACTATCCTGCTTTATATTCTTGGCTAGCTTACCTTCGTACCTCATCTTTTCTCCCTGTATTGTCTTTTTGGTTATTTTCTGTTCTTTAAACATTACCCAATCCTCTTGCTTCCCGCTCATCTTTGCTACGTTGTACTTCTTCGCTTTAATTTTTATACTGTCCCTGACATCCCTTGTCAGCCACAGTCGTCCCTTTCTCCACTTGGATTCTTTCTTCCTCCTAGGAATGAACTGATCCTGCACCTTCTGTATTATTCCTAGAAACACCTGCCATTATTGTTCCACTGTCATCCCTGCTAGTGTATCTTTCCCGTCAACTTTGGCCAGCTCCTCCCTCATGGCCCCATAGTCCCCTTTATTCAACTGCAACACTGACGCCTCCGATCTACTCTTCTCCCTCTCCAATTATAGATTAAACCTGACCATGTTATGGTCACTGCCTCCTAATGGCTCATTAACCTCGAGGTCCTTTATCAAATCCGGATCATTACATCACACTAAATCCAGAATTGCCTTCTGCCTGGTAAGCTCCAATACAAGCTGTTCAAAGAATCCATCACAAAGGCACTCAAAGTCCCTTTCTTGGGGTCCAGTACAAACCTGATTTTCCCCGTCTACCTGCATGTTGAAATCTCCCATAACAACCACAGCATTACTTTTACTACATGCCAATTTTTACTCCAGATTCAACTTGCGCCCTATGTCCAGGCTACTGTTTGGGGGGCTGTAGATTAGTCCCATTAGGGTCTTTTTACCCATACAATTCCTTGGTTCTATTCATACTGACTCCACATCTCCTGTTTCAATGTCACCCCTTGCAAGGGACTGAATTTCATTCCTCACTAACAGGGCAACCCCACCCCCCTCTGCCCATCTGTCTGTCTTTTCGATAGGAGGTATACCCTTGAATATTCAGAATATTCCCAGCCCTGGCCCTCTTGCAGCAATGTCTCAGTAATTCCCACAACATCATACTTGCCAGTTCCTAACTGAGCCTCGACCTCCTCCACTTTATTCCTTATACTTACAAATGTGAAAAGGTGAAAGGAAATACTTTCAAAATTGGATGTTTGGTGCACAGTATTTAGTCAGACGTACCTGTGTATTTTTACTGGGGAGATTTTAGCACAGAACATTAAACATTTCATATCGCCACTGTTTCAAGTAGTATGGTGTTAATTTTTTCAGGGATTGTTACTCAAATGTGCAAGAGATAGTAGAGATAAAATCATTAAGAATTACATTAATTCCCTGATTCAACCATTTTATATCTTAAATATATCAATTTTTAGAACACCAAAAATGTGACATGCTTTGACAAAATGAAATAAAGAGGTAATTTCTGCATTAATTTCATTATAATTCAAAACATTTTCAAGTTTGTTGCTTTGCAGAGATGCATGTTTCACAGTAATAAGCAAAACGTTTGATGAATATGGCATTAAGTGTTCTGAATGGCCATATTTCAAAGAGTGTAAGGGTGGTTACTCTTGGTGTCCACCCTATTTTTGAGTAACCACTGTTACACCACAATGGTAAATTAAGACCAAAGATGTTCCCTAGGAGATTGAAATTTTTCTAGGTTGAAGAAGTCAATAGATAATGAAATTATGAGAAGTAATTAACTTTATATCAAGATTCTGTAAAAACTGCTGCATGCCAAAATTAGTGAATATCTTTGGTGTACACCATCACACCCGTAACACCAGCATTTTGCAGTGGCTATATTTCCATCAAATTATGTACCTGCCGTCTCTTATTATGTATGGACAATTACTTCCATAAAGTTTATTCAAAACATGAGAAAGAAATTACAAAAAAAAAAATACTGGAAGAAACTGGAGGAGCTGAAGAAACTGGAGGAGCTGAAGAATACTGGAGGAAACAGAAGAACATTCTATGTTAAACAAGGAATTTTGTTCATTGGTCATTTTCTCAAACTTCATGTATTATCGCTCCCTGTCATGTACTGCCGCTGTGAGGGTTTTTGATTAATCTGAATCATGTTGAAATAATTTATTTGTGAACTTCAGTTTTATATGTGATAGATGTCACACATTTTGTACCCAGTATTGTAAAAACCCACACCTGCATTTTGGTGACCAGAAGCTGCAAGTTTATATGCTGTCAAAAGAATAGTGAGATGTTGAACACTTTTTTTGTTTCATGAAGACAGATGCATGGAAAATGATATACCAGATCATTGTTTAAGTTAAATATCTCATATTTTTTTTATTATTGGATGGATAAGTTTTAAAACTGAAATCGGAATAAAGGAAGGGTAACTAGCATTTGTCACCCATTCCTTCTCTCCAGAGATGCTGCCTGTCCCACTGAGTTACTCCAGCTTTTTGTGTCTGTCTTTGGTTTAAATCAGCATCTGCAGTTCCTTCCTAACATTTGTCTAATTCTCTCGGGGCACTAAGTTTATAAAAACCTACTACTTTTGGAGCCTGTAAACACGGAGAAGACCATGTGGCAACGTGAATGGATTTGAAAATTAAGATGTCATTAGGGTGGATATAGAGAAATTTTTTTTAGTTCAAAATATGTCGTGATAGGAGCCGAATTAGGCCATTCAGCCCATCAAGTCTGCTCCACTATTTAATCATGGCTGATCTATCTCCCCCTCCTAACCCCATTCTCCTGCCCACTCCCCATAATCCCTGACACCCGTTCTAATCAAGAATCTATCTCTACCATAAAAATATCAATTGACTTGGCCTCCTCAGCCTTCTGTGGCAAAGAATTTCACAGATTCACCACCCTCTGATTAAAGTAATTCCTTCTCATCTCCTTCCTAAAGGAATGTCCTTTATTTCTGAGTCCTAGACTCTCCCACTAGAGGAAACAACCTCTCCACATCCACTCTATCCAAGCCTTTCACTATTCAGTATGTTTCAATGAGGTCGCCCCTCATTCTTCTAAACTCCAGTGAGTACAGGTCCAGTGCCATCAAATGCTCATCACGTGTTAGCCCACTCTTTCCTGGAGGTAAGTACCAGAACCACTAAAAGATCAAATGTTTTCTTCATGGAAAGCATGTTAAAATTGGTATGACATGGAACAAAGCGTGTGTGCAGGGAAGTGTTAATGGGGTGGGAGGAGATTCATATGGAGATTAGACATAGACCATTTGGGCTAAACCAATAGTCACTGGCAGCCGACTAGAAAAAGCTCCCTTTATTTGCACTCTGCCTTCTGCTATTCAACCAATCTTTTATCCATGCTTATCTTCCTTCCAATACCGTGGTCTCTCATCTTATTTAGCAGCCTCGTGTGCAGCACCTTATTAAAGACCCATCTGAAAATCCAAGTAAATCCACTGATTCTCCTTTTGTCTATCCTGCTATTTACTTCCGCAGACTTTCAACCGATTCGTCAAGCAAGATCTCCCCTTCACAAAACCATGCTGCACTTGAATTTGGTGGCCTTGCACCCTGCTAGAAATAGAATTTCAAGGATTAGCCGCGAGTCAACTACCAGCCCACCAGCCGTGAGTGAGTTAGTTGCCAGCACAACAGGCTTGATTGACTGAGACGCCAGCCCAAGAATCCATTTGGCGCACAATTTGCATACTAGCCCTCTGGAAACCGGCCCCTTCAGCCAACAACACCCCTAGCACTCCCCCCCCCCCCCCCCCCCCCCCCCCCCCCAACTGGCCACCAATATTAGAATTGGTTGAGAGGTGGAATATTGCGTTGGATGACCAGCCCTCCCTCCTGTGTGATATATATATATATATATATATGTATGTGTATATATATATATGTGTATGTATATATATATATGTATATTTGTGTGTGTATATATATATATCTCGCTCTATCTATCGCTCTCGCTCGTGCCAGGCCTGTGCGTTCAGCAGGGTAATGGTGTGTTGGACGATGCTGTTCCTTAGCCTGCTGGTGCGTGAACTGCGGCCCCTGTACCGCCTCCCTGATGGGAGGAGGGCACACAGTCCATGGTTGGGGTGTGAGGGGTCCTTAATGATTTTCCTCTCTCTCTCTCTCTCTCTCTCTCTCTCTCTCTCTCTCTCTCTCTCTCTCTCTCTCTCATAAAGAGAAATCCCCAAACACCTGTCCGACAGATCAGAAACACTCTTCAGGAGTCCGATGTGGATCTGTCATTGACTACTGCCTGCAGAAGACTTGATGAACAGATATACAGAGGCTCCACTACAAGATGCAAACCACTTGTTAGCCGCAAAATAGGATGGACAGGTTACAGTTTGCCAAGAAGTACTTAAAAGAGCAACCACTTCTAGAAAAAGGTCATGTGAACAGATGAGATGAAGATTCACATATCAGACTAATGGTACGAGGAAGGTATGGAGGAGAGAATGAACTGCCCAACATCCAAAGCATACAATAGATAATAGGAATCAGGAGTAGGCCATTCGTCCCTTTGAGCCAGCACTGCCATTCAATGTGATCATGGCTGATCATCCCCAATCAGTACCCGTTCCTGCCTTTTCCCCATACCCCCTGACTCTGCTATCTTTAAGAGCCCTATCCAGCTCTCTCTTGAAAGCATCCAGAGAACCTGCCTCCGCCGCCCTCTGAGGCAGAGAATTCGACACACCTCGTCTGTGAACCTCGTCTGTGAAACGCGGTGGTGGGGATGTTATGGCCTGGGCATGTATGGCTGCCAAAGGTTCTGGCTCACTTATCTTCATTGATGATACAACTGCTGATGGTAGTAGCATAATGAATTCTGAAGTGTATAGACACATCATATCTGCTCGAGTTCAAACAAATGCTTAAACTTATTGGCCAGCAGTTCATTCTACAGCAAAACAATGATCCCAAACATACTGCTAAAGTAACAAAGGAGTTTATCAAAGCTTAAAAAATTGTAAATTCGTGAGTGGCCATGTCAATCACCCGATCGGAACCCAATTGAGCATGTCTTTTATATGCTGAAGAGAGAACTGAAGGGGACTAGCCCACAAAACACGCTAAAGCTAAAGATGGCTGCAATGCAGGCCTGGCAGAGCATCACCAGAGAAGACACCCAGCAACTGGTGATGTCCATAAATTGCAGACTTCAAGCAGTCATTGCATGCAAAGGATATGCAACAAAATACTAAACATGACAACTTTCATTTACATGACATTGCTGTGTCCGAAACATTATGGTGCCCTGAAATGGGGGTACTATGTATAAATTGTAATTTCTACATGGTGAAACCAAAATGTATAAAAATAGCCTTTATTAAAATCTGACAATGTGCACTTTAACCACGTGTGATTTTTTTTTTTTCTTTTTTTTTTTCTATTACAAATCTCAAATTGTGTAGTACAGAGGCAAATAAATAAACAATGGTCTTTGTCCCAAACATTACTGTATATCACATATGAGATTAATTAGGTGATGGTAGAGATTCTACCATGTGATTTCAAAGCATTAAATATCTTGAACACAGGGACCAGGATGAACACATTGAGAGGCACAGCAGATAAAGATATGTCGTGCATCCTTATCCGTTCATTGGTTGAGATCCATGCATTTGTGTGGGTTCTAGATTTTATCAGCTTTCTTCAGGATGGTTTCCCGTATCATATGTAAAGTCAAGCTAATTTAAAAGTGCCATTATTGTGATTTACATATTGCTGTAATTGCCTTTGCTTGCAAATTTATATTTGTTATTTATTATGTTTAGAGTAGTACGTTTACATATCCGAATTTCATTGTTCTCTTTCGTACAACTATAAAGCACACTTGACTCCTGGCTTTAATCTGGCAGCTATTTGTAAAATTAATTATTGTTGTCAAATGTATTGGCTGTCTCTCTTTGGTTTTTGTTATCTCCCCAGCCCAACAGCCCTTCCGTGCTCCTCCAATTCTACTATTTCTGAATTTAATTGTTACAACATTCATGAATATCAAGGCTATCCACCCCTTTGAGGATATTCAGCAATACTTAATTTCCCTAGTATTTCTGTCGTCTCTCGTGGGATTTTGTGTTTGATATTCATTTTTTTAATTTTGAGATAGGCAAGTCAGTGTTGCATGAATCCACAACAGCATTACTGCTGCTTTCCATACTGGATCTGAATTACCTTGACTTAGGATCACAAGGATGCAATGAAATATTCTGTCATATGAAATGGATTTCATAATTTTTCAGAATGGGTCGTGCCATTACATCCACCACATTACTGTTTTCATACCTTTTTCTTATGTCAGCTACAAACTTCTTGGAGAATCCGAGGTAGCTTTTGTAGACCTGAATCAGTAGAAGAAAACTGAAGCTCTTTGAAAACTAGGCAAGGGCAAAGGATTGATATTAGATCCAATTGTTAGATTAAGGATCAAGTTCAACCACTGTCCTTGGTGTTGAGTTTATGTTGTTGAAGCATCAACTTCATCTGATGGCATTACCATTCTGGAGTCCTTTGCCAAAAATGTATTGGTGGAAATTATGGTGGGGTGAGGAGATTTACCCATTACTCAGAAGATGATGTGGACCAGCTACATGCAAGAGCAGATAAATAGTTGGGTATCCTGCAGTGAGTGATGCATCTTCTGACATCCCCAGGTCTTTGTGCTTTCCACGGGACTTGGGTCAGGAACATGATGAAAAACTTGTACGAGAGCCGTTCCAACAACATAGTCAATAGTCAATTTGGCAGCATTTGACAGCATAAAGAGCAAAGCAATGCACTTGGTATCCCATTACAGATGTAGCATGAGATTTCTACAGAAGGATTGCAGTTACTCTCCAGTCCACTCCAGCAGCAGTTCATCAGTTGGCTGCTGTTGATGCCAATAAAGAAAAGGGCAGCAGGCATTAGATTGTTGCCAGTTCTGTTACATTGCACGCCATTCCTTGTCCAAAATATGTGGATTTTCTTTTTTGTGTGTTTTGAGATCTGCATAATACTGGCATAACCGCAATGTATTGTCCTTTGAAGGTGGGTTGAGCTGCTATCTTGAATCAAAATATTCTTTTATGTTCAGGTATTGTTACAATATTGTAGAGTAGGGTATTCCAATATTTAAGCTCGATATCAGTCGAATAGTGACCTGGGACTTGAGGGAAACATACAGATAGTTGTTTTCCACTGTGCTTGCTGCCTTTAGCCATGGTGGTACTGTTGTGTGTGATATACTATCAAGAGTAGCCCAGGGGAATAATTGCTCACTCTGCAGATGAAGTATGCTGTAATCATAGTGTTGGTGATCGAAGGAATAAATATTTAAGGTGGTCCAAGGTCATAATGGGATTGGAGTGGTGTAGTCTTAGCAAAAACTAAAATGAGCAGTGATGAGCAGGTTATTGGAGTAAAGGTTCTGCTTGATTGTATTGTACACGCCATCCACAACTTTGCTGCTAATTGGGAATAGATTAATTTGTAATTAGCAGGGTGGATTTGACATGCTGTTTGTAAACAAGCTGTGGACAGTTTTCAACATTTTGTTAATTAGATATCAATGCAGTCACTATTGCAACTGTTTGTCTTGAGGCATGGTCTAATATGGAGCACAAGATGAGTACTGTAGTCAGGATGTTATTCAGAGTCATGTCGCCTTTGTTGTATCCAGGCATAACGTGCAGTGAATTAAAGTATCTGGAGACAAGCTTTTATGGTGGTCAGATGTTGAGGAAAACAAGATTGATCACCCCCTTGGCACTTGAGGCTGAATAGGGTTTCCACAGCCTTGTCTTTTGCTGGGCCCCACTGTCATTGAGAATGGAAAGTTTCCTTTAAGTCTCAATTTCTCCCATCAGCTGTTTAATTGTCCACCACCTATCAGGGCTAATAATGTCACATTTCCAGAGATTTGATTTTTGAATGTGGACAAGCTTAGTCCTGTATACCGCATGTTTAGTGCGTGTAATTCTGTGCAGTTTGGTATATTATTTCTGGGTACGTCTGATACTGTACCTGGCATGTGCTTTGTTGAACCAGTGAATACGACGATTATAGCCGAATGTGGAATATGCTTAGCTGCAAGGTTCTTCGGCTGTTGAGTCCACATTGCCTCGTGGGCATCGAGTTCTGTGCTGCCAGGTGTTAGTTTTTACAATTGTACATACAGCATGCAGGTTGTTCTTAGTGTGAAGACACGAGTTTCTCCATATGGACAGTGAGATAGCAATACTTTGTATTATGGGCAGATGCTTCTCGCTGCAGGCCTGATAATGTGAATATACCCATGTTTTTGCATCTAATCTGCCTTTCAAGCTGCAGCAAGTAAAATTTGCATGTTTCCTGTTTGTATCCAATGCATATGACAACTAAATGCTCTTTCACCTTGGTTTGCTCAAAATACGCATCTGACAGCTATATACTTAAGGACTTGACCAATGCCGTTCATCAATACGCAGATAGACTCAAAGCTGGAGTAACTCAGCGGGACAGGCAGTATCTCTGGAGAGAAGGAATAGGTGACGTTTCAGGTGGAGACCCTTCTTCGGATGTGTAACGTCACCCATTCCTTCTCTCCAGAGATGCTGCCTGTCGCTGTGTTACTCCAGTTATTTGTGTCTAACTTCGGTTTAACCAGCATCTGCAGTTTCTTCCTAGACGTTCTTCATCAACACTGTTTAGAGCTTGGAATTTCAACCTAATAACACAGTGAGAGTACTTTAAACAATCCTTATTCAATTAAGCTGTTCACAAAATAGCTGAAATGATAGGTGAATGAATGATGCTTTATTATCACATGTGACATGTCACAGTGAATTTCTTTGTTTTACATAACTTAAGCCGCGTATAAAGTGCCGTGGCAAGTATCACCCATGTTTCACAATTGCCAGGCAATGATGAGATCCAATTATGACCGCCTGACATTCAATGGCATTACCATTACAGAACCCGCACCCCCAATATCCTAAGGGTGACCATTGGCCTGAAACTGAATTGGAAAAGCAATAAATTTGATCAGATCAAAGGTTTGAAATCTTGTAGTGAGTAACTCTAAACTTCTCCCAAAGCCATTCCATTATATTGTAATGAACTGGATTTGACAAAGGACCTTGAGGTTAATGAGCCATTAGGAGGTAGCGACCATAACATGGTTGGGTTTAATTTACAATTGGAGAGGGAGAAGAGTAGATCTGAGGCGTCAGTGTTGCAGTTGAATAAAGGGGACAATGGGGCCATGAGGGAGGAGCTGGCTAAAGTTGACTGGAAAGATACACTAGCAGAGATGACAGTGGAACAAAAATGGC
This sequence comes from Leucoraja erinaceus, assembly GCF_028641065.1. Taxonomy (NCBI): domain Eukaryota; kingdom Metazoa; phylum Chordata; class Chondrichthyes; order Rajiformes; family Rajidae; genus Leucoraja; species Leucoraja erinaceus. Next base: position 92,572,060 of record NC_073378.1, read on the forward strand.
AGGTGTTTCTAGGAATAATACAAAAGGTGCAGGATCAGTTCATTCCTAGGAGGAAGAAAGATTCCAAGGGGAGAAAGGGACGACCATGGCTGACAAGGGACGTCAGGGACAATATAAAAATTAAAGCGAAGAAGTACAACATAGCAAAGATGAGCGGGAAGCAAGAGGATTGTTTAAAGAACAGAAAATAACCAAAAAGACAATATGGGGGGAAAAGATGAGGTACGGAAGGTAAGCTAGCCAAGATATAAAGCAGGATAGTAAAAGCTTCTTTAGGTAATTGAAGAGGAAAAAATTAGTTAAGACCAAAGTTGGACCCTTGAAGACCGAAAAAGGTGGATTTATTATGGGGAAAAGGAAATGGCAGATGAGTTGAACAGGTACTTCGGATCTGTCTTCACTAAGGAGGACAGAAACAATCTTCCTGATGTTGTAGTGACCAGAGGATCTGGGGTGACAGAGGAACTGAAATAAATCCACATTAGGCAGGAAATGGTGTTGGATAGACTGATGGGACTGAAGGCTGATAAATCCCCAGGGCCTGATGATCTGTATCCCAGGGTACTTAAGGAAGTGGCTCTAGAAATCGTGGATGCATTGGTGATAATTTTCCAATGTTCTATAGACTCCGGATCCGTTCCTGTGGATTGGAGGGTAGCTAATGTTATCCCACTTTTTAAGAAAGGCGGGAGAGAAAACGGGGAATTAAAGACCAGTTAGACTGCTATTGGTGGTGGGGAAGATGCTGGAGTCAATTATAAAAGGTGAGATAGCCGAACATTTGGATAGCAGTAACAGGATCGGTCCGAGTCAGCATGAATTTACGAAGGGGAATTCATGCTTGACTAATCTCCTGGAATTTTTTGAAGATGTAACTTGGAAAATGGACAAGGGATAGCCATTGGGTGTAGTGTACCTGGACTTTCAGAAAGCATTTGATAAGGTCCCACATAGGAGATTAGTGGGCAAAATTAGGGCACACAGTATTGGGGGTATAGTGCTGACATGGATAGAGAAGTGGTTGGCAGCGTAGGTTTACAAGGTTAATTCCCGGGATGGCGGGACTGTCAAATGCTGAGAGAATGGAGCAGCTGGGCTTGTACACTCTGGAGTTTAGAAGGATGAGAGGGCATCTCATTGAAACATATAAGATTGTTCAGGGCTTGGACACGCTAGAGTCAGGAAACATGTTCCCGATGTTGGGGGAGTCCAGAACCAGGGGCTACAGTTTAAGAATAAGGAGTAAGCCATTTAGAACGGAGACGAGGAAACACTTTTTCTCACAGAGAGTGGTGAGTCTGTGGAATTCTCTGCCTCAGAGGATGGTGGAGGCATATTCTCTGGATGCTTTCAAGAGAGAGCTCGATAGGGCTCTTAAAAAAAATAGTGGAGTCGGGGGATATGGGGAGGAACGGGGTACTGATTGGGGATGATCAGCCATGATCACATTGCATGGCGGTGCTGGCTCGAAGGGCCGAATGGTCTACTCCTGCACCTATTATTTATTGTCTAAAAAATTCAAGTCGGGAGCATGATGGAATATTCGACTTAACTGGATGAGTGTATCTTCAACAACACAAACTCAATGCTTGACACTGCGCATGTCCACAGTGGCCCTGGCGTTCTCAGCCACCGAGTAATGCGCCCCGGTCTGGTGCCGTAGCCCTCACGCCAAGAAGCTGGATGCTGCCCTCAACAGCGCCCTGCGGACTGTCTCCGGATGCCTATGAGCCACCCCAGTAAACCAACTGCCCCTCCTCGCTGGCATCGCCCCGGCCAACATCAGACGAGAAGCAGCCACGCTGGCCCTCTCTCGAAAGGCACAGACCAGTGAATCCCACCTCCTCCATCAGATCGTCACAGAGACACCATGACGAGTGTGCCTCAAGTCACGGCGCCCCTTTGCCACGCAAGCCCAAGAGCTGCTCTGCACAACATCGGCTGATGCTTCTAAGGTTGCCTGGGTCGAGACGAGATGGAGAGACCAGTGGAAGTCAGCGGAACCGTCTAGGCTATACCATTACATCGATGAGCCCATGGACGTCCCTGGCCAGGACCTGCCCCGAAAGCAGCGGACAACCCTCAACTGCTTGAGGACAGGCGTCAAAAGCTATGGAGTGGCGATGAAGAGGTGGGGCTTAGTGGGCAGTGCCACCTGCGAGCGTGGGGACCCAACACCGACAGTGGAGCACATAGTCACCAGTTGCCCCAAACACCAGCCACCGAATGGTGAACGAGGTCTGATTGACCTGGACAATGACACGTTGGCCTGGCTCGCCTCAACGGAGCTGCAGGTCTAAAACATACGACAGAAGAAGAAGAATGCTTGACCAGTTTGATATGCACCTCATTCATACCCATTTCACTCACTCTGCCACTGAGCACAGTAGCAGCAGTTGGTACCATCTACAGTATGGCACAACAAGCCAAGATTCCTTGGAGGTAGACAAAAATGCTGGAGAAACTCAGCGGGTGAGGCAGCATCTATGGAGCTCCACAGATGCTGCCTCACCCGCTGAGTTTCTCCAACATTTTTGTCTACCTTTGATTTTCCAGCATCTGCAGTTCCTTCTTAAACAAGATTCCTTGGAGAGCAGCTTCCATATCCATAAACTCTACCAGCTAGAAGGACATGGGTGACATAAGCATGGAAACAGTATTTGTATCTAAGTTGCTTTCCCAACCACAGACCATCTCACTTGGAAATATGTCTCTCTTCTGTCAGTCATTGGGTTTAACTCTTGAAACTCCCTCCCGAGGGCGGCAGCCTGGGTATACCCCATCTCACGAACTTCAGCGGTTCAAGGGAGCTCATCACCATCAACTTGAGGATAATTAGGATGGGTAATAAAATGCTGCTCAACCTGCAAAGTCCATGTGCTTTGAATTAAAATCATAATTATTCAAAACAGTCAATTAATCAATCAAACTTGACAATTCAGACATGAACTAACATTTAAGCAGCAGAAGTACAGGGATAAATGAGAGAGTTTCTGATCACTAGCTTTGGATTGTGCCAATAGAGATGCCATTGAATATCGCTATCTTTCGGGGTGTTACATTGATCAATAACTCAACCAGTCTAGCCCAAAATATAAGATTGGATCAGAAGCTACATATCCTACAGTGATTGAGTTGGCTCCTCTTTAAGAGTAACAATACCTCTTTATAGTAATCGCTCTCTCTCCATCCCCCCCCCCTTCCCAGTTCTCCCATCAGTCTTACTGTCTCTGACTACATTCTATCTCTGTCCTGCCCACTGCCCTGACATCAGTCTGAAAAAGGGTCTCGACCCAAAACTTCACCTATTCCTTCTCTCCAGAGATGCTGCCTGTCCAGCTGAGTTACTCCAGCATTTTGTGTCTACCTTGTGGTAATTCAAACATGGTCCAAGATAGTCAAACTCACTTGCCACAATTCTTTATCTTCCATGATCATCTCCATGTTAAAAACTGATGAGAAATAGTCAATTAAAATCTAGCCCATCTCCTCTGGCTCTGCACACTGCTGGTCTTCAAATGAACCTATTCTCTCCGCAGGCATTTTTTTTCACTCTTAATATACTTATAGAATCTCTTGATTATTTTTTCTTTTATATTGCCATCGCATTACTTTTTTTAGCCTCTTGATTTTCCTTAAGTATACTCGTACACACGTACTCTGAAGGGTTTGCATGATTTCAACTGCCCAAACCTAACATACGTTTTCCTTTTCCAAACTAGCATCTCCATATCTCTGTCCTGCCTGCAGCATCTGTACCTTTGAACATTGAGCTGTTGCCCTCTCAGCCCTTTTATGGCTATAATATAGCTGTCCTTCGAGCTAATCCACATCCTGAGTTTGCCTGTTATGCCTCGCATAGAAATAAATGCAGTTTGAACCATCAGCTTTTCATGATTGTATGGCGGAGTGGACTTGATGGGCCAAATGGGCCTAATTCTGTTCCTGTCGCTCATAGTTTGCTTCCTTTACCTTTCCTGGTAGTTGCCCACCTGTTTACCATTTCATTTTCGTTTCATTTCACCTTTTCATTTCACTGCACATCTCTGCAATTCTAATCTGTAAAGGTATACCATTCAAACATTAGTCCACAATAGCTGACAAGGAAGGTAGTACACCATACTATCCGGTGAACTATACTCAACCTCATTGATGTTGGTGAACATATATGCTCCAAATTTTGATAACCCTTAATTTTTCAATAAAATACTCAATTTAATACCAGATGCGTCCCCATCCAATTTGATAATCGGGGCGGGGGGACCTAAACTGTGTATTAGACCAATAACTGGATAGATCTTCATTTCAAAGAAAAATCGCATCCAAGACGAGTGAACTTCTGATCGCATATAAACAATACAAATATAAAGGACGTATGGAGGATTGCCAATCCGACAGGAAGAGAATATTCCTTCTACTCGGGTGTCCATAAAGTATATACAAGAATAGACTACTTCCTGGTTGACTCCAAACTTCTACCATATACCTACAACCCAAAATATCACTATCATAATTTTGGATCATTGCCCTCTTACATTTTCTGTAAAACTGGAAGGAATGGCAAATGGACAGCCGTGCTGGAGATTAAATACTTGCAGAGGCTAGCTGTTGTGACTACCTGAAGGTGCAGATAAAAAGTTTGTTTGAGATAAATGACACTCCTGGTATCTCTCCATCCTTGCTTTGGGAAACTTTTAAAGCCGACCTTAGAGGCTGCATTATTTCATATCAAGCCTCTCAAAATAAGAGAAGTAGGGCAGAACAATTGGAGTTAGAGAAAAACAAATAAACCAATTAGACTTAGAAAATGTGGCTGATCCATTCACAATAAAACCTAATAAGATAGCTGCACTCGAATTCAAATTAAACCAGATATTCTCGGCAAGAATCAGTAGGGCATTTCAATACACTAAACAAAAATACTTCGAATTCGGCGATAAACCACAAACCTTTAACACGACAACTCAGCAAATTAGGGAATGACCGTCCCATACATAAAACCAGACCAGAAAAAGGCAAACTGCTCTCACTGCCCAAAGATATCAATGAAAGATTTCTACAATTTTATCAAACCCTATACTCATCACAAACATCAGCCAATTCAGTGAAGATGAAGAGCTTTCTTGGTAAGTGCAACCTCCCATCCCTCAGTGAGACTGAACGTGAGGAACTAGGTGCAGAGATAACAACAAAGGACATTTCAGAGAGCATTAAACCACTGAAAAATGGGAAAACTCCTGGCCCAGACGGGCTCAGTAACAAATTTTATAAAAAATTCAACTACATAATTTCCCCACGTCTACAAAACCTCTACACTCAAGCATTCAAAGAGCAGACTTTACCACAGACTGCTAGTGGAATCAATTATTGCGCTAATTCCCCAAAAAAGATAGAAACCTTGAGCCGGGATCCTATAGAGCAATTGCCCTCTTAAATACTGACCAGAAGATCCTAGCCAAGACTTTGGCTTGTAGACTCGGCCTAGTCATTGGCAAACTAATACACCCAGATCAAACCGGGTTCATACCTAAACGACACTCATTTTATAATCTGAGACGCCTGTTTAATATAATTTATTCGCAGAGAATACTAAACGAAGATCTAACAATCATCTCACTTGTCGCCGAGAAGGCTTTCGACCGAGTGGAATGACCTTCTCTTTTCACAGTGTTGGAAAAATTCCAATTGGGCGAAAACTTCACTTCATGGGTGAAGCTTCTATATACTAATCCGACAGCCAGAATACTAACAAATCAAATGCTTTCACCTAAATTTTACTTATTCAGGGTCACTAGATAAGGATGCACTCTCTCCCCAATGTTATTTGCATTAGCCATAGAACGTCTTGGCGAGAGTATTAGGTCCCATCCAGGCATATATGGATACAATACTAAATGCACTATTAACAGAATTTCCCTATATGCAGACGATGTACTTACTGGGGGGCAGTGTTAGCTCTGAGGAGGATGCTAGGAGGCTGCAAGATGACTTGGATATGCTGGGTGAGTGAGAAAATGCATGGCAGATGCAGTATAATGTGGATAAATGTGAGGTTATCCACTTTGGTGGCAAAAACAGGAAAGTAGACCATTATCTAAATGGTGGCCGATTAGGAAAAGGGGAGATGCAGCGAGACCTGGGTGTCATGGTACACCAGTCATTGAAAGTAGGCATGCAGGTGCAGCAGGCAGTGAAGAAAGCGAATGGTATGTTAGCATTCATAGCAAAAGGATTTGAGTATAGGAGCAGGGAGGTTCTACTGCAGTTTGTCTTGGTGAGACCACACCTGGAGTATTGCGTACAGTTTTGGTCTCCTAATCTAAGGAAGGACATTCTTGCCATAGAGGGAGTACAGAGAAGGTTCACCAGACTGATTCCTGGGATGTCAGGACTTTCATATGAAGAAAGACTGGATAGACTCGGTTTGTACTCGCTAGAATTTAGAAGATTGAGGGGGGATCTTATAGAAACTTACAAAATTCTTAAGGGGTTGTACAGGCTAGATGCAGGAAGATTGTTCCCGATGTTGGGGTTGTGTCCCTCTACACAGTCTACAGAAAGTTATTGCCCTTAAAGTAAGCAAAAAGGAATGCACATTGCCGATAGGGTGGTGAAAGCTTTGGCACACTGGCCTTCATCAGTCATGGAATTGAGTATAGAAGTTGGAATGGTATGTTACAGTTGTATAAGAAGTTTGTGAGGCTGCATTTGGAGCTTTGGTCATCCCATTATTGGAAAGATACCATTAAAGAGTGCAGAGAAGATATACAAAGATGTTGCCAGGACTCTGGAAATTGGGCAAGGTAAGGCTTCATTACTTAGAGTTGGATGATCTTATAGAGATGTATAAAATCACAAGGGAAGAAGATGAGTACGCACTCTTACCCATGGTAGGGGAATCGAGAACTAGGGGCATAAGTTTAAGGTGATAGGGGAAATTATTTAATAGTGACATGAGGGGCATCTTATCTACAGAGGGTGGGGTATATGGAATAAGCTGCTAGAGAAAGTAAATGAGACGAGTGGTATAATATTTACAAGACATTTGGACAGGTACACGTAAAGAAAAGGTTTGGAAGACTATGGGCAAAATGCCAATAAATGGGATTAGTTTAAATGGGACATCATAGACAAGTTGCGTCAAAGGATCTGTTTCAATTCTGCATAACTCTGACTTCAAATGGTATGTTGGCCTTTGTTGTAAAAGGATTTGAGTACGTGTAAAGATGACTGCAGAAATTGAATATCCAGTGATAGAAACTGCATCCAGAATATTATATCTTGTCTCTCTACCCAAGGAAAAATATAACTGAAAAATTTCATCAGTTTAACACCTGGGGTGCATTGTGTTTTGTGTTTAAATTAATTGGTCCTATATCTCTATAACACAAGTTTCAGTGTTTCATGCAATGGAGCAATGACATTTCTCTTTTGGACTTTACAGACCAAAGGTCATGGACTCTTAAATATGGAGTGAGCCAATCAAGATTGAGATTATCAGAAATGTCTTTACTCTTATCGTAGCTAGTCCCAAGAGCAGTGAAGGCTGTGCCCTTGTGTACATTCAAGATAAAGTTTCGGATATTTATGGAATTTCGTTATATGGGGAGAAGGCAGGAACAGGGTACTGATATGGGGAAAAAATATGGGGAGAAGGCAGGAACGGGGTACTGATTGTGGATGGTCAGCTATGATCACATTGAATGGCGTTGCTGGCTCGAAGGGTCGAATGGCGTACTCCTGCACCTATTGTCTATTGGGCCAAGTACAGTGAAGTAGAACTATTGTACAGATCAGTCATGGGCTAATTGAATGGTGTTACGGGTTATATGGCCCAACCCTATTGGGCAGAGGGAAAAAACATAGGGTTGGGCCATATAACCCGTCACACCATTCAACCAGCCCATGACTGATCTCTACAATAGTTCTACTATTAATGGCTTTCAATCCTCCCCAAATTTCAGATTCTGAATGGAGATTCTATAACAATAAAATGAATGTAAACAAAAATGTTTCCTGTTGTGACTAACACTGACTTTGGCAAATTTCCTCCATTTGTTGTGAATTCTTTAATAACATACATTTTTTTAATACCAATGCTGCAACACAATAAAAAAATGAAAATTCTTGCCACAGCATCTTGATTTTATCAATGCACATGAAAAGAATGGGAAACAGAGCACTTGCAACATTACACTGATCGCTCGTCAGTTAAATTAAATCCATGACTCTGAGATGAGAGTCAAGATGAGGCTTTGAGTTTTCTCATCATTTAGATCATCAATTGGGAATTCCTATACACGATTTTTACATTTGTGCTTGAAGTGCCACTCTAGTTTCTTTGATCAGAACTAGATACTTTCTAATCTACGATCAGAATTAGACAACCCTTTCTCTGCTACATTAACTTAATGTTGATTTCATGAACTATACCACTGACTTTCTCTGCTGTCAAATTCAAGTGCACTGTCTCTGACACCTCTCTCCCCTTTCTTAATCTCGCTGTCTCCATCACAGGAGACCAAAGGGCCTGTCCCACTTGGGTGACATTAACGTGTCACACAGATGGCGTGTGAAGATTTTGTACATCCCAAATTCCTGGGGCACTGCGCGCCACTGCCACCGTCACCACGCATCATGCGCGCGTAAATGACGCCCATGTGAGACAGGCTCTTAAGGATTGATGTCTCCTACAAATTTATCAACTCCCACAGTTATCTGGATTACACCTTCTCCCACCCTGCCTCTTGCAAAGATGCTATTCCCTGCTCTCAATTTCTCTACCTCAACTGCATCAGCTTTCCATTCTAGACCTTCTGAGATATCCTCTTTCTTTAGTAAACATGGTTTTCCCCCTGCTGTCATAGATGGACATGTGTCCTCTGTCATAGTTCTGCCCTTACTCCCTCTCTCCTCCCCCACCCTCACCTTTTACCCCACAAGCCTTTGTGTCCAACACATCATCTGCTGACACTTTCATCACCTCCAATGTGACCCCACCAGTAGTCATATCTTCCTATTTCCACCCTCGTCAGAGACCACTCCTTCTGCCACTCTTTGGCTCACTCTTCCCTTCCCACCCAAATCACCGCCTCCCCAGGTTCTTTCCCCCTCCCCTCTTCTAGCTTTCTTCCCCCACCTGAAGAAGTCCCAATCCTAAACATCTATCCGTGGTCTCCAGAGATGCTGCCTTACCAGCTGTGTTTCTCCACCACTGTCATTTTTTGTAAACCAGATCCTGCAGTTCCTTGCATCCCTAGATAATGTGCAGTATGGGTCATTGTATCACATTTCTATGTGTAATGTTTACACCTTGGGGTCAGAATGATGGTCCCACTTGTGAGACTGAATCATAATAATTAATGTTGATAGTTCCTTTCAATACTGGACTCCAGCACTCTTGGATGATTCATTAAATTAACTCCATGGTCTGAGGCAGAAAAACAATCGTACAGCACGGCTTTGAAGATAGGGGAACTACTGTACTGACCCCCCCCCCCCCCCCATTCATCCTGCGCTGATCCCTGCATTCAACACCACTGACATCTCCCGTGCTCTCCCCTCACAACTTAACATACTCCAACCAACATGTACTAATTCACCTGCCTCAATCCATCCATTCCGCACCGATTGCCTTCTCACCCCCCCCCCCCCCCCCCCCCCCCCCCCCCCCCGCACTGATTCACACACACCCACATACCCCTCACGGACCCTATTGTGCTGGAAATGTCTTTGGAGCGAATATTGACTAAGTTTGATAACGGAATGCAATCAAATGTGTTTTAATTCCCCATGTTATTATTTGTTTTAGTCCATAAAGTTGGATAATTAAATTGTGAACACGTGAAACACTAAAAACCGCAGTGTTCGATTGTCACTGCTACCGTTGACATGTTATTACAGAATTAATTTTAACGGCAAATTAATGCTCTTGATATGGAGTATCAGTACTGTAGTTATTTAATGAGCAACATTCACAACTATGTTGGATTTATCCAGGTTTTACATCTACAGTCGGTCATATACATCACAAATTTGGTCAGGAGATATTTCAGTTGAAATTTTAATGTTAATTCTGAAGTGGGAATGATGTAAACAGCATTTAGCAATTTTTTTTACAAATCTAGTGCGTACAAACTGGGTATCTTCATTGCTGTTCACAACATGTACATCTAATCTGAATATCTGGTAATGTGGCGTTTTGACACCTTTAAACATATTATCAAAAGAACATTTGCTACAGTTATGTCCTTTGGCCATCTCTTGTCAGTTAGTGCAATGTTCAACCTGTCAGATGGGTATTGTTGGTTTTAGAATCAGAATCAGAATCAATTTATTTGTCATTTGGACCCCTGGAGGTCCAAACAAAATGCCGTTTCTGCAGCCATACATAACACACAAATAGACCCTAGACACAACATAATTACATTTAACATAAACATCCATCACATCACTGTGATGGAGGCCAAATAAACGTATCTCTCCACTGCACTCTCCCCCCCCCCCCCCCCCCCCCCCCCCCCCCCCCCCCCCCCCCCCCGATGTCAGAGTCAAAGTCATAGCCCCCGGCTGGCGATGGCGATTGTCCCGCGGCCATTAAAGCCACGCCGGGTGGTGCGAGGTCGCACACCGGGTCTTGATGTTAGAGCCAGCTATTATCATAAAATGTGTTTAGAAATTTCCATGCAAACTATATTTGGTTATGGGTAAATTATGTCGGAAGCGGGAGTGTTTCTGTGCCAATAGCAATAATGATCCATGCTATGGCCATGTCATGGTAATTTTCGGTCCTTCACAGTAAACATGCTTGCATCAATCTGTAATGTGCATGGTTAAGCATATATGTTACCATGGTCCAGGATTTATTGACACAGGTTGATCATACGCTGAATAATCCAAACACATTTTTGTTTGGAAGTGGAAAGAAATAATAGAAATTGCAATGTGTTATAATCTTGCTGCATGTCATTGTGGTATATCATGTCTTGATTGGTGAATATGTTTAGCTTGTGACTTTATTTGAAGCAGAAATAATATGTGAATGCTTCATTGAGCATAATTCCGACTGGTAACCACACACTTCGTCCGAGCACATTATCGCACGCGCCATGCAAACCATCTTAAATGACCACCTAAACTCTAATTTGTGAACCTAAAAAGCTGCCAAGATTGCCTGGCTGGCAACGGAAAAAAGGTGTGTGTGTGTGTGGTCACAAAATGACTGGGGGGGGGGGGGGATCACATATGAAAAGAGACACAGACACACTTTAATGTTATGACTGGCATGCCAGTTCTGTCTTGTGTATGCGTGTGTTTTCTCAACAAAACCTCTTTGTCTTGCAGTTCTAGTTGACAAATGAATACAATGTTTAATCATAATTTTTCTGGGAAGGTGTAAGATTATACAATTATTATTGAGGGAGGCCATTTGGCCTAGAGTCTATTTGCGCTTCCAGACTTTATCACATTTGTGCCATCTTCCATGGTCTTTGCATTAGCACTGCTTAATTATTGTTGTGCTTGGATGTAGAATGAGGGGTCAGAATAATTCATTTTGAGGCAAAGTATTTCAAACTATTTAAATACTGGGAACCAGATGAGAAAGTCCAAGAATGTAGTTTGAATTGTGGATGTTTTCTTTATACTTGGGTGATCTGAAATCTTGGATCAGATTTGCACTGTTCTCCATTACCCCAAATACTGCACCTTTTCCATTTTAGTATGCACTGGGACAGTAGCTTTCAGTGAATGCACAACTTGCATTAAGGGGGTAATTTAGTAGTTGGTCTTTGATATGCCATAACTTATAGGAGTAGAATTAGGCTATTTGGCCCATCTATTCTGCCATTCAATCATGGCTGAGCTATCTTTACCTCTTATCATTCTCCTGCCTTCTCATAACCCCTGACACCTGTACTAATCAAGAATCTATCAATCTCTACCTTAAAATCAATTGACTGCTACCACAGCGCTCTGTGACAATGAATTCCACTGATTCACCAGCCTCTGACTAAAGAAATTCCTCATCTCTTTCCTAAAGGTATGTAATTTTATTCTGAGGCTATGAGCTCTGGCTCTAGACTCTCTCACTAGTGGAAATATCCTCTCCATATTCATGCTATCCAAGTCTTTCACTATTTGGTAAGTTTCAATGAGGACCCCCTCATCCTTCCAAACCTCTGTCCCACAAGGCCACAAACAAATGCAGTGCTGGTAGTTTATCTTGCAGGTTGATTTTTGTGCTACTCTTATACTTGCAAGGTGATAAAGATTATTGGGAGATGGCACCTAAGTAACCATGGCATGTGCAGTTCCAGCACCATCTTCAAATTTGCTGATGACTCTGTGTTTGTTGACAAAACACAGATGACCATGAGTCAGAGCATATGAGGGAGATCGTTTGACTAAATTGTCCCAGAACAACGCTAAAGCTGGTTCTTAAGGGTGGCAACATTGCTCTTAGTGTCAGTAAAGCCAAATAAATGATTGTTGACTTTCAGAAAGCCTTTGATAAGGTCCCGCATGGGAGACTGGTGAATAAAATTAGAGCACATGGTATTGGGGATAGGGTGTTGACGTGGATAGAAAATTGGTTGGCAGACAGAAAGCAAAGAGTAGGAGTGAACGGGCCCTTTTCAGAATGGCAGGCAGTGGCGAGTGGAGTGCCGCAAGGCTCGATGTTGGGGCCGCAACCGTTTACCATATATATTAATGATCTGGAAGAGAGAATTAGGAGCAACACTAGCAAGTTTGCAGATGACACAAAGCTGGGTGGCAGTGTGAACTGTGAAGAGGATGTTAGGAGGTTGCAGGGTGACCTGGACAGGTTGAGTGCAGATGCGTGGCAGATGCAGTATAATATAGATAAATGTGAGGTTATCCACTTTGTGGAAAAAACAAGGGGGCAGATTATTATCTCAATAGGGTTAGGTTGGGTAAAGGGGAGGTACAGCGAGACCTGGGTGTCCTTGTACACCAGTCACTGAAAGTTGGCGTGCAGGTACAGCAGGCAGTGAAGAAAGCTAATGGAATGTTGGCCTTCATAACACGAGGATTTCAGTATAGGAGTAGAGAGGTTCTTCTGCAGTTGTATAGGGCTGTGGTAAGACTACATCTGGAGTATTGTGTGCAGTTTTGGTCTCCTTATTTGAGGAAGGACATCCTTGTGATTGAGACAATGCAGCGTAGGTTCACGAGATTGATCCCTGGGATGGCGGGACTGTCGTATGAGGAAAGATTGAAAAGACTAGGCTTGTATTCACTGGAGTTTAGAAGGATGAGGGGGATCCTATAGAAACATATAAAATGATAAAAGGGCTGGACAAGCTAGATGCAGGGAAAATGTTTCCAATGTTGACAAGTCCAGAACCAGGGCCACGGTCTTAGAATAAAGGGGAGGTCATTTAAGACCGAGGTGATAAAAAACTTTTTCACCCAGAGTTTTGTGAATTTATGGAATTCCCTGCCACAGGGGGCAGTGGAGGCCAAATCACTGGATGGATTTAAGAGAGAGTTAGATAGAGCTCTAGGGGCTGGTGGAATCGAGGGATATGGGGAGAAGGCAGGCACGGGTTATTGATTGTGGACAATCAGCCATGATCACAATGAATGGTGGTGCTGGTTCGAAGGGCCGAATGACACCTATTTTCGGCACCTATTTTCTATATTTCTAGAAGAGGAAGGTAAAGGATCCACAAACCTGTCTTCATCAGGATTGTAAATAATTATGTTACACAACCTGGAGTTTAAAGTCATCATTAATTGTTACTCTTAATACAGTTGTACTGTACAGCAGGTTGTTAGTTGCTAGTTCATCATCACCGCTTCCAGGACTACCTAGTGTAGGAAGTGGGTGTTGGTATAAATCATACAGTAAGGTGGGGTTAGTGATGCTACTCTACTATGATTGGTTCACTTGCAGTAACCAATCTACATCCTTCCCCGTAAAGAGCGAATATAGTTAAACAGATATGAGACTCTTGAATTTAAATATACTCGCCGTATCTGTCAGGCGGTCTACTAATGCGATCCCCTCTTCCTCTGTGCCAGAAAAGTTGGTGGGGGAGGGAGGCAGTCAACCTGGAAGTGAGAAAGCTGCTGGGGACACTTGAGGCGACCGACAGGTAGAGCATGCGGGAGAGGTAGTGCTGTTGTTAGACAGAGCCGCCGGTCGCGGCGGAGAACGAGACATGCTGGGACCAGTGATAGCAGCAGCTGCAGACGGCTTGAACATCAAAGGAGGAGCAACAGGATCAGCTGGTGGCGGATGGGATTCCTTTGCAAACTGCAAGTGATGGCGGCTCCGTCGGTACAGGGCGCCATCGACGTCGACAAGGTAGGAGCGGGGTTTCTTAGACGGGCCATCAACGCAACGTAGACGGGAATGTCCCAAAGTAGTTTGTAAGTGGACGACTTGGCCACGCAACAGCGATTTCAGCGGTTTGCTGGACTTGTCATACGATCGTTTTTGGATGTTGTGTTTCTCCTGGATACACTTCTGGACCGCGGCTGGCTTCAGCACCTGTAGCACCAGCTTATGCTGGGCAATTGGTATCAGAGGTCGCGTTGTCCTAGACATCAGGCGTTGGGCTGGTGAGCCCAGGACCCTGTCTCTAGCGATGTTTCTGAGGTTTAGGAGGTCTAGATATGCATCCGACTTGGCCAGGTGGGCGCGCTCCATTAGTTTTGCGCTCCTAACGGCCCGTTCAGCGAGCCCGTTACTTTGAGGGTATTCGGGGCTGCTTGTGACATGGTGGAAGTTCCATCGGTTGGCAAAGTGTTTGAATGCGTGGCTGGCAAATTGTCTTCCATTGTCGGTTTGCAGACGGACAGGTGCACCGAATGTGGAAAAGCGTCTCTGTAGCTTTTGAATGACCATTTCTGATGTGATAGAGGGCAGTAAATCAAGTTCGAACCAGCTAGAGTAGTCGTCGACCAGGACTAGATAATGTTTACCGCACCATTTGAAAATGACTGCTGCCACCGACGTCCAAGGCAGTGCCGGTGGGGCTTGTTGTAGCAGAGGCTGTTTCTGTTGGTGTGATGCCAAACTGTTGCAGATGGGACAGGAGGCTGTCCTGTCCCATATGTACTTCGCCACGCCAGGCCAGTAGAACATGTTCTGTGTGTGGGCCAATGTGGCATCGGCAGGGTAGGTCGCTTAGTTCACGGAATTTACGCCAGGTTTAGTAGAAGGGAAGCCTTGACAGCATCTGGTTCATTACGATGAGCGATGTTGATATAGTGTTCGTCGTCGATTTTAAATAGCCTCCATCGTTTCCCGATGTCCGAATCGAAGATAAGCTGCACTGACTTTCGGCACGAGCGAGCCCTGGTGATACAAATGAAACTGATAAACAGAAATAAAATCCGACATACGGGCGCAGTGGGTTACTTCAAGCTTTCCGACACCATGTAAATAATGATGTTACACAGCCTGGAGTTTAAAGTCATCTTTAATTGGTACACTTAATATAGCAGTACAGCAGGTTGCTAGCTCATCATCACCGCTTACAGGACTACCTAGTGTAGGAAGTGGGTGTTGGTATAAAGCATACAATAAGGTGGGGTTAGTGATGCTACTCTACTTTGATTGGTTCACATGCAATAACCAATCTACAAGGATGATAATGGAGAGTCAAAATCTTCTAATTCCTGGGGTGCATTTCTCCGAAGATCTGTCCTGGAGCCAGCACATCGATGCAATCATAACAGAAGCTATCAACGCCTCTACTTCCTTTGAAGATTGAGGAGATTCGGTGTGTTAACAAATACTTTTGAACTTGTCCAGGTGTACAATAAAGAGCATATTGACTGGTTACATCACGGCCTGGTTCAGCAACTGAAACGCCCAGGAATGAAGAAGTTTGCAAAAAGTGGTGAACACTGCCCAGTCCATCATGGGTACTGACCTCCCCACCATCAAAGGGATCGACAGGAGTCACTGCCTCAAAGACAGCCAGTGTCATCAGAGACCCACAGCACCCTGGCCACATGCTTATTTCACCTGCCATCGGGAAGAAGGCATAGGAGCCTGCAAACTAACGTTCAGGAGCAGCTTCTTCCTTTCAACCATCAGTCCATTAAACATTTCAACCTCCAAATCAGCTTCAAACTATATAGACTTGGGGGCATTTTGTTTTGTCTTTGCATTATTATTGTGTGATTCTAGCCCGTCCCTGACACCTTGTTGTGTAGTCAAGGGTGATTTATTAATATATGTCCTGAAACGGAACAATGAAATTCTTTCTTGCAGCAACACAACAGATATGTGAACATATGTAAACACCATAATGAACAACAAAACTTTTAATATGTATACATAAATAAATATATGTATAAATGTATATAAAACATTTTTGTTTGTATGACAATAGATGCACAGAATGTCTTGCCGAGAGTAGGGGAATTGAACACCAGAGGATATGGGTTCAAGGTGAAGGGGAAAAGATTTAATAGGAATCTGAGTGATAAATTCTTCACACAAATGGTGGTGGGTGTATGGAACAAGCTATCAGAGGAGGTACTTGAGGCTATCCTAACGTTTAAACAGTTTTAGGCAGGTTCACGGATAGGACAAGTTTGGAGGGATATGAACCAGGCGCAGGCAGGTGGGACTAGCGTAGCTGGGACATTGTTGGCCAGTGTGGGCAATTGGGCCGAAAGACCTGTTTCCACACTGTCTCACTCTATGACTCTAATAAAACACTCTTGACTACACCACCAACCAAAAGGTAACTGGTATGGGCTATTTTCACCTGCAGAGCCCAAGTGCTGTTGCAGGTGAAAAGAGGTAGAGAATGTGCAATGGTTTCTTCCCAGGTTTCTGCCTGTTTAAATGGTCAGAAGATATTTTGTAACGTTGCATTATCCATGAAGTGAACCATCTCGACTTCTGAGCTAGACAAAATGCTGGAGTAACTCAGCAGGACAGGCAGTATCTCTGGATAGCAGGAATGGGTGACGTTTTGGGTCGAGACCCTTCTTCAGCTTCTGAGCTATGTTTTTGAGTTTTGGAACTACAGTATCTATGTTACTGTGAATCAGTTAAGCTTCTAATCAAAATGTAAGCAGCTAAATATTATGGAAGTAGTTGGAGTGGTGGGTTAGTTGATTTATTGACTGAGATGCTCCGGCTGCAGATGGTCATGGTATTTCTGAATGTTGAATAATATTTACCAGTCCAAGCTTGAGTTGTTTAGCCTTTGTGGTGTGCACATACTTTGGTATCTGTGGAGTACAAAATGGGACTAGTGGGTGTGTTTCCTGGAAAAAAAACAGTCGCTGATATTCCACTTCTGACCTTTGAAGCAGGTAAGATTGGGTCTGGGTAACATCCCTAAATGTCTCTGTAAGTAAAGAGTAAATTGAGATCCAACAACCATAAATGTTTTCCTGCTGAGTATAATTCTAGCTAAGGGTGGAGTTCCCATCCATTCTCTGGTTCCCATCAATGTTTTTAATTTGCTGGTTTCTTGGCTTTACACTTGGTCATTTGGTCTATTGACCCAAAACTATGTTATGGGATTATGTTTGATCAATATCTGAACCAAGTCTGCAAACCTTAACAACCAAATGGTTTTGCAGAAGCCAAGTTGAGCCATCAGAGAACAGATTACTGATGAGCATTGGCAGCTTTTGTCACTTTAGTATTGAAGGGTGGTGACAGATGGGATGGGCTGGCCTTTACATGCATTTTGTGGACAGAAGAAAACTCAATTTTCTGCCTTGTTCGGAAGCCAGTTTAAAGAACTGGAACTACTAGAGCGATTGTGCTGAGTGGTTCTGGGATTGGAATTCTTATTATTAAGGTCAAGATTTTTGGGTCTATGACATTAAATTTATCGAGTACCCTTGGCTGCTGTTTGATATTATCAGGCATGAGATTTCTCTGCTGATTTTGAAATTCGGTTTAAAAAAAGTAAAAATCTCCGATATAAATGGCTTTCCGCAAGACAGTGAGCCACTGCACCGATGGTTGAGTGCATGGAAATCCACGGGGTCGATTTTAGCGGAAAGTGTGCCGACCGTCTTTGCATGCGAATCTCTACGGCTAGCGCTCAGCTCCGTACATGGAAAATACATGGTTTTCCTCTGTCCCCTAGGCCTACCTTAACTGGGTTGGGGCGAGGAGCACAGAGTTATGTACACGTACACAACACTCGCACTGCATTCAAGAGTGTATGCCATAGACACTACACTACATCGACACTTGCCTGATTCAATCGGGTAAAATGTGTTGTAAGGTATAATAAAAAAAAATTACAGTATAAATTAAGGGTAAACAAGCAAGGAAATTGTGTCATTTCAAGGTACGATTATCAACGAATGTCTGCATAAAGGGGGCGCTGCTCCCTTTTACCCCCGCCAGGGATGTTGCCGCTTGGAATCCTACCAGTTGCCCCCTGGACCCCCCCCCATCTCCCTCTTTTTTTCTTTTTTTATTACCGGCTCATGCCTGTATTATGTAGGTAAGTAAACGGACTGAAGAATGTTTGGTGGTGGTGACTGGGAGAAGACTGGGTGAATCACTCATTCTGTTTTTAGATGAAGTAGTAAATATTTTACTTTTCTACTTTGACATTATAGAGAGAGGGCATTTGTGGTGTCTTAAACTGGTTGCAAGTGTGATGTTTTGGTCGCCAATCAAATGTCAGGCATTAACAAACTTTAGGCGTATCTTCTGGAGGGTATCAGAGGTATTGTGTGACATTCGGTTTGCTTGGTTAGATACTTGAGCTGTCCAGGGCTACAGAGTCTTTGACCATGCACTGAGTACCTTGCATTTCCATGTTGTCCTCCAAAATAATGAGGCTGTATGCATTCAATACATTGCAGCAACTTGTCAGACATTTTTTATCAGAGCCTTCCAAACCCACCACCTTCTGACGTTTGTTTGAGTCAAATTCTTGGAGCTTGCAGTTCAACATTACTGTGTTCTGCAGCTGCCCAGGAAACCTCACCACCTCTTCAGTGGCAATTAGGAATTTGTAATAATTACTTGCTTTGCTCGCAAAGTCACATCATAAGAAAAAAAAATTAACAACAAATGTTGCCTATGATTCATTGGAGAAACAGCTGAAACATTTTTGACATAAATATCTACACAGTTAGCCAAAACTCTATTTGTGTGGCTGTCCAACCCTTCTTTTCTGAATCACAAAATGTACTATTTGATATTTGTCTTTTCTACCCATGCTGACAGTCTCTTCAATTACATTTTAATGCTTGCACAAAATAATTATTTAAATTTCTTTTCAGTATCCATTTTGAAACACTTTCTTGAGTTATAGTTTTAAATGTATCCTGATATGATTTTCAAAAATACAATGCATTGAAGATTGTTTCGAGCCACAATAATGTTGTAAGGAGCTCAAACTCGCACA
This sequence comes from Leucoraja erinaceus, assembly GCF_028641065.1. Lineage (NCBI taxonomy): Eukaryota > Metazoa > Chordata > Chondrichthyes > Rajiformes > Rajidae > Leucoraja > Leucoraja erinaceus. The sequence goes on from NC_073378.1 coordinate 92,591,445, forward strand.
GATTGAAACACAAGCATCTTTATTGTTCAGGTCATCAACTACACAGCAGGTCATCACATGTTCACACTGCTACTCTGACTGGTAGACAGTGGGCAGGATCTTACACTATGAATGTTATAATTAGGTGGGATTATAATTACTAAGCATTCTAATTGGTAACATGCTATAACCAATGCTGCATTTCTTCTACAAATGAAAAGTAGATGCAGCGTTATCACTACGATGAGTAAATAGATTGTTAAATGCAAAATGCCACATCTAAGAATAATATAGTCGCCGTATCTCACAGGTGGCTTACTAATCCGCCCGGTCTGTGTACGGTAGGGAGCTGCCTCATCAACCTTTTCTTCTGAAAAGTTAAGGGCACGTTTAGGTGAGCCAATAGGGCTCTGCAGAGACACCATAGGGGAGGACCATCGCGGTGGGTACCGGTGAATCGGGTACAAAAGGGGGAGAGGGAGTAGACTGACGCGGGGAGTGATGGGGGGGTACCGCTGCAGGCACTGGAACGACTGGAACAGCGATCACTTTAAAGTTAAGTGGGGGGCTTCAGGACCCTGGAGTGCCGGACGTCGTTCTTTCACTGGAAGGATGTGTTGACGGTTGGTCTGTAGATGGTGCTGCCTACATCGACAAGGTAGGAGCGTGGCTCCTTTCCGGGGCCATGGATGAACCCCAGTTTAGTATGTCCTTTGTTTGTCTGTAAACTAAACACTTGGCCTTGGATTAGTGGCTTCAGTGGCTTGCTGGTCTTGTCATAGGCACGTTTTTGCGGGTCTCAATTGGATTGTACGCGCCTTTAAATTACAGCGGGGCAGAAAACTTTAGGCTTTAGGTGATCCTGTGTCACGGGCAGCGGAGGTGTTGTTCACCGGGACATCAGTCGTTGGGCTGGGGAGCCTAAAACACCATCTCTGGCAATATTTCTCAGGTTCAACAGGTCTAGGTAGATGTCAGATTTTGCCAGGAAAGAGCGTTGCATAAGTTGTTTAGCGCTGCGAACAGCACGTTCGGCAAGTCCGTTGGACTGTGGGTACTCTGGGCTGCTGGTGACATGTTTAAAGTTCTAGCGCTTGGCAAAGCCTTTCCACTGTGAAAGTTTTGCCAAAAATGAAGTCTTTGAATTTGGAGCAGGCAAAAACCACAGCAAGCAGTCATTTCTCTATCTGGGCATAGTGCTGTTCGGTATCTGTTCGTGTTCTTGAATCGAAGGATACCGACAGAATATCGCCGTTGAAAGAGGTCTGCAGACATGCAGCACCTAGTCCATACTGGGATGCGTCGCAGATGATTGTAACTGGCAGGTTGAGGTTAAAGTAAGACAGAGTGGGTGTACTACCTGGTTCTGGTACCAGGACCAGGTGTTGTCCTTGTGGGTTAGTTGACGCAGGGGGGCTGATAGTTCGCTGAGATTGGGGATAAACTTTCCCAGGTAGTTGACCATGCCTAGAAATCGTTTTAGGCTGGTGATGTCAGTTGGTACCAGCAGTTCATTGATTGCTGCAGTCTTCAGCGGATCTGGTTTTAGCCCATTGCTAGTGAACACGTGACCTATGTAAATGACTTCAATAACCCTGAACTTGCATTTAAGTGGGTTCAGCTTTAAATTGGGTGGAAATAGTTACAGTTTGTGCACCTCGTGTTAGGCATGTTCTGAACTTTGCTGGACGCATTGAGAAATCTTTGCAGAGAGTAACTAGCCAGATTCACATTTAGTTGTTGATTAGCATTCGCGCTATCATAATCAGCCAGTGGTGCCACAGTCTCAGCCATCCGACAAGCATGAATAGCCTGATCTAAAGTCAGTTCTGCATTCCGTAATAGTTCAGCTCGCAGCTTTCGATCGCTCATTCCTCCCACAATTTTATCTTGAACAAGCTCATTTGTTATCTCACCAAAACTGATGGAAAACTGATGTGTCTCAGGTCGCTGATGAATCGTTTCACAGGTTCATCAGGCTGTTGCACTCGGGCAAAAAATCTTGTCCTCTCTTGGATTCTGTTAGACGGCAGGTCGCGCAGTTCTCCAAACTTTCTCAGCAATACCATGGAGTTGTCTATAGATTCAGCTGGCACCAATACCTGTCCATTCCCATCCAGTTGAGCAGGTGCAAATTCGAACGAGTCAGCGCGGATCATAACCTCTGGACCCGCTAAATTCAACAATAGCGAAGCCTTCAAATCAGCGGGATCGTTGCGGTGAATGATGCGGATATAATGAGAGTAATCCTTCTCAAACATTCGCCATCGCTCGGCGATATCAGAATCAAACACAAGCGGGCTAGGCTTTCGACAAGAGCTAGCCATGTTCCCAAATCACAAAAAAACACGCAAATAAAAACTGGTAAACAAAATAAATCGCGGTAGACAGACGCAGGGTAGACCCGATAATCTGACACCATGTAAAGGGCTCAAACTCACACGGGTTGAAACACAAGCATCTTTATTGTTCAGGTCACCAACTACACAGCAGGTCATCACCCGTTCACGCTGCTACTCTGAATGGTAGTCAGTGAGCAGAATCTTACACTATGAATGTTATAATTAGGTGGGGTTATAATTACTAAGCATTCTAATTGGCTAACATGCTATAGCTAATGCTACAAATATTATGAAGTCCATTTGAAAACATAAGGTATAAGAGTTAAGAGTAATTTTTGGTTTAAATAACGAGCAATGTTTTGGTTTAGTCTTCCTCTGCCTTATTTGAAGGCCTTGGTAAACACTAATGCTTGGATTCAAAATACATTTTAAAAAAGCATTATCTACAATCCCCTAGGCACTTTTTTTTCAGTGTGATCTGTGTTGCTCTTGTGAACTATTTCATGAGCTAAGTAATAAGCATGCTTGGAATTTAGAAAGTACATTGCAGTGTCATATGGTTCAGTGAATTCATGGTAAAATTGAAAGTTTTTCTTTGATAGAATACTGACCTAGGATAGAGTTTGAGATTCAAAGCTGCCTGGATAAATTTTATTTTCCAATAGGGAAGGATGTAAGGACCCTAGTGCAATTATGAATTGAGGAAATACCAGGTTTTTGGCTGCTTTCTATCTTTTACCTGATTTGGTTTCTGTTTTTAAGCTTTCCATTCCTTTTTGTTAAATTCAGTTTCTATTAAATTGAGAATATATTAAGAATAGCGATGTTCTTGGCTCTTGTCTTGCTATATTTCTTCGTCATCTATTTTACAAATGGTTCAATTTGTTTCTTGACCTGATAAAGGGCATTGGAAAAGTTGCTCTGTCATCAGATTCTGTTCGACTTGACTATTCATTTATTCTATCCAGGCATGCAGTATATCTGAGGTACAGAAAAAAGCTGGAGAAACTCAGCGGGTGCAGCAGCATCTATGGAGCGAAGGAAATAGGCAACGTTTCGGACTGAAACCCTTCTTCAGACTGATCGGGGGGGGGGGGGGGACAAGAAAGAAAAAGGAGGAGGAGCCGGAAGGCTGGGGGATGGGAGGAGACAGCAGGGGGACTGAGGAAGGGGAGGAGACAGCAAGGACTAACAAAATTGGGAAAATTCAATGTTCATGCCCCCAGGATGCAGACTCCCCAAGCGGAATATGAGGTGCTGTTTCTCCAATTTCCGGTGCTGCTCGCTGTGGCCATGGAGGAGACCCAGGACAGAGAGGTCGGAGACGGAGTGGGAGGGGGGGTTGAAGTGCTGAGCCACCGGGAGGTCAGCTTGGTTATTGCGGACCAAGCGGAGGTGTTCGGCGAAACGATCGCTCAACCTCCGCTTGGTCTCACCGATATAGATCTGCTGACATCTAGAGCAGCGGATGCAATACATGAGGTTGGAGGAGATGCAGGTAAACCTCTGTCACACCTGGAACGATTGCTTGGGTCCTTGAACGGAGTCGAGGGGGGAGGTAAAGGGACAAGTGTTGCATCTCTTGCGGTTGCAAGGGAAAGTGCCCGGGGAGGGGATGGTACGAGAGGGAAGGGAAGAATTGACAAGGGAGTTATGGAGGGAGCTGTCTTTGCCGAAGGCAGATATGGGGGAGATGGGAAGATGTGGTGAAACTGACGGAGGATTACTTTTTCTATGTGACGGCTGGTGGGGTGAAAGGTGAGGACTAGGGGGACTCTGCCCTTGTTGCGAGTGGGGGGGATGGGGAGAGAGAGCAGTGTTGCGGGGTATGGAAGAGACCCTGGTGCGAGCCTCATCTATGGTGGAGGAGGGGAACCCCCGTTCCCTGAATAATGAGGACATTTCAGATGTCCTGGTGTGGAACGCCTCATCCTGGGAGCAGATGCGGCGTAGACGGAGGAATTGGGAGTAGGGGATGGAGTCCTTGCAGGAAGCAGGGTGGGAAGAAGTGTAGTCCAGATAGCCATGGGAGTCAGTGGGTTTATAGTGGATGTCGGTCAGAAGTCTATCACCTGCAATGGAGATAGTGAGGTCAAGGAATGGTAGGGAAGTGTCGGAAATGGTCCAGGTGTATTTGAGTGCCGGATAGAAGTTAGTGGTGAAGTGGATGAAGTCCGTTGTGTGCGGGTGCAGGAGGTGGCACCAAAGCAGTCGTCGATGTAGCGGAGGTAGAGGTCGGGGATGGGGCCCTGGTATGTATTGAACAAGGATTGCTCGACGTAACCGACAAATAGGCAGGCATAGCTGGGGCCCATGCGTGTGCCCATTGCTACGCCTTGTATTTGGAGGAAATGGGAGGAGTCGAACATGAAGATATTGAGGGTAAGGACCAGCTCCGCTAGGCGGAGGAGAGTGTCAGTGGCTGGGTATAGGTTGCTTCTCTGGTCGAGGAAGAACCGGAGGGCTTTGAGACCATCCTGGTGGGGGATGGAGGTGTAGAGTGACTGGACGTCCATGGTGAAGATGAGGGGGTGAGGGCCTAGAGAATGGAATGCGCGGAGATGACGGAGAGTGTCTGAGGTGTCTTGAACGTAGGGAGGGATTTAACCAAGGGGGATAGGATGGAGTCAAGGTATTTGGAGATGAGTTCGGTGCGGCACGAACAGGCAGAGAATGGGTCTTTCGGGACAGTCAGGTTTGTGGATTTTGGGGAGAAGGTAAAATCGGGCTGTGCGGGGCTGGGGAACGATGAGGTTGGAGGCTCGGTCGGGTAGGGCATTGGAGTTGATGAAGTCGGTGATGGTGCTGGAGATGGTGGCCTGGTGCTCGTCAGTGGGGTCATGGTCCAGGGGTAAGTAGGAGGAGGTGTCCGAGAGATGGCGCGTGGCCACAGCGAGCAGCACCGGAAATTGGAGGAACAGCACCTCGTATTCCGCTTGGGGAGTCTGCATCCTGGGGGCATAAACATCGAATTTTCCCAATTTTGTTAGTCCTTGCTATCTCCTCCCCTTCCTCAGTCCCCCTGCTGTCTCCTCCCATCCCCCAGCCTTCGGGCTCCTCCTCCTTTTTCCTTTCTTGTCCCCGCCACCCCCCCCACCCCCGATCAGTCTGAAGAAGGGTTTCGGCCTGAAACGTTGCCTGTTTCCTTCGCTCCATAGATGCTGCTGCACCCGCTGAGTTTCTCCAGCTTTTATGTGTACCTTCGATTTTCCAGCATCTGCAGTTCCTTCTTAAACACATGCAGTATATCTGTATTGCAGTAAATTGAGATGCTTCATGGTGATTAAAAAGTTTTTAATAGTGAGTTGTTGCAAACAACTACCTGTATTTAAATCAAGTTTTCAAAATGATAGAAATATTTGTCAACACACTTGAGTTTAAAATTTAAGCATAAATTGTGGAATGTTCAATTCAATTCACTATTCATAAATGAAACTTTTTTGTGGGAATGCATTGTTCATTAAAGCATTTGATTGTTTCTGTATCTTTTTAACACCATTAAGGTGTTAATTAACATCATTAAAGCAGCTATAGCTGCTCTGAACCGGCCCAGCTGAGTGCCACCACTCCCATGAATTGTCTCCCTCGGATGGTCACGTCGCACATCGACCCGGCACAGACTATTTGCACTTTAGACTGTTTTACTGTTTTCTTTTTTATAAATCATGTTTCTCTGGGTGTCTACATTTTATTAGTTGTTTAAGTTATGACATCGGATGGAAGCTGCATACCAAATCTCATTGCACCTATGTGCAATGACAATAAAATTTATTATTATTATATTATAAAACTAGTCTGCTTTTAAATGTGATTTTGCAAAAATAAATACTCATTTGGTCTTGAATATACTTTTCCAGGGAATTGGAAATGATCAAAATGTATTGAATGCGCATTGAAATAGTTCAAGATATTCACTTAAGCTTGGTATTTTACAAATCTGAAGTATTGTGCTAAGTTATGGTTCGCATTTTTTTTAAAGTTGCAACCTTTAAATGAGGTAATATTGCAATAATTTTAATGTTGCTTTGGAAGTCTCTTGCATCCACCACCCCATTACTTACTAACGCACATCCTTCTTGTGCCACTTTCTCCTACCTTGGCCCCTCCAAATTGGCCATTGGTCAGGTTAATTTTAATCTATTTGAAATGCTTCCTTGGCATGAAGCAATGTTGGGCACTTCAAAATTTGGGCTTGCTTGCATTGCGTATTTAGAGGTATGGCATTTTCCGAATGACTAACAGCGAAAATATGACTGGTGTTGCTTTATGTATTTGCATGCTGTCATTGTAGAGGTTCCTATTCCCAACTGGTGTCATCAAAATGTGCACATTGAGCCCAACAGGTGGAGGATAGTTTATAATATAAATTTCTGCAGAAATTAGATAACAATTATTTTCTTATGGCAGTGTTAAATGTATCCTTTTGCGCTCAAACCAGAATCCCATTTTCAGTAACCTGTACGGGTGACATGGAAAGCGGGTGGCTGTTCAGTTGAATGGATTCGGACAGTTGTTTCATTTTTGGCATGGTTGGAATGGGGTTGCAGACGTGATTACATTTTTTACATATTGGTTTAGAAAATTCCCCTTTTGTGGAAAATAAAATGAAAGTGTAATGGAGAATAAATACGGAACACATTTATGTGTTTCAGTAATAGTTTCAGTTTTGTTTACTGGAACGGAACTTCTATTTCAATAATTTCAAATCCCTTCCACTTTAAATGTCATTCGAAATTCTATTGGGGTTCTTGCCTCTGGAGGCATGCTGTCCAAAATCATGTGAGTAAAGATGTAATTCTTAGGCTTTTGCAGCAGTGACACTGCAGTTAATTTTGGAACGAGTTTTGAGTGTTTCACCACAACCTCGATTTGTGGGTGAATTTGTATTCAGTTTTGAAGTTTGTATAAATATCATGGATTTTTCTTTTGATGTCAATATTTTTATGTATTTGGAGTGTAAATTTTGACCTCTACTTAGGATCATTGTGAATGAGACTAAATTGAATGTATATCTACAATGCCTTTATGGGTTTTGGATTACAGGAAATTCTATATTTAGTTTTGAGATGCAAAAACAGGCACTTCAGCCCACTGAGTCAGCGCTGACTAGTGCTCCCTGCATACTAATACTATTCTACAGACTACGACAATTTACAACTTCACCAAGTAACTTAAGCTACAAACCTGTGCATCTTTGGAGATGGGAGGAAACCGGAGATCCGTAAACCCATGCAGGTCACTGGGAGAACATAGAAAATCTGTACAGACAGCACCCACAGTCAGGATTGAACCTGGGTCTCTGGCGCTGTAAGGCAGCAGCTCTCATGTATGGAATACTGTTCCTCTGGAGTTTGATCGAGATCTCCACACAATAAGCTTTTCTTTGGAACGGTGATGTGAAAGATGATGTAGATGGGGCCAGAAATGGAAACTTTCATTTTGAAGTATCATGACATCGGTGTTTACATTGGAAAATTTAGCTACTGAAGGAAAAAACGATTCACTATATTGTTTGATTTTTCATATTACCTTTCCATTCTTTCCACAGAAGTCGGAAACTCCAGATCAGGAATATTCCTCCTCATTTGCAGTGGGAGGTAAGTGTATAATTATATAAATTATAACTAAATTTGGTAAATAATGGGGATTCGTGTTGGCTTTTAGAACACTTCCTCCTGGCCTGTCTTTGTGTATGTAGGAGACTTGAGTAGTAAAAAGGGGCACGTTAAGTATTTAAAGATTCTTTTTTTTTGACGGAGATTTCATGAGGTGGTAGCTCCAATATTAATTCAGAACTGGAATGATGGCAGATGGAGGGTAAAGTGGGCTATAAAATTACTTGGCTTCAAGGAACGTGGGTAATAATAACTCTCATTGCTTGTGGAAGTCACTGAAAGCAAACACTGTCAGTGGGCATGATGCCCTTGCCAGGAATCAAATTTAGTTGGATTTCATTGTCTCTGGGGATCCATGGAAACACTTCAAGCAAGCGAAGGAAAGGATGGAGTGAAATAAAGTCTGAACGAGGGAAAAGTGAATCCCGAGGTGATTTTGTGTGGCCAGGAAGTGCATTCTTGGCCATCGTTGAACCTTTTGAAAACGGGGAAAATAATATTGAACTTGGCCATGTGTGGCCAGGTCTGCAGCTGCTGCCAGCTTTTGCTGGCAGGTTTTGGACTGTTATGTCATTTGGATCTAAACCAGGCTTGTACTCGGCTAGAACCTACCTATACCTGATTTTTCAGGTGCCCCCTCTATGTATATGGTGACACCGATGTAATGCTAGTCACAATCCCTGAACTATTACTCCCAATAATTCTATTTACACTCCAAACATCTACACTTGGTTTCTGCTGATTCCCACTTTTTCCTTCATCTTGTACTAGCCTAAATCTACAATCCCTTTCAACTTGTATTTTCTGTTTTACCTGTTTCTTGCGCTTGCTGTATCTTTTGTGCTCGCTCATACTTTTCTCTCTCACCCATGTCCATATTATCTCTGTACTGATCTGAATCATTGCACATCTCATTTCTACAATTATAGCACTGGCCCATGAATCACTTGGCCTGTTATCTGATGGACAAAGCAGAAAGTGACGGCACCAAACTTCAAAGTGTAGTCAACACCAAGGTGGGCAGAGGCAGACTGCACAAAGTTGTAGGCAAATAAGTTAACTCAGAAATTCGAAGCGGTTATTCTCAGTAGAACAGTGACGTCAAGTATTTTTGACAATAATACACAATGAGTTTCTGAAGAGGTCACAGGAAAAGGGGTACAAATTGCATAAATCTGAACTGGCAGATCATGTTGTGAGAGCAGTTAACTGCACAGTTTGTGTTCTCTTGCAAGATATAGGTTTAGGTTTATTATTGTCATGCACAGAGATACCATGGAAGAGATTTTTTGTTTTGCATGCTCTCCAAATATGGATCGTGTTTCTGATGTACCAAATATAATACCAGCAAATCAAACACGAATACAATAGATAGGGAGAGCAAAGGGCAAGATACAGTATGCTGAATATGGTTCTCTGCGTTAAAACTGTCTGCTCCATAGACAAAGTACAATGTCTGCAATGGGTGGCAGTGAATAGGACAGTACTCTAGCTTATGGATGGACTGTAAAGAAGCCTGATAGAGGGAAGGAGCTGTTCCTAAATCTGATGGTGCATACTTTCAAGCTTCTGTACATTCTGCCGGATGGGATTGGGGAGAAGAACGAATGATCGGAGTGGCACAAGTCTCTGCTAATGTTGGCTGCTTTTCTGAGGCAGTGTGAAGTGTAGATGGGGTCAATGGTGGGAATTCTGGTCTGTGTGAAGGATTAGGCTACATCTGTAACTCCCTGCGATTGTTGCGGTCTTCTGCGGAGCTGTTTGAAACCCAGCGCAACTTGACCGTATGCATCTGTATAAGTTTGTAAGAGTTGCTGAAGGATTGCTGAATTTCCTCTGTCTCCTCAGGAAGGAGAGGTGCGGATGTGCCACCTTGGTTCTTGCATCAATGTGGTTGGTCCAAGATGGATAGTTAGTAATATTTACGCTAAGGAAATTTAAGCACCACCATTACACTTCGGCACCATAGATGGAAATTGAGGAGTACTTTCTGAAATTAATAACAAGCTCCATCTTGTTGACATTGAGGTAGATGTCATGGTCCTGACACCATGTTACTAAGTTCTCTGTCTCCTTTCTGCAGTCTGCCTCATCATTGTTTGTGATCTGGCCCACCACAGTGGTGTCATCTGCGAATTTGTAGATGGAGTATAACCATATAGCAATTACAGCACGGAAACAGGCCATCTCGACCCTTCTAGTCCGTGCCGAACACGTATTCTCCCCTAGTCCCATATACGTGCGCTCAGACCATAAATAACCCTCCTTTCCTTTCCCGTCCATATAACTATCCAATTTATTTTTAAATGATAAAAACGAACCTGCCTCCACCACCTTCACTGGAAGCTCATTCCACACAGCCACCACTCTCTGAGTAAAGAAGTTCCCCCTCATGTTACCCCTAAAGTTCTGTTCCTTAATTCTCAAGTCATGTCCCCTTGTTTGAATCGTCCCTACTCTCAGTGGGAAAAGCTTATCCATGTCAACTCTGTTTATCCCTCTCATAATTTTAAAGACCTCTATCAAGTCCCCCCCCCTTAACCTTCTGCGCTCCAAAGAATAAAGCCCTAACTTGTTCAACCTTTCTCTGTAACTTAGTTGCTGAAACCCAGGCAACATTCTAGTAAATCTCCTCTGTACTTCTCTCTATTTTGTTGACATCCTTCCTATAATTGGGCAACCAAAATTGTACTCCATACTCCAGATTTGGTCTCACCAATGCCTTGTACAATTTTAACATTGCTTCCCAACTTCTATACTCAATGCTCTGATTTATAAACAGAGGCTGGCAACAATGTGTTGCTCCTCAATGAATTAAATTCATTTTTAAACTGCTTTGAACAGTTTGTCAGTGGAGGAATGCTACCTGTGCCGCCAATCTTAGGTGTGCCTACGCCAATGGTTACTCTGTCAGATGCAGTACGAGGTGAATTTGGCTGTATAGTCGTCAGTGTTTGGGGAGTATATAGGGGACTGGGAAAACATCCTTGTGGGGCACTGGTGTTGAAAATTATCAGGTGAAATGCCACCTATTCTCACTGCTTGTGTTCTGTGGGTCAGGAAGTCAAGGATACAGTTGCATATGTTGACTCCTAGGTCCAGGAGTTTGGAGATGAATTTGAATGTGATTATAGTGTTGAAAGCGGTTATGGTCAATAAATAGCAGTCTAATGTCGGAGTCATTCCATCTATATGTTCCAGAGATGAATTTAGGACCAGGGTGATCCACCTGCTGTGGACCTGTTGCGATAGTAAGCAAACTGCAGAGGACCAAGGCCAGTTTGAAGAAGGGTCCTGACCCGAAACGTCACCCATCCTTTTTCTCCAGAGAGAAAATCTCACTGAGTTATTCCAGCACTTTGTGCCTGTCCATCTAGGAGGCTGGAGTTAATATGCACCATCACAAGTCTCCCAAAGCACTTAATGGAGGTGAATCCACTGGACGGTGGTCATTAAGGTATGCCAAATTTCTTTGACACTGGGATGATGGTGGTCGGCTTGAAGCAGATGGGAACCTCAGAATGGAGTGGCGCGCAGTTAACTATGTCTAAAAATACCTCTGCCAGCGAGTCTGCACCAGTCTTGAGGATGTGTCCAGGCACTCTACTCATGCCAATTGCTTTCCATAGAGTCAGAAGGTTAATTTTGCATCTGACAGAGTAACCAATGGCGTAGGCACACCTAAGATTGGCGGCACAGGTAGCATTCCTCCACTGACAAACTGTTCAAAGCAGATTAAAAATGAATTGAATTCATTGAGGAGCAACACATTGTTGCCAGCTTCTGTTTTGTAGTCTGTTATAGCGTGCTGTACTTACCACAATGTATGGGTATCCATGTCATTGCATCAGGGCTCCAGCTTGGTCTAGAATTCCCTCTTGGCATTCCAAAGGAGATTCATCTAACTAATTGGATGAAAAGATGGTCCAACCATAAGCTAAAGAAGCTATGTTCCTTGAGCTAAGGAGAGCGAATCTTATTGAAATATACAAAGGTCCTAAAGGGGCCGAGTAAAAACTAGGTGTTTAGTAGAAACGAGGAACTGCGTGCTCGTTTACAAAATAATGCAGAGTGCTGGAGTAGTGCAATGGGGTATTGTATCTTCAGAGGGCCCAACGTTTTTCACTATTATAGTAAATGTGTCAGTAATAAATCAATACCGATTATCGAATGATAGAACCATTTCATTTTTTTTTTTTTTTAGGAATGATGCAATTCTATTCTGTAAATATTGAACAATCATGGCTGATTAGAAAAGGGACTGAAAGTGAAACTATTCCTGTTAGCTAAATCAAAAAACTGCAGATGCCGGAAGCCAAAAATTAAAACAAAATTCTGGAAATACTCAACAGGTCAGGCAGCATCTGTGGGAAATGAGATTGAAAAACAGTTAAGGGTTCAGGCTGACGACCCTATGTCAGAACAGGGATGGAGACAAAGAAGCTTTGTTTGTTTTCTCTTCCATTTTACCTATGTCGAGGACATGCCCAGGCATGCAGAGCAGGAAGACTTCTCCCACATTCCTTTGTCTCTGATCCTTTGGCAGTGTCATTTACTATGTCATTTCTAACTCATTTACTAGATGTCTGAAGAAGGGTCTTGTCCCGAAACGTCACCTATTTCCTTCGCTCCATAGATGCTGCCTCACCCGCTGAGTTTCTCCAGCAATTTTGTCTACTTTCGATTTTCCAGCATCTGCAGTCCCTTCTTAAACAATTTCTAGATAACCTTGTTTGCAGCTTATCTCCACCACTTCTCAACATTCCTTCCCTATCCTCCCTGCCATTCCTTCCCAGTTCTGAAGAAGAATCTTTAACCTGAACTGTTAGCGTTTTTCTCCAACCACAGATGTGGCCTGTCCTATTGTCTATTTCCAGCATTTTATTTCATTTTCTATTCCCATTGGCAGGTGATTCAAGAGAGAGGACTGATTTCAAGTGAATTGCAACAGATGTAGGAGAGATGTGATGAAGGACTTTCATGCAGGGAGAATTTGATATTATTGATCAGATGAATTAAATTATATTGATTTTGGAAAGGGATGTTTACTGCGGTATTTTATTAATTTTTGATCTACTTAAATATGTCATTGTAACATTGGATTCAAATATGAAATTCCCAAATTGGAAGTTATTAAATTACCTGTAATTAATTTTAAGGAAGAACCTTTTCCCTTTGGCTCGGAAAAGCTTGGTTCTGAAAACAAAACTATTTGGGGTTCCCTTTGCCAAATAATTTGGCTCCTTCATTATTTATTCAGTGTTTTGAGCATGATGGTATTTTCAAATTAACTTTTTTTGGTGATTAGTTGATGGGTCCAGTTCAATTTAGATATCCGTGTTATGTTTAAAATAACCAAGTTACATAAAAACCTGATTTTGGTATTCCACTTCCCAATATAATTTGAGTTTATGTGCCACTTTTAAAATTGTGTATTGTTGCAGCTGGTGTTTGCTCGTATCTGCAAGCAGATATCTTGCAGTGAATGTGAAGTTTCGGTATTACAATAAAGGATAAAATGATATTTTCAAAAATAGGAAATGCTTTTTTAACAGATTTCAAATATGAGCTTGTTTGTGAATGAAGGGGAGAGAACATTTTATAGTGGAGGAGTGGAGAGTCCATGTACCAAGGCCTTTCTAGGCTTGTGAAACACAAAATCGCTCATTGCTGTACATTTATTCCTCACCTTTCAAATGATATGCAAATCTAAAATTAACTGTAAATTGTCACCCAAAAATGCAACACTACATTGTGAAAAGGGACAAAATATGCTCTTTAATTTAGGAAATATGTTAATTTGGAAAAAGATTTAAACTTGGTAAATAACTCCCATTCTCCCATTTTGTATCTATAGGCTTTGGGTTATACTGAAAGGTTCATGCATAAATGCAGCCATTTTCTTTGCTCTTCGCACTACTTAATTGTATCCTGATGCTCACAAAGGAAGCATTTTATAAATGCCATTTTTTTCCTTCTGTGTTCGCTGCTGAAATCAAGTAAAAACATTCATGATTTTCTAGTGGCTTGCATTGCATGAAGCCCCACTTCCTTCATCCTACAGAAGGCTTACAACACTCTTCAATAGTTATTCTATGGGGAGGGATATAGCATGCTGTAGAGTCCACACACGAGGAACGAGGCCATGACATCTCTGGAAATATTCTCTTTTGTTACTGAGCTGAAATAATATGCAAGAAGTGTGGGTTCTGTGTTGATGTACTTAAGTTTTGACAAACAGCATTTTTTGCATGCAAATTTAACATTTTAATTCAGCTATCCTTGTTTACTAGAAAATGTGTTGCTGATTGTTCCTTTTGAATTGTTACTGTTTTTCTCCTGTCACTGGAGGATTTAACTACTTGATCTTTTAAGTTTTGAAAGGACGGCCCAATGTGGATTAATTCTTACTTTTCTATATAACGTCAAGCTTTATTGTTTCTCCCTGGCAGTCCTTATCTAAATGAGCTACTTGTCATGATTTGATATCACTCCATGGCTGCTGGTTCACTCCAGAAGAGAGTTGAGAGAGGGCTGAAGGATATTAATTAACCGGTTAAATCCTTGTAGCAGCCCAATATTTTTTTATTTCTGCTTTTATCAGGAATTGACAACATAAATTGTATTTCTATTCTCTGACTTCCATGGTGGAATTTGTAAACATCTGATTGTTAAATTTGACTTCTAAATGCTTTGGAGTACAATCAATATTCATTGACAACATTTCATTAGCATACAGGTGTAATGGTTTAATTTGAGCAGATGTAATCCCTGCCATTTACTTGCATTAAGTTTGCTATGGTTCTGGAAAAAAAATGCTGCTTCCAAGCATCCTCTTTCTGATTTTCAAATATAAGATTTTTTATATTTTCCAATTTGTCTGCTTGCTTGGAGCCTGGCATTTGGTTCCGTGTGTGTGTGTGAAAGGAAGGAGAGTGGGGGACAATAGAGTTTTGTTGGGAAGTTCATATTGACAGATTGTGTGGAGGGGGAGGGAGGAGAGGAGAAATTGAGTAAACCATCTACATCATTGATAGCAGCAGCGAAACCACAGCCGGAATCAGTATTTGTTAACTATGTAATTCCATTAAAATTAGAGCAGACCATTTGAAAATGATTGTAATATTGTGGAAAGTGCACCATTTTGTTTGCTTTCTGCCAGAGTTAAGGAGGCTGAGGGTTGATCCAGTCAAGATGTTTGTGTTAACACTGGGATTTAATAAAGTAAGTGCCAGGAAACACATTTCTATAAAGGGGAAACCAGGGCAAGAGGGTACAAAGTTAAAATTAGAAATAAGCAAAAATAGACTGAAATCAAAGTGCTTTCTCCTCCACAATTCATTGTAGAAATCTTGGAATTCTTTCTTCCTTCCCTGTAAATTTAAGAGTTGAAATCATAGTTTGCTGCATAGCACCGAGAGGCAGGTAAATGCAATGAATGTAAAGTCACAGCTGCATTCATGTAATTAGTCAAGAAAACATCTCAGGGGTGGAATAATTGTCTCCTTTACTATTTCTAGCACTGATGCACATTCCATAGAGGTCTCCACATATCTTTCCATCACTTGTTAAATAAAAATATAAAACTTATTATCTTCTGCTCTCTCACTACAGAATTAGATTTTTATTCCTGTATAATTGGATGCTCTTTCAACTCTATTGTTTGAAATATGCTTCCTATTTCCTTTTGTCCTCATCATATTTCTACATTCCCAAAATATTATATACTGATTCTGAATTCCAACTTTTTGTAAGGAGAAAAGCACAGGTTTTAATTGATTGATATTTGTGCACACTTAAACACTCTTCACCTCTGATCCCATATCTGGTGGAATACTTTTTTAGTACTGTGAGACACTTCTTCGAAGGGCAGTTACATTTTGTACAAAGCACCCAGATCATCACCCATCTTTTACCAAATAAATCCTCATCAACAAAACAAGTTAATTTGTATTTACAAATCACTGCTAGTTTGAGACGTGCTTCTCTAATTTAGTTTTGTCTTTGATCAACGCCTGAAATTTTAAGTTCATTACTTTAGATTGGCTGGTGTGATTTCTAGTGTTTTCTCTCCCCATTTTTTGTAAATATCTGTAATCCTACAATGTCTGACTGTTTTGGGGATGTGATGATGCGCATGTTGTTTTTGCTGAGGAAATAGTCTCATTAATAGCTTAACCAGAGGCAATTTGTTAAAGTTTCAAAACTTGAGGTAGGAATAAAATGTCAGTTAAACAACACTTAGCAAGCAATTTATATTATGGGTCTTTGAAGCATTATGTATGCCATTTAATATATGGATACTGCCACACACAAATTAGTGTCTCTCTCGGACCAAATTGGTGTGTATTCCTTGTTAATATATGGTCATAATTGCATTATGTATCGCTTATCCTCTTTATGGGTCATGCTGTCAGAAGTTTGAGATTCAGATTCATGAAAATGAAAAAGAGCTACAGAATATCCCTGAATAATCAGCGGTGATGAAATATTCAGCTAGAAATGCAACAATAGAAAATCTAAAAACATTTTTTTTTTATTTTTTTAAATTTGAAATCTCTCCTTCACCCCATCAGGCAAGTTTTATTTGAATGTGTCGTACTCATTTTTTCAATGCTAAATCATGGGAGATGGGCGTTTGCGTTCAGCAGAATCTAGTTTGCGATTACACCAGTAAATTTGAGGAACTAATGGGTTATATTATCCATATTTTACTGTATGTATACTGAGAAACTCAGCGTCTGAAGAAGGGTCTCAACCCAAAATGTCACCCATTCCTTCTCTCCAGAGATGCCGCCTGACCCGCTGAGTTACTCCAGCATTTTTTGTCCACCTGAGAAACTCAGCGACAGATTGCAGCTGCAACGCAAACACAATGTCGAGTGAGCTGGTGAACTAGGGAGTTCACTCAATGTCCATTGGCGATTTGGTTGCAGAGTTGGCGTGACCAGTCCTGACACACTTTTGTTTCATAGTTAATTGACAAGCAAATCCTTTGTGACAATCCTTTGTGCTTTTTCCTCCTGAATGTTTTCCCCCCCCCCCCCCCCCCCCCCCCCTCTCTTTACTTTATCCCAAAAGAAGCAAAGCTGTGAAATTTCCTCAAAGTTGCCCATGTCATCACGTAGGAGGAAGTAGAAGTACAAAGGTTTGAATATTTTAAGTTTATAACAATTTAAGGCCAGCTTTGGTCAATTTTAAATTTTTTTGTCCAAAATACCACTTGGTTGGCTGGCAATTTGCGCAGATAAATGTATGGGCACGATCCACCAAGTTTACCCCTCCCTTGTCATCCCCAATTCAGGAGTCCCAGACAGATGCAGAGATGACTAGCATCTTTCTACGGCCGTTCAGCTGCCAAGTCGCACCAAATATGAACCTGATGACACAAGAGACGGGGGTTGCTGGAATCATGCAGAATAAAAAAGGAGAGCTGTTGGAGAAAATCAATGAGTCATGCAGCATCTGTGAAGAGAAATGGACAGATGACTTGAGTCCAGATGAAAAGTCCCAAAGCAAAATGCTGTTTGCCCATATCCCTCCCCAGATGCTGCCTGACTGCTGAGTTCCTGCAGCAGCCTTTCTTTTCACTCCCAAAATCTTGGGCAAAAAATGGTGACGACAGCTACTGGCAGTTGGTTTTTGTTTAACTGATGGTCCATGGGCTGTACAGTTCAGGACCATTTGTGAATAGTTCCCAAAGAAGAGCTGCTGAAGCCACATTATCAGGCAGTCAGTGGACAATGTGCAACTGCATAAATTCAGGAAGTAACAAGGAAGAGAGCAATCTGTCAAGTGAACATTGACTTGTATGTCAATATGAATTATTGAATGAAACAACTTAATTTTGAAATGGCTTCATCCAAAAGTTCACACAAAAACCACTCTGCATTTCTGAGTTGAGAAGCTCTTGCTTAAATTAATGAGTTAATGGGAATGTTTTGAGAGACAGCATGGACTCAGTGGAATGGTCTCCCTTTTGAATCACAAAGGAAAATTTGCAAACATGAAAGTGACTTCAAAATCTAGATGTGAATTTAGTAACAGTGAATCCTGCCAGGTATTGATTGCTATATTTTTATTGTGAGCTCCGCAATCATGAGAAACCCCGTTCTGATTTGAAACAATGACACAAATGCAGGAAGAACTTAAGACAATAGACAATAGGTGCAGGAGTAGGCCCTTTGAGCCAGCAACACCATTCAATGTGATCATGGCTGATGATCCCCAATCAGTACCCCGTTCCTGCCTTCTCCCCATATTCCTTCACTCCTCTATCTTTAAGAGCCCTATTTAGCTCTCTCTTGAAAGGAGAAGAAAATAAATCAGTCAACCTTTCAGGTCAGCGACCTTTCTGACATCTTGACTGGTTTATCTTCCCACTGAGGCTCTTCCCACAGTTCATCCATCATTTCTGTTTTGCATTCCACCTTCTGCAGTTTTGTTTCCGGGTGTTCTCCATGTTAGTCAAATCTGGCTTTATTATTCAGAATATTCGATGAACAATATAGCCTGGAGGTGCATGCTGGTAGGTGGGATTAATATTATATGGGAATAATACTTGCCAGAGAAAAGGAGTAGGTGGCGTTTCTGGTCGAGACCCTTCTTCAGATCCTTCTCGACCCGAAACGTCGCCTACTCCATAGATGCTGCCTCACCTGCTGAGTTTCTCCAGCATTTCTTGTCTAATTTCGATTTTTCCAGCATCTGCAGTTCCTTCTTAAACTGCTGGTCAATAGGGATAAGTTTGTTGCTGTATACATTTCATGTTATATCTATTTTTCCAAGAGGCCCATTATAGTATGTGCAAGAAAGAACTACAGATGCTGGTTTAAATCAAAGGTAGACACAAAACGATGGAGTAACTCAGCAGGACAGGCATCGTCTCTGTAGAGAAAGAATGGGTGACGTTTCAGGTCGAGACCCTTCTTCTAATGAGTTGCTGCCCGAAACGTCACCCATTCCTTCTCCAGTGATGCTGCCCATTCGGCTGAATTACTCCAGCTTTTTGTGTCTATCTTCAGCCCATTATAGTAGTTTTGTTTAGGTTATTGTCATGTGCACTGGGGTACAATGAAAAGCTTTAATTGCGGGAATCCCGTCAGTAGAAAGACTATACATGATTACAATCGAGCTGTCCATAGTGCAGCATTACAGGATAAAGGGAATAATGTTTAGTACAAGATAAGGTCCAGTAAAGTCTGATTATAGATAGACCGATAGTCTCCAATGAGGTAGATAGTAAGTCTGGACCGCTCTCTAGTTAGTGAAGGGTGGTTCAGTTGCTTGATAACAGCTGGGAAGAAATGTTTTCATACATCATTGCACGAGTTCTTCATTTACAGTATATTTGATGTGCACTATTTATGTAAGTATTTGCAGATGGTTCCGTTGAGATAAATCTATATTTGCTCACCAATATCAGTATGTTGCACTACTTGGTTGAACGAAGCATGTTTTCTAAAATAATGTCTAAAATTTCCCTGGTGGGAAGAATGGAACCAATTTTGAGTGGCTGGAGAAACTATTCCTTTCTTCGATTTATAGCACATCTGGAAACCAGAGATTTAAAATGATCACTGTACAAAGCCACCAAACCTATCCTGCTCTATTGATCTTTCATCTTTTCCTTCCCCTTCTTTCCTCACTGCCCCTTCATGCCTACTCTATGCAAATTTGAGACACTTTTGTTCCAGTTAAATGATGATCTAATGTTTTTAATCCATTGTTGCCAAGTTAATGTGATAGACAGACATAATGAACAGGCTTACACCACTGCTGTTAGTTATATGGTCGCAGCTACAAATGGATATGTTGCAACTGCCAAATGTTTTGAGCGATGTTATGGGTTCTTGGGAAATATTAAACTTCCATCTGTACCAGATGCTGTGTTTTTTTTTTAATCCTTAAGTGTCTCCCTCAGTAACGGCAGACCTTGTATCCCACATGGGATGTGGTCTGATAATCTATTCCTTGGCTCAATCAGCAGATTTTTCTTTGCTTGTTTTTTATTTTCTAACTTTGAGCATGTGTTTGAAGCAGAGGATGTTTTCATGGGAATAGTTTGCATTAGAATCTCGTATCCATAGTTTTTTTTTTAAATATGTTAATAGAAATGTAGATTTAACATTGGTCTTTATGGAATCACTGATGAGCAAAGATACACATTTGGCCACCATTAAGCTTGCTGCTGCTTAACTGCATTATTTGCCCATAATGTGTGTATGCATGTTGTTGTGTGAGAGGTATGATATTTGGACTTGTAAATCCGATTTCTTATACCAAACTACCTTCATATCTCCAGGATGCCCAAGGTGCATTACAGCCAGTTGTTTTTCAAGTCTATGGTAGGGAATGTGAAAATGTTGCAGGCATTATGATCATATAGGATGCAGACGTGTAGATTATTCGACTGTTTTTCCTGTTTATACCATCTCTTGTCTAATTTTCACCTCTGCCCCCATAGCCCTGCCCTTGTATCCCCTCCTTCTGGCTTTACATTTCACTCCTCATCTCCTCTCCTTTTCACCTCCTTGTCACTTACTGCACCCATCTGTTTCCACCTATCACCTGCCAGATTTTTCTTGCCCTTGGTCTCTTTTCCAGCTTTCTCTCCTCCCACACCTTCTCCTTGCAACAATTGACCCGAAAAAGGGTGCTGACCCGAAACATCGCTTGTCATTGCATCCACAGGTGCTGCCTGACTTGCTGAATTCCACAACACCTTATTTTGCTCGGGATTCCAGCATCTGCAGTTTTTACTTTGTCTCTGGAGTAGCTGTTGAACTTGCAACTAATTGACCTGGATAGAATTACTTGCCACAGCAAGAGGTTCTCGTCAATGATCTGAATGGCATTAGCATTGTGGGCAACTGAGTTCCATATGTGCTTAGAAATGTTCAATGTTTACATTAACATTTTTGGAATGCCTTTCTAAAAAATATCAGAAGGAATTACAAGTTGACATACATCCAACCTGACAGAGCTTGAGAGGATCGGCAGGGAAGAATGGGAGAAATTACCCAAATACAGGTGTGCCAAGCTTGTATCGTCATACCCAAGAAGGCTTGAGGATGTAATCGCTGCCAAAGGTGCCTCTACAAAGTACTGAGTATAGAGTGTGAATACTTATGTAAATGTGATATTTCAGTTATTTCTTTTTAATTTGCAAACACCTTCCACTTTTTTTATTATGGGGTATTGTGTGTAGATTGATGATAAAATGAAGTTAATCCATTTTAGAATAAGGTTGTAACATAACAAAATGTGGAGTGAAGAGGTGTGAATACTTTCTGAATGCACTATAAACATCCATTACAGTGGATACCACATTCCTCACTGTGGGTAGGCAATAGAGTTCAAACTTCTTCATCTTTGCTCTCCCGCGATTGGGACAATCAAAAACCATCCGCAGTCGGGGCCATTAAAGCCCCCGTCGGGGTGATCGAAACACCTGTGTCGGGGTGTTTGAAACTCTCCCTCTGTAGCATGGGGCATGATGCTGCCGTAGTGGAGTCGGCCTTTTCTTATCAGAGACCGCGGGCTTCACCATGTTGAAGTCCGCAGGCTCCGCGGTTGGAGCTTCGATCCCTGGCAAAGGAATCGCAAGTTCCACGATGACTCACTCACCCGTCGGTCTCCAGGAAAGGCCGCCAACTCCACGGTGTTGGGCCACAGTGGGGACGGAGATACAGAACGGAAAAAATTGCATCTCCATCGAGGTAAGAGATTGAAAAGTTTCTCCCCCACCACACATAAAACAAACCAGGAACACTAAAACATACTTTTAACACATGCTAAAAATAACATAAAAGAAAGGACAGACAGACTGTTGGCATGACAGCCACTGCTGGTGGCGCCAGTCGGCCAGTGATGTTTTGGGTCAGGAGCCTTCCTAATGATGCTTAATCCAGCCATTCCATTTAATTATTGTAAAGTAGTCACCATCCAAATAAGCTTTCTAGTGATGGACATGGACAGGATTTGCAGCACACATCATTTTTATTAGGAGAGAAAAGGATTTGGGTGTGAGATTTACTATACTGAAATGGTGGATATTCATTAATCGAGTGGTGAATCTTATGAGTATTTGGAGGTTTATAAAATTATTGCTGTAGTGGCATAAATTTATGCAAACTTTGGACACGTAATTGCCTTTGAAGCAGTTGAATTCAATGTGCCATTTTGGCAGTATAAACTTGATTTTGAAATTGGGTGTGGTATGGATGGTTTTAGTTGCTTTGAGGAAAGTGGAAGTACTTGGTTGCTAGGTAACAGCTGGTAATGCAACAGCTGTGCCTGGTATTGCCGCGTTGGCAATTTCCCAGTCTTTAACAGTTATCACGGTCACATGCATCAGTCTTGGACAGATTTGTGCAGTACTCTGATTACATATTGTGATGGTCATAGTGTTGGCATCTTGTCTGGATTATAAATGCTATCAAGTTTTGCTGACCTAATGTTAATGTGCGAGGACAAAATGGTGACTGGATGCCAAAAATGCAAAATACAAAACTTGGTTTCCAAAGTTGCAGTTCATCAGAAGCTTGCTTTGATTAGTGTGGGTGTTGCAAAATAATTTTAAAACTGTTCAATGATATAAAATTGTAAATGGAGACATCTTCAAACTTGCATAGCCTGTGTGTGCTGTGACTATATGTTTGCTGATCCCTTCATGAATTAATGAATTAAAGCCGAGCTTCCCTTCATGAATTAATGAATTAAAGCCGAGCTTCTTATAGCAGTAGTTTTATCTTATTGTTCAAAGAGTTGATTGTAACTGTTAACACAATCTTTTTATGGTGATAATTATGTAGTAATATTTCCATCTGAGCTTTGTCCTTTGGCACAAATTATGTCTAAAATCATGTCCTTTTAATAAATAATAGTTTTGTGCAGTCCCTTGAGGATGACTTGCTACCATCAGAGTATTGTGCCAGTTCTGACGTCTTGTTCTTCAAGTGCCTCTTCCTCCATCTGTTCCTGTTCGTGGAAGAAATTCACCATTGCCTTCATCAATGCCTTTGCTTAGAAATGGTACCGTAGATGAGGAAGTTGGTTCATATTTTCCACAGACTTGCCTTTTGTTATCATGGGACAATGACGTGCAGCTGATACATATCGGTAGAGGAACTTTGTCTTGCAGATGCTGAATGTAAGACTTATTATTTTGCGTTCTTTAGTGAAGATGTCAACTGTGGTATGCAGCTCTCTGCTGTAAGAATGCCATCACCTGGGTTGTCTTCAACCATCTCTCTGAAATGGCCAAAGAGGTGCTTTCCAAATTGTGGTGTAAATTCTGGCCATCAAGGGGAAAGGTTGACCTAATCCTTAAGTAAAAATGCCATGAAAAATGTTACCATTAAGGAATGATACCAATAGACGCAGGAGTAGGTCATTCAGCCCTTCGAGCCAGCACCGCCATTCACTGTGATCATGGTTGATCATCCACAATCAGTACCCCATTCCTGCCTTCTCCCCATATCCCTTGACCCCGCTATCTTTAAGAATTCTATCTAACTCTCTTGAAAGCATCCAGAGAATTTGCATCCTGCCTTCTGAGGCAGAGAATTCTACAGATTCACAACTCTGGGTGAAAAAGTTTTTCCTCATCTCCGTTCTAAATGGCCTACCCCTTAATGTGGCCCCTGGTTCTGGACTCGCCCAACATCGGGAACATGCTTCCTGCCTCCAGCGTGTCCAATCCCTTAATCTTATGTTTCAATAAGATAGCCTCTCATCCTTCTAAATTCCAGTGTATACAAGCCCAGTCGCTCCATTCTTTCAACATATGACAGTCCCGCCATCCAGGGAATTAACATTGTGAACCTTTGCTGCACTCTCTCAATAGCAAGAATTGTCTTCCTCAAATTTGGAGACCAAAATTGCACTCAATACCCCAGGTATGGTCTCACTGGGGCCCTGTACAACAGTAGAAGAACCTCTTTGCTGCCATTCTGAAAGGAGCCCGTTAATCCCTACTCTTTGTTTCCTGTCTGCCAACCAATTTTCTATCCGTCAGTACCTTAGCCCCAATATCATGTGCTCTAATTTTGCCCACTAATCTCCTTTGTGAGACCTTATCAAAAGTTTTCTGAAAGTCCAGGTACACTACATTCACTGGCTCTCCCTTGTCCATTTTCCTAGTTACATCCTCAAAATTCCAGAAGGTTAGTCGAGCATGATTTCCCCTTCATAAATCCATGCTGACTCGGACCAATCCTGTTACTGCTATCCAAATGTGCGGCTATCTCATCTTTTATAATTGACTCCAGCATCTTCCCTACCACCGATGTCAGGCTAACTGGTCTATAATCCCTTGTTTTAAAGCCTCCCTCCTTTCTTAAAAAGTGAGATAACATTAGCTACCCACCAATCCACAGGAACTGAATCTATAGAACATTGGAAAATGATCACCAATGCATCCATGATTTAAGAGCCACTTCCTTAAGTACCCTGGGATGCAGACCTTCAGGCCCTGGGGATTTATCCGCCTTCAGTCCCATCAGTCTACTCAACACCATTTCCTGCCTAATGGGAATTTCCTTCACTTCCTCCGTCACCCGAGGTCCTCTAGCCATTAGTACATCTGAAAGATTGTTTGTGTCCTCTTTAGTGAAGACGGATGCAAAGTACCTGTTCAACCCATTTCCTTGTTCCCCATAATAAATTCACATGTTTCTGTCTTCAACGAACCCACATTTGTTGTAACTTTTTTTTCCCTCTTCACATACCTAAAGAAGCTTTTGCTATCCTCCTTTATATTGTTGGCTAGCTTACCTTCGTACCTCATCTTTTCTCCCCGTATTGCCTTTTTAGTATATATAAAAGTTTCCCAATCCTCCTGCTTCCTGCTCATCTTTGTTACGTTATACTACTTCTCATTTAATTTTATACTGTCCTTGATTTCCCTTGTCAGCCACGGTTGCCTCTTACTACTCTTAGAATCTTTCTTCCTCTTTGGAATGAACTGATCCTGCACCTTCTGTATTATTCTCAGAAATACCTTCCATAGTTGTTCCACTATCATCCCTGCTAGGGTATCTTTCCAGTCAACTTTGGCCAGCTCCTCCCTCATGCCTCCATAGTCCCCTTTGCTCAACCATAATACTGACACTTCTGATTTTCTTTTCTCCCTCTCAAATTGTAGATTAAAACCAATATTATGGTCACTACGTCCTAATGGCTCCTTTACCTCGAGTTCCCTTATCAAATCCGGGTCATTACACAACACTAAATCCAGAATTGCCTTCTCCCTGGTAGGCTCCAGTACAAGCTGCTCTAAGAATCCATCAAACTCCCTTTCTTGGGGTCCAGTACCAATCTGATTTTCCCAGTCTACCTGCATGTTGAAATCTCCCATAACCATCATACCTTTGCGACAGGCCAATTTTAACTCTTGGTTCAACTTGCACCCTATATTCAGGCTACTGTTTGGGGGCCTATAGATAACTCCTATTTGGGTCTTTTTACCCTTACAATTCCTCAGATCTATCCATACTGACTCTACATCTCCCGATTCTATGTCACCCCTCACAAGGGACTGTATTTCATTCCTTACCAACAGAGCTACCCCACCCCTCTGCCCACCTGTCTGTCTTTTCGATAGGACGTATACCCTTGAATATTCAGTTCCCAGCCCTGGTCCTCTTGCAGCCATGCCTCTGTAATTCCCACAACATCATACTTGCCAGTTTCTAGCCTCAAGCATATGCACTTTATTTCTTATACTTCGCACATTCATATACAACTAACTTTGGTTAACTTTCCTTCCCATTAATTGGGGAGTCTTTTGTAACTTTTCCTGTACTCACTTCCCCTTTAACTCCATCTTTATACTCCCAATTTGTCAACCCCACCCCCCGCTACCAGCCATTCAACCAGCAATTAGTCAGTCTATCAATCTAGCCAAAACCTTTTGACTCCATCAGTTAGGCAAACATTTTGAACTTATGCCTGAAATTTTGCTGCCCAGGCCTGGCTCTTGCTTTACGATGGCAAGCCTGGATATCAACCAATCGGGAAAAAAAAAAATTTAATATAAAAATATCGAGCATAATGCCCATTACTAATCCACATTTTGACTAACTTTTACAAACTGTACTCACTTTTGAAAATTTTTATTTATTTATTTAAATAAATTAAAAAAATTATTTTTTATTTGTTTTTTTTTTTTTTGTTTTTATTGGGGTGGGTTCTGGTTTTTTTTATTTTAGTTTAAATATTATTTTTTAATAATTGAATAAATTTTTTTATTAAAAAAAAAAAAAAAAAAATGTTAAAAAAAAAGCTGTTCTCAATTTTTCCCAACTGCTGCATCTAAAAAACAAATTCACAAAAATTCAAAAAAAATCATCCTTCCCTAATATCTTCAGAACTAATTTAAAAAAAAAAAACTAAAAAAAACCGCTTTTAACTCCAATGGTCAAATAAAAAAACAAAAAAAAAAATTAAACAGCCACAAACAAAATAAACAGAACAACTCAAGCACACACACCGAGAGACCGAAATAAAACAACAAAAAAACATAATTTAATAAACAAAACCAATCCAACAAAAAATAAAAAACAAAATAAAAATAAACAGAAACTCTGTCAAAACAAATAATAAACCCCTAATCCAATAACATTTCAAGAAAAATAAAAAATTACTTATAAAAAAATAAAAAAAAAGATTAAAAAACTTAAAAAAAACAAAATAATAAAAAATACTAAAAAATTAATAAAAAAAATAAAAAAATAACCATCCAAAATTAAATAAAAAATAAAATAAAATTTAAGTATAAAAATAAACAAATAATACAAAAATAAAAAAATAAAAAAATATTATACACAAACAATTATAAAAAATAAAAAAAAAAAATACACCTTTAAAATAAAAAAAAAAATAAAAAATATTAAATACTCAAACTAAAAACTTAAATCTTCAAAAAAAAAATAAGATAAAATTATATAAAATACTTCACTTAATTAAAACATCAACACAAAATATAATAATAAAAAAAAAAAAATAAAAAAACCCCCAATGCGGAATAAAAATAACAAATACTAATAAAAACCTATCAAAAAAAATTTAAATAAAATAAATCAATATAAAAATAATTACAAAAAAATTTCATTTTGCCAAAACAATAATAAAAAAAATACAAAAATAAACAAAATCTATTATTTAAAAATAAATATCTAATAATATATAACACATAAAAAATAAAAATAATAAAAACAAATACAAATATAATAAAATAAATAATTAACATAATAATAAATACAAAAATATAAATAATAACAAAAAATATACATATTATAAATAATAAAAAATAAATAAAATTTAAAAAATAAAAATATATTTAAACTTAAGAAAAAAATATAAAATTATAAATAAATATAAATTAAAATAATAAATAAAATTATATAAAAAAAAATAATTAAAATAATAAAATAATAAATAAATAAAAAAATCTAATTCATTAAATAAATTAAAAAAAAAAAATATATATTAATAAAAAAAATAATTATAAATAAATTATAAAAAAAATAATATATAGCAATAAAATATATAAAAAAATATATAAAAAAAATTAAATATAACAATAAAAATAAAAATATAATAAAAAAACAAATATCATAAATTATAAATTAAAATACAAAATAAAAATACATTTTATAAATAAATTAAAATAATAATATAATTCTTAATTTAAAATCAAATTAATATTAAAAAAAAATATAAAAAAAATAAAAAATAATAGATATTTTTAAAATTTTACATTAATTTATATATAGAAATCATATGCAAATAATATTAATTAATATAATAAATATTATAAAAATAAAAAATAAAAATAGTTAAAAAAATATAATAAATTATTAAAATAAACAATAATATATAATTTATTTAAAAAATTAAAAACAAAAAATATAATTAAAATAAACATAAATATAAAAAATAAACAAATAATATATAAAATAATATAATATAATAAACAATAAAATTAATGCTTGCTAAATAAAATAATTATATAAAAAACTTATTACAAAAAACAAAATAATATAAAAATTAAATATTATATATACATTATTATAAAATATTATTATTAAAATATAAATTAAATAAAAAAAAATAAAAAAAATAACAATATAAATATTAATTATCAAAAAAAAATTAATTATAATAAAATAAATATAAAAAAAATAAATATAAAATTTAAATAAATTTAAAAATTAGTATAAATTAATTATTAAAATATAATAAAAAATAAAATATATTTTAATAATAAATAAAAAATATTAAAATAAAACATACAAAAAAATAAAAACTACATAAATCTTATAAATATATAAAAAAACTTTAAAAACGTAAATATAAACTTAAATAATAAAAAATATAAATTTATAAAAAAAAAATAAAAAATATTCTAAAATAATAATTATAAAATAAATAAAAATACAATATAAAATAATTACAAAAGATATAATATTTATTATATAAAAAATTATATAAAAAATAAAAAAAAAAATAAAAATTATAAAATATAATAAAACCAAAAAAATAAACCTAATATAATCTAATAATAATAATTAAATTTAAAATTATAAAAATATTAAATAAAAATATTATAAAATATTAAAAAATATAAAATTATAACATAAAAATTATCAAATCTTTATTAAAAAAATATTTAATTTAATATAATTAATTAATATAAAAAAATTAAAAAATATAATATTTATAAAAATAAAATAAAATTTAATAAAAATACATTTACTTAATAATAATTAAAATAATAAAATAAAATAATTATTATAAAAAAAACATTAATTATTAAAATTTAAAATATAAATAAAAAATAAACCTCTTATACAACAAAACAATCAGCAGGAAAAAAAAAAAATTATAAATATCCAAAATATTTATAAAAATTGGATAATACGGCAACTTACCTCCAAATGAAAAATTCATAAACATTCTCTAAACTGACAGGAAAAATTCGTAAATCTACAATATGAGCCAATTATAAAAAATAAAAAAAAAAACTTTCAATAAATTAAAACAAAAAAATACGAAATTTAAAAATTAAAAAAAATTATCTGAAAAAATTTATTAATAAATTCAAAAAACTCTTATGCAATTAAAAAAACGCCCCCTTCTAAAAATAAATTTTCCGTTATTCTCTAATTAATATCAACAATTAAAATAAACATTAAATAATCTAACCATATCCATCATAAAAAAACGTCATTAAAATATATTACTAAATTTTAAACTACTTACAATAACAAAATAAATAAGTCCACCTTAAATTAAACAAAATAAAACAACTCTTTGCTTATAAATACTAATAAATAAAAAAAACTAAATCTAAAAAAAAATCAATATAAACTTAAAAATCCTATAATAAACAAAAATCAACCACGCCTTCAAAAAACCACCAAAAAAAAAAAAATTATTTAAAATGATTTATAAAAAAAAAATCTACAAACTCTTAAATTTCCAAGGTTTTCTACAGTTCTACTCACCCTGTGTAATGATGATAAATAAAATCAAAAAAAAAATCAGATCCTTACATAATATAAAAATAAAAAAAAAACCTCTTTCTCCAAATCATTTCCCTTAAAAATTACCTAAATAAGGAAAAAAAAATCAAAAAACATCTTTCCATCAAAAAAAAAAAACTAAAAACCATTTTTAAAAAATATAATATTAAAAATTCTACCTCCCAAAAAAATAAATTAAAATATCATACAATCTCCTCTAAAAAAATAAAACATTACTATTAAAAAAAAGTATTAAAATAAAAAAAACTTCCTTTAAACTAATTCTTACTCCTCATCCTCAAAAAAAAAAAATAAAACAAAAAAAAAACAATAAACCATCGACAAAAAAAAATTTAATAAGAAAAAAAAAAAATTTTTTTCTCCTAGACTCACTCTTCCTTATAAAAAACAATACAAAAAAAAAAAAATATATTTCCAAATTCCTCTTTCCTCACTAAATAAGCTCCTAAAAAAAATACTCTCAAATTCCCTCTTCCAAAAAAACTTCAATTACCTAAAAAAAAAAAAATAATAATCTCCTATTCCATCCACAAAATCATCCCCTTCTTAACAAAAAACTAAAATCTTGCAAATCCAATCATCAAAGAACTTTCTCCCGCAAGCTAATTTAACCCTTGGTAAAATGGGTCTAAAACACAAAAAAAAAATCTGGACTGAAAAAACCCCTTAAGATTTATTCGCTCCAATAATTGCATCTAAAAATATTTTAAAATAAAAAAAAAAATAAATAAATCAATATAAAATCTGAAAATAAAAAAATATAAAATGGGTCTGAAGTTTCCTTCACTAAAATTAAAAAAAAAAAAAAACCCCGGAAATATGTCTCCCTATTTCCTTGTAACCATCGATTCTGCTGTTTATACTGCAGAGTTTCTCCACCAATTCGACCTCCAGCATCTACAGCAGTTCCTTCTTGAACACATCCAAAAATATGTTCCGTTATTGGGTCCAATTGAAAGTTAAATTAGTGCTGTTTACCAGTTCTACCTGTAGATGGTGCTATTGATGGGGTTTTAAATGCTGAACATAATCCAGATATGCTAGTTGACGTGCACTGGGTCAAGCACGTTTGCTTATGTGGGTGCAGGTGATAGAAAATTGATTTCAGAATGTTCTAAATCCAGGACTAGTAGGACTGAATATAGGATTAGTAAAACAGATGTATTCCTGCCTTTAGAGCATGGTAGTGGTGAACAAAGGGGAAGAAAAGTGCTCTTGTCACCAGATTTAATGTTGAAATGGTTTAGGTGGAGTCTGATTTTAATCTTCAGCTTTCATCTTGAATACAGTAAAAAATGCTTCCCCCCCCCCCCCCCCCTCCTCCTCTTTCTCCCCCCCCCCTTTCTCCTCTCCCCCCCCCCTTTCTCCTCTCCCCCCACCCCCCTCTCGTCTTTTTCCTCTACCCCCTCTTTCTCCTCCTTCCCCCCCCTTTCTCCTCTTTCTTTCCCCCCCCCCCCTTTTTCTCTCTCTCCCCCCCCCCCCCCCCCCTTTCTTTCTCTCCCCTCCCCCCCCCCCCCCCCCTCTTTCCCCTCTGCCATGTCCTTAAAGTTTTGAGTCTAATCGTTGTAGCTATGCTATTGTGGCTTTTTAATTGTTTATTCTTGAAAAAAAAAAATTTCATTATTCTAAAAGAAGAAAAATTATGGAAAGGACTATGACAAAATTAAAATTCAATCCAATTAAATAAAAATTATAAAAGCATTACTCCAAAATGTATTAAATTAAGACCACAGGTATGAGTTAAAGGCTATATTATGCATAGGTAGTTAAGTTTGCTATAATACACACCTAAAATTTATTAATAATGTCCTTAGGAACAGAATTGCTTCTGCTAGATCCTCTTTCATTGGAGCCCTTAAACCTGATTTAATTATTTTCAGTGCGGAGAAAAGTCTCTCCACATTGACCTGAGTGGGTGGTGTGGCTGTTAATATCATAGCTGCAAATGTTACTATTTCTGGATAAGCAGGGATGAAGGGGAATTATAGAACAGTTAGCCTGACACCGGTGGTGGGGAAGATGCTGGAGTCAATTATTAAAGAAGTAATAATTACTCATTTGGTCCAAGTCAGCATGGATTTATGAAGGGGAAATCGTGTTTGACTAAACTTCTGGAATTTTTTGAGGATGTGACAAGTAAAATGGATGAAAGAGAGCCAGTGGATGTAGTGTATCTGGACTTGCAGAAAGCCATTGATAAGGTCCCATCTAGGCAAGAGCGGAACTCGCTATCAAAACATGGAGGGGACGGCGGCCACGCGCGCATGCGCACTCTCTCAAACACACACACACACACACACACACACACACACACACACACACACACACACACACACACACACACACACACACACACACACACACACACACACGGCTCAATCCAGCGCTAAAAGCGAGAGATTTAAAATCGGGATCACAAAAACTTGGGGGGATGTCCCTCACCTCTCAAAACATGGGGGGGGACATGTCCCCTCTGCCCCCCCCCCCCCCCCCCCCCCCCCCCCCCCCCCAGGTTTTCCACCCCTGCATCTAGGAGATTAGTGGGCAAAATTAGAGCAAATTGTATTGGGGGTAGGGTATTCACATGGAGAATTGGTTGGCAGACAGGAAACAAAGAGTAGGAATAAACGGGTCCCTGTCAGAATGGCAGGCAGTGGCGAGCGGAGTGCTGCAAGGCTCGGTGCTGGGACCGCAACTATTTACAATATATATTAATGATTTAGATGTTGGAATTAAAAGTAACACTAGCAAATTTGCAGATGACACAAAGCTGTGTGGCAGTGTGAACTGCGAAGAGGTTGCTAGGAGGTTGCAGGGCGACTTGGACAGGTTGAGTGAGATGGCAGATGCAGTATAATGTAGATAAATGTGAGGATATCCACTTCGCTGACAAGAACAAGGAGGCAGATTATTATCTCAATGGTGTCAGATTAGGAAAAAGGGAAGTGCAAAGAGACCAGGGTGTCCTTGTACACCAGTCACTGAAAGTAAACATGCAGGTACAGCAGGCAGTGAAGAAAGCAAATGGCTTTCATAATGAGAGGAATTCAGTATAGGAATAAAAAAGGTCCTTCTGCAGTTGTACAGGGCCCTGGTGAGACCACATCTGGATTATTGTGTGCAGTTTTAGTCTCCTAATTTGAGGAAGGAAGTGCAGCGTTGGTTCTCAAGGTTAGGCCCTGGGATGGCGGGACTGTCATATGAGGAAAGATTGGAAAGACTGGGCTTGTATTCACTGACATTTAGGATGAGAGGGGATCTTATAGAAACACATAACATTATAAAAGGACTGGACAAGCTAGATACAGGAAAAATGTTCCCAATGTTGGAGTCCAGAACCAGGGGCCACAGTCTAAGAATAAAGGGGAGGCCATTTAAAAATGAGATGAGAAAAAAACGTTTTCACCCATATAGTTGTGAATTTGTTTCAGTCTCAGTCACAGAGGCTGACGTCAGAAAATCCTTCAGAGGGGTGAACCCTCGAAAAGCATCTGGACCTGATGGTATACTAGGTCGAGTTCTAAAACCTGTGTGGACCAACTGGCTGGAATTTTTATGGACATTTTCAACCTCTCACTTCTGAGGTCTGAGGTTCCCACCTGCTTTAAAAGGGCATAAATTATACCGGTGCCCAAGAAGAGCAAGATGACGTACCTCAACTACTATCGACCAGTGACACTAACGTCGGTGGTGATGAAGTGCTTTGAGAGGGTGATCATGGATCAAATCAACTCCTATCTCAACAAAAACCTGGACCCACTGCAGTTCGCCACAACAGATCAATGGTGGATGCGATCTCGCTGGCTCTCCAATCTGCTCTGGACCACTTGGACAACAAAAACACATGTCAGGCTGTTATACATTGATTACAGCTCGGCGTTTAATACAATCATCCCCTCCAAGCTGGTTACCAAGCTCTCAGATCTGGGTCTCTGCACATCCCTCTGCAATTGGATCCTCGACTTCCTCATTCAAAGACCACAGACTATTCGTATTGGTGGAAATGTGTCATCCTCGATAACAATCAACACGGGAGAACCTCAAGGCTGTGTGCTCATCCCCTGCTGTACTCACTCTATACTCATGACTGCGTAGCTGGTCATAGTGCGAACTCTATCATCAAGTTTGCTGACGACACCACTGTTGTGGGACGTATCACTGATGGGGATGAGTCAGAGTATAGAAGTGAGATCAACAGACTGACTAAATGGTGCCAGCACAATAACTTGGCCCTCAACACCAGCAAAACCAAAGAACTGATTGTGGACTTTGGAAGGAGTCGGATGGGGACCCACAGTCCCATTTATATCAACGGGTCGATGGTGGAGAGGGTCAAGAGCTTCAAATTCCTGGGCTTGCACATCTCTGAAGATCTCTCCTGGTCAGAGAACACCGATGCAATTATTAAGAAAGCACATCAGCGACTCTACTTCCTGAGAAGGTTATAGAGAGTCGGTTTGTCAAGGAGGACTCTCTAACTTTTACAGGTGCAAAGTAGAGAGCATGCTGACCAGTTGCATCATGGCTTGGTTCGGCAACTTGAGCGCCCAGGAGTGGAAAAGACTAAAAAGTAGTAAACACTGCCCAGTCCATCATCGGCTCTGACCTCCCTACCATCGAGGGGATCTATCGCAGTCGCTGCCTCAAAAAGGCTGGCAGCATCATCAAGGACCCACACCATCCTGGCCACACACTCATCTCCCCGCTACCTTCAGGTAGAAGGTACAGGAGCCTGAAGACTGTTACATCCAGGTTCAGAAATAGCTACTTCCCCACAGCCATCAGGCTATTAAACTCAACTGAAACAAATCTCTGAACATTAATAGACCATTATCTGTTTATTTGCACTTTATCTGCTTGTTTATTGATTTGTGTATATATTTATATAATGGTATATGGACTCACTGATATGTTCTGTATTCATGCCTACTATATCCTGTTGTGCTGAAGCAAAGCAAGAATTTCAATGTCCTGACAATAAACTCTCTTGACGAGACGGCTTCTGTGGTTACAGTAAGTGAACTGCAGTAGATGTTTTGTCTGAAAGGCTGGAGATACTGTGTGTAATGTCAAACCCCTTCAAGCACTTTATCAAAGTGGATGTTAGAACCACTGGATGGTAATCATTAAAGCAAACTACCTTGCTTTTCATTGGTACCTGTCAGATAGTGGGCACTGAGCACACGGCATCTTGTGTGTGGTAGTGTTGTTGCCAATTCAGACTGTTCATGGTCTGCCGATGAGGAAGTGGAGGATTAAATTGCACAGGGATGAGCGGAGACCCAGTTCTGAGTTCTGATAGATTTTGACGGGATAATTGTGTTGAACATCAACTGTAGTTAATGAACAATAGCCTGCTGTCTGTTCTTACTGTTCAAGTGGTCCAGTATAGAATGGAGAGCCATCTGTTGGCAACTACTTGTGGCCAGGTCTTTACTAAGACAGCATTGATATGTGTCATAACCAAACCCTCAAAGCACTTCATCACTAATGTTAGTGTCAACAGTTGGTAAATATTGAGGCATGTCACCTTGCTCCTCTTGGGCACTGGTATTATTGATATCCTTTTAAAGCAGGTGGGTACCTTAGACCTGAGTAGTGATATGTTGAGGATGTGTGCAAAAACTCCAGCCAGTTGGGCCACGCAGGTTTAAAAACACAGCAGAGTTCACCCTTGGGAAAGATCTTCTGACGCCAGCCTCTGACTGAGATTATAGTGTCATTGGGGCCCAGAATAATACATAGATGTTGCCCCTTTTGAAGCAATCCTAATGGCCTTCATCAGGGAATGATCCATTGCAGCCATTTAAGTCACTGCTTGCTTTGGCCGTATAGGATGTGATTTCACACGAGCCCCACCACAGCTGCCGATCCTCCATCTTGCCCTCCAATTTAGATTGAAAGGGTCACCATTTCCTAATGGCCTTATCGAGGTTATTTACCTGGACCTCTTGTTTGACCCTGCATTGCTAGACTTGAATGCCTGAGATCTGTTCTTCAGTAGATGGCAGACCTCTTGGTTCATCCAAGGCTACTGCTGATTAGAGAACACTTGGAAGGTCTTGATTGGAAAGCACTCTTCTACACATTTCTTTATTAAGTCTAAGAACGGTGGCGTATTTGTTCAGTCATATTGCAGAGTCTGAGTTTCACCCAGTCTGCAGACTCAAAGCAGTCACATAATGATTTCTGTCTCCACTAACTTACAGACCTCACTGCTGCACCCTCCAGTCACTGCCTATAAGCAGGTAGAAGAAGCAGGTGATCTGATTTTCCAAAGTGAAGGTGAGGGATGGAGCAAATGACATCTTTGGAGTGGCAAGGTCAAAAGTGTTTGGTCCTCTGGTGATGCAGGACACATATTGGTGGTAGTTAGGAATTGATTTCTTCAAACCAGCCTTGTTGAAGCCTACTGCCATGATAGTGAAGGTGTTGGGGTACCCCGTTTGCTGTTTGTTGACCATTGCGCGCAGCTCCTCCAGTGCTAGCCGAACATTTGCCTGAGGTGCGACATAGACTGCAGTTATGATGATGCAGGTTCGTTACCATGAGGGGTGGAAGAGATGGCACTTCATTGTCGGGAAAGGTCACAATGAATGGTGCTGCTTTGTTCATGTAAATCTGGATGAGGCTGTGGGAAGAAGTCAGAAAACGTAATTTGTATTAATCCCATTGTTATGTTGCTCGGTGAAAATGGGTACAGGACAAACACACAATAATGGCTGAATGACTTGCTTCTGTGATTATAAAACTTAATTTTCTGTCAAAATATTTATTTAATGGCATCTTTAAAGAGCATCATTAAACTTTTTTTGGATGGCCAGGCTGTTCAAGACACCTTGACTATCTGTGCTGCCAATTTTATTAAATACAAATTCGGTAACTCATTGTGATCAAGATCATATTCTACTTTTTAAGAAGTCATGATTACAGGTTGAAGACATGAGACTGCAGATGCTGGAAAATGATTGAGGAACTTTGTGTAGGAAAGAAGGGTCTCGACCTGAAACGTCACCCATTCCTTCTCTCCAGAGATGCTGCCTGTCCCGCTGAGTTACTACAACATTTTGTGTCTACCTTTGATAGAGGAACGTAGCAGGTCAGGCAGCATCTGGGGAGGCAAATAGACAGATGACATTTTGGGTAGGGTGCCTTAACTTCCTCAGTTTATAATTTGGGTTTCCCCCCCAAACTTTCAATGTTACCCTTTTCCACTTTGGTTTAGAAATGGGAAGGAATTACAAATGAAGGGTAGTTTGAATAAATTCTGCACATGTTTGTACTTTATAACTCAGTGCTTTAAAACTGTCTCCACTTGTTAATCTCTGAGATTTTATAATATTAGGTACACAATTCATGATGTTGGGTATGTTTTTAATTTAGTCCGTGGTCTCGGCCGTAGCATAAATAGAATTGAAGACCAGTGTCCTTGTGCACATTATGCATAAAACACTCTCTCTTGGTAAGATAATTGCAACAAATAATTCTGTCTTGGGTGTTTGCAATGTTAAACCCCTTTCTCATGGGGCGACTTGACGCAAGAGTTAACCAGAGTTGAACATTGTGGGAACCTCTTGCGATAACCGTACGGCATTCGTGGACCACCGTGGCGCTAACGGCAGGTACTCGTGTAACTTGGTGACTCGGAAGAAAATTCAAACAAGCTTGAATTTCTCCAAGAGTGACTTGTACACTTGTGGTTGAACATTGCAACATTATATGCACGTAGTGGCCAGTGCGATATCCGTACTGACTATTGCGTGTACTGTGGGAACTCCTGCGAACGGTGAACCCGGAAGCTGGACAGAGGGGACAGAAGGTGAGTAAAAATTGTCTTCTGTGGGATTGAATTTAAAAAATAAAGATTTGCATCCGGATATGGACATCAACTTAGTCATGAGTTATGTTAATGAGATTCAAGAAAATAACTATAATTTTTAAAAGGGACTTTACTGAAAGGTCCCGCATTTTTATGGTCCGTGAGAAATTTTTCACATGTACTTCTTTGAGAGATACGGCTCGGAGTCCTCGCCGACCAGCGATCGATGCCTTTCCGAAGCAGGGTCCGGAACGCTACCAATCAATGTTCTCCAGAGACCCGTGTAAAGGAGTGAACTGCACATGCTGGTTTAAAACAAAGACAGACACAAAAAGCTGGAGTAACTCAGCGAGTCAAGCAGCATCTCTGGAGAAAAATAGGTGATGTTTCGGGACGAGACACATCTTCAGACTCAATTCCGATTAGGATGTCTGAAGAAGGGTTCCGATTCGAATCGCCACCTATTATTTTTCTCCAGAGAAGCTGCCTGACACGCTGACTTACTCCAGCTTTTTATGTTTTCCTTCCCAGATCTGACTTACCTGCTGAGTTACACCAACATTTTGTGTCCTTTTGTGCGTATTAACCAGCATCTGCAGTTCCTTTAGACATTACGTAACTTCAGATTTTAGAGATGTAGCGCGGAAACAGGCCCTTCGGCCCACCGAGTCCGTGCCGACCACCTATTCTTATACACTCCAGGGACAATTTTACAATGTTACCGAAGCCGATTAACTTACAAACCTGTAATCTCTGGAGTGTGAGAGGAAACCGGTGCACCCATGGTCAGGATCGAACCCCGGTCTCTGGGGCTGTGAGGCGGCAACTCTACCACTGTGCCGCATGTAGTCAGATTTAATAAATTGCTGGTGTTGCTTCCAAAGACAGAGGCACTTATAATATTAGATCAGAATTGCATCTTTCCGCTAATAGTCAATTATTAGTCAATTAATAATATAATTAATTATTGTTGGTGACATTTCACCTACGAATATCAGACTATTTTTGCAGAGGTAAGGGCCAATTAGGCATAGCAAAAGGTATGAACACTTTTAAACATTTTTTTCCAACTATTTTGTCAAATACAAATGCAGGGAGAATGATCAAAGTGCTCACATGGCTCACTCTGTTAGAAGCGTTCTGAGTTTAAATGTTCTGTGTATTCCTTCTTAAAGTATAACTTTTTGTGTGGCCAGGGGTGCGATTGAGAACAGCTGGGAAAGGGCGGAGGGGGCGTCACGAATAACAGCGTTTCCCTGGCCATATTATGGCCCATTCCCCAACCGTAACATTAATCAAGCTCTGTCTAACTCCGCCTTCACACCATCCCCCTGTGACATGGGTTAGTCATCGCTGGGCGGGCTGTGGGCCGAATGGCCTGCCAACGGTAGTCAGAGACTTGACACTGAGATCCATTGTGCAGGAAGGAACTGTGGATGCTGGTTTTTACCGAAGATAGACACAAACGCCACGTTATTTTCTCCAGAGATGTTGCCTGACCCATTGAGTTACTCCAACATTTTGTGTCTGTGTTCACTATGAACAATGAATTATTTAATTTTAGGTAACTTACACTCTCTCTCTCTCTCCCGCCCCCCCCCCCCCCTGCCCCCCCCCCCCCCCCCCCTCCCTCCCCCATGCAGTAAATGTCGGTTAACCAGTCCCAGGTTTGCAAAGCTGGTTCCCTCTTGGGATCACACTATCCCTAGCCAACAAATGGCCTATCAGGGAACCAAATATAGACATAAAGTGCTGGAGTGATTCAGTGGATCAGGCAGCATCTCTGGAGGAAAGGGTTAGGCGACATTTCGGGTCGGGACCCCTCTTCAAAATACCCTGCTGAGGTCATCTGTTGTTGGCCCTGATTTGTCCCGGTCTTTTCTTGCTTCCAGTTCCCCCCTACAATCATCCCGAAGAAGGGTCCCGACCAAAAATGGAATCTATTCCTTTTCTCCAGAGATGCTGCTTGGCCCGCTGAGTTACTCCAGCATTTTGTGTCTAACTTGCTGATTCAGACAGTTTTTGATTTACTCTGAAACACACGTTGGAAATTTAAACTTGGGCGCAACTAACATTGGGGACTCTTTAACTCAGCGGGCAGGCAGCAGTTAATTGTTGCTCCCTTCAGTTTCCCAGGGGGTCGGGACGGGACTGGTGTTGGGAGGGAAAGGTGGGGGAGTCGAGGGAGAGGAGGGGGAGACAGATGGGGGTGTCTTCATTTACTGGCGGCGGGTGTCTGTCACTGAAACAGGCAGGTGAGATTTCACATCCACCTTGTGTGTGCCTCTCTCTCTCTCTCCCTCCCTCCCTCTCACACAGGCTGAGAGACTGCCTCTGTGAGTGTACGTCTCTTTCTCCCCCTCTCCCACACACAGTAAGACCGAGGTACTATGCTCAGACTATCTGTCTCCCACATACACAGTAAAACTCTGCTTTGTGTGTGTATATACGTCTCCCCTCTTCTCTCTCTCTCCTCTCTCCCCCTCGCTTCCCCCCTCTCTCTCTTTCTCCCCCTCCCCCACCTCTCTCTTTTCCCCCCCCACCTCTCTCTTTCTCCCCCTCCCCCACCTCTCCCTTTCTCCCCCCCCACACAATAAGACCGATCTATTCTGCTTAGTCTCTCTTCGCTCCCACACACACAGATAGACCAGGGTCATGTGCGCTCTTTCTCTTCCGCCAGTCATCCCGAAGTACATCACACTGCCTTTGTGCCTCTCTCTCTGTCTCTCTCTCCCCCTCTCTCTCTCTCTCTCCCCCTCTCTCCTAAGTAATGTGGCATCTTCCTGCAGTAAAGTCATGGCATTAGTACAGGCATGTCTCCAAATGAGCCAATTCAACCAAGGGAGGATATTTATAGTGTGTGAAAAAAAAAGTGACATCATTTGTGCCACGTGATGATTTAATTACACTTGACAGTCACAATGCTCATTCAAGATTTAACGGGAAAGCTCGGGAGACGGACAAGTCACTCGCACAAATAACAGAAATGCCGAGTACCTTGGGAACTCTTTGTCTACCCCCCGTTATATCATGTGATATCGTGCTAGACCACGACCACTTCACTCTGGTTACATCTTGCGTCAAGTCGCCCCGTGAGAAAGGCCTATAACTTATATTAGTGTTAAGACGTATGCGCCCAAGACAATTATATTCTTTATTAAAGAATACAATAACTCCAAATTATAAAGTAGGATGATGTTCTGGAGCACATTCATTTCCCATACGTTCATTTTTCTTTTTAGGTCTTGGATAGTTTATTAGCTCAGTATGGTACAGTGGAAAGTTGCGAACAAGGTATGTAGCTACAAAATGTATTGTTTTTTAATAAAATAAAACATATAATACAGCACATTAACAGGCCCTATGGCCCACAATGTCTGTGCCTAACATGAATTCAGGTTAAGCCAATCTCCTATGCCTGCATGTGATCCATATCCGTCCATTCACTGCATATCCCTGTGTCTCCATCTTAAAGGCGACTATCATATCTGCTTCCATCAGCACTGCTACGAAATGTCTTAAGTGTAGACCTGACTGTGTCTACTCTATCTGCACCCCTCATAATTTTATATACTTGTACCAGATCTTCCCTCAAGCTCCAACATTCCAGATAAAACAATACAAATGTTCCAACCTCCTCACAACCATTAAAGTCACCTATTCATGTATTCCAGAAATGTTGCCTGATCTGCTGCGTTTTTCCGGCCCGTTATATTTTTTCTATGTAAAACTGACATCTGCCTTTTCCTGTCTTTCTAGTTTATGCCATCTAA
Organism: Leucoraja erinaceus; assembly: GCF_028641065.1. Classification (NCBI taxonomy): domain Eukaryota; kingdom Metazoa; phylum Chordata; class Chondrichthyes; order Rajiformes; family Rajidae; genus Leucoraja; species Leucoraja erinaceus. Next base: position 92,632,527 of record NC_073378.1, read on the forward strand.
TTTTGGTGAGCCTCTTCTGCAAACCTCTGCATCCTTCCTGTATGGACTATCAGAACTGCACCATGAGTCCTATTAAGCTGCAACATGCATTCCTGAATCTTGTACTCCATGCCCTAACTAATAAAAGCAAGCTTCCATATGCCATCTTTACTACTCTATCTCCCACTTTAAAAGAGCTATGGACTAGGACCCCGAGATTCCTTTGTACATCAATGCTGCGGAGGGTCTTGCCATTAACTGTCTAACCATATAACCATATAACAATTACAGCACGGAAACAGGCCATCTCGGCCCTACAAGTCCGTGCCGAACAAATGTTTTTTCCCCTTAGTCCCACCTGCCTGCACTCATACCATAACCCTCCATTCCCTTCTCATCCATATGCCTATCCAATTTATTTTTAAATGATATCAATGAACCTGCCTCCACCACTTCCACTGGAAGCTCATTCCAGTGGAAGTCTACTTGCATTGGACACTCTCACAAAATGCGACACCTCAGCTTGCTCGGATTAAACCACATCTGCCATTTCTCCACCCATTTCTGAGCTGATCTATATCCCACTGTCTACTTTGACAGCTCTCTTCACCAATTTTGGTGTTGTGTGCAAACCTACTAACCCACTCATCGTTCGTCCAAGTAGTTTATATCATAAACAAGTTGCAGCACAGATCCCTGTGGAACTCCACAACACAAGGATGCGTATTTCCAGCCACAATAACACCCTTCCTCCAAAACCCTCTGTCTTCTGAGTAAGCCAGTTCTAACTCAAACTACCAGGTTCACTGAGGATCAACTGCATCTTAATCTTTTGGATCAGCTGACCATGAGGCACTTTATCAAATGCTATGTAGAAAATATCCACTGAACCCCCCCCTTCATTAATCCCCTTTGTCAATTCCTCAAAAAAAACTTGATCAAGTTAGTAAAACAACCTGCTGTGGATAAAGCCATGCAAGCTGTCCCTAATGCGCACATTCTTTTCCAAATGTCAGTAAATCCTATCCCAAAGAATCCTCTCCAATAGTTTACCTGGCACAGACATGAGGCTCCCCATGTGTAATTTCTTGGATTATCTCTACCTCCTCTCTTAAATTATAGTTTTTTTATTCTGCAGTGAACACTGAGACAGAGACTGCAGTAGTGAATGTTACATATTCTACCAAGGAAAATGCCAGACAGTGAGTATTACATCTGATTACAGAAATGTAACATTTTGCTCAAACTCATTGTGGCAGTAGATAAAATAATCTTAATCTAACTACAGTACTGTAACGTTAACTCCTAATATGTATAAAGCACAGTGATGGCAACAAAATGAAAATATTGCAAATCTGATTTTAAAAAATGTCAAGCAGATCGCACTGCAGTGGTGGAGAAAGAATCTGTACCACTGTTGCACTCCAATCTGCCTAATAATGAGTGAGCATCTATTCTACCTAAAGTCAAGTATGTGTAAGAAGGAACTGAAGATGCTGGTTAAAACCGAAGATAGACACAAAATGTTGGAGTAACTCAGCGGGACTGGCAGCATCTCTGGATAGAAAGAATGGGTGACGTTTCGGGTCAAGACCCTTCTTCAGACTAAGAAGGGACTCGACCCGAAACGTCACCCATTCCTTCCATCCAGAGATGCTGTCTGTCCCACTGAGTTACTCCAGCATTTAGTCTACCTTCGTACCTAAAGTCAATTTGGTAAATTCTCTCCGTCTCCAAGACAACTGTACCCTCTTAAAAAATGTTTTTAAAGAGTTTAGAGGTACAGCATGGAAACTGGTCCATCGGCCCACACAGTCACAAGGAGAACATACAAACTCTGCCCAGAGAGCACCTGTAGTCAGGGTCGATCTCGGGTCTCTGGTACTGAAATTGGCAACTCCCTTGCTGTGCCACTGTGCTGCCCTTGTAGCAAGGCTTAATCATTTTTGTATTCCATCTCATGGTAATAAAGGCCAATATCCTTTTTGTGGCACAATTACCTATTATGACTATATGCTGAGTGTTTCTTAGATGAGAACACCATGGTTATTTTGGAACTCCAACATTTAATAAACGTATGATATAATTAATCTTCTAATTTTCCTATTTCAGAGGGTAGCCTGTTTTGTACCTCATCTATACTAATCTTGCTTACTAACTTAACCTGTTTTTATTTGTTTACAGACAATTCACTGACATTTAGAGAGTTAAGAGGGGATCTTATAGAAACATAAAAAAATTCTTAAGGGATTGGACAGGCTAGATGTAGGAAAAATGTTCCCAATGTTAGAGTCCAGAACCAGGGGTCACAGTTTAAGAATAAGGGGTAGGCCATTTAGTACTGAGATGAGGAAAAACATTTTCATCCAGAGAGTTGTGAATGTGTGGAATTCTGTCACAGAAGGCAATGGAGGCCAATTTGTTAGATGTTTTAAAGAGAGAGTTAGATGTAGCTCTTAGGGCTAACGGAATCAAGCGATATTGGGAGAAAGCAGGAATGGGGTACTGGTTTTGGATGATCAGCCGTGATCATATTGAATGTCTATTTTCTATTTTTGTTTGCAGACGTTTTGTTATTCTTGAAACTTTCAGACCTAATGTTTTGTACAATTGTACATTAGTACAATAAAATGTGGTTGTACACGAATTGCGTTTTAATATCTCTTTTGAAATCTTGTATTTAAGTTTCTTTAACACTTTTTCAGGTACTTAATCATTTGCATATATCTCAGCTTTGCTTCTCGAAACATGTTGTATCCAAAAAAAGTAGACTATTTCCTTCCAAAGTGCACATCCTCACACATAACCAACTTAAACTTTACTTTTCTGTGAGTTCATTATTAATTGTAATGTATTTCCTCTAATATTAAACATAAGTGCTACTTATTTCTGACTACCTTTGTATCTGTACGCCAATTCATGTACAACCACATTTCCAGTTCTTAATCTCTCCTCTATCAGCAAAGCAATGGGAAACTAACCATGCTATCAGATGGGCAATTGGATAGCAAGCATATACCAAGGAAGTTGGTTTGAGGTTTGAGCGAAGTGATGGCCTTTAACATCTAAAAAGCATTAAACTGAGTAAGGCATTTGAGTACTGATAAAAGTAAAACAATAACTGAGCAAGTCGGGGAGCATTTCTGGAGAATATGGATAGGTGATGTTTTGGGTCGGGACTCTTCAAGCTGATTATTTGCATCAAACAAGAGGACATGACTTCAGAATTAAGGGACAGAAGTTTAGGGGTAACATGAGGGGGAACATCTTTACTCAAAGAGTGGTAGCGGTGTGGAATGAGCTTCCAGTGGAAGTGGTGGTGGCAGGTTCGTTGGTATCATTTAAAAATAAATTGGATAGGCATATGGATGAGAAGGGAATGGAGGGTTATGGTATGAGTGGAGGCAGGTGGGACTAAGGGAAAAAAGTTGTTCGGCACGGACTTGTAGGGCCGAGATGGCCTGTTTCCGTGCTGTAATTGTTATATGGTTATATGGTTATTATTGATAGGAGAAAGATTGTTGGAGGAGAGCCCAGCTTTATTTTGACCTTTTTGTTTGGTCGATGTAGCTTTTGTCTCCAGTGTGGCTCAGGGAGCTGAGTGAATATTTCCAGCATTTAGTTTAGTTTTAGTTAGGCAGCAACTCTACCGCTACGCCATCGTGACCGCCCATTTTATTTTAGAATATTAGCAGTTGCAGTATTTTGCTTTTTGTTTATTACTAAAACGTGTTTTTTTTTAATTAGCATGGATATCTAACGATTCAACATATTCATAATTTCTTTAATAGAGCAATAGAAAAACTTAACGGCTATATGTTGGAGAATTACTCGCTTAAAGTAACCTACATCCCTGATGAGATGGCTGCTCAACAAAGCTCACAGCAGCCACCCTCACAAACTCGGCGTGGTTTTGGACAACGAGGGCCACCTCGGCAAATGTCTCCCAGTGGTATGGTTAGGCCAAAACAGCAGCAGTCTGACGTTCCTTTGCGAATTGTAGTTCCAACTCAGTTTGTTGGTGCCATTATTGGGAAAGAAGGAGCCACGATCCGCAATATCACAAAACAAACACAATCAAAGTAAGTAATCAACTTTAAGTAAAGATTGTATATTTGCATATTGAGTTCCATTTAGCTAACTGATAATACTGGGGCCAGTTTTGTGAAAATGTAAGATGAGATTATTTGTGGAGTCCTAACCAAATGAAAATGTAAGGATGTTGACACTTTCATTTTTCAACTTTGTTTCTCAAATATTTTGGCAGTGAAGTCATTGGGGAAAACAATTGAAAATGCATTGTCATATCTTTGTATGTTATCCAGTCAAATCATACCATGTGACAACCATCAAACCATACACGAGTACAACAGGCAGTGAAAAGCGAAAAATAAACAGTGCAGAATAGTGTCTTAGCTACATAGAAAAATATGGTTAAAAGGAGTAGATAGGAGTAGAAAAGACTGATTTTACCACCTTTGAGCAAAACTACCACAACTTAGTACAATGTTTATGTAGTGACTCGTATTCCCATCTGACATTAACATTTGGAGGGGGCTCAATGGCAAATAAAACAACAAAATGGCATGTACCTTTTTGGTCCCATGTTGGGTGTGCAGGGCAAATTCTTTATACAGAGTAGAGACTGGGAAATGCTGCTAGCGGTGGTGTTGCAGGAGATGCAAACGACAGAGGCATTTAAGAGGCTTTTGGATAGGCACATGGAAGTGGGAGGAAATGGATCATGTGCGTATTGATTTGGCAACCCGAGTTGCACACAATACTCCGAATACGGTTTAACCAAAATATTGCACAACTATAAACTGTAAATAGTAGTTCAGCCCTACTAATATAAATACTCGGTTTCTGTTTTTAGGATTGATATTCATCGTAAAGACAATGCAGGTGCTGCTGAGAAACCAATAAGTATTCACTCAACACCCGAGGGATGTACAGCTGCTTGCAAGATGATTATGGAAATCATGCAGAAAGAAGCTCAGGATACAAAATTGTGCGTGCATTGAGTAACTTTTCTCATTCTGATCCTTAATAATGTAAACAATTTAAGTTTTGCAAAGCAGGCAGGTTTTTTTAATTTTTAAATTGGTGCATGATTGTCCTTTCACTTGAAGTATTTAAATTGGGTTTTCTTGCATGAGAAGCATGGCACACTATAATACTTTGCAATTCATGTGTCCAAGATTAATACTTAAATCCCACTGCCACCAATATACAATTGACCCTTAAATTGTTAACCCCTCAGGCAAATTATCGCAACTATCCTGTTGGGAGTCGGTCAAGTCAGCGCTGATTGGTGAATCTTCCAGTCAGTATTAACCGAATAATATACTCGCTAAAGAGAGCGTGTTTAATTGATAACAAATGTACCAACAACTGAACAATGAAATTATTTCTCGCAGCAGCTTGAGAGCCCCGGAAACGTTATGCACATAGATAATATGATTTAAAAAGTTCCATAAACTAGTAATAGTAATACTAGGGAGTCATGACAGTGCAAAAACTGAAGTCTGCAGGGCATTGCCAGATTTGCCCAAAAAGACAGAGACAGCTATGATACACTGATGGTTTGGATTGAGTAGCTTTATTCTGGGGACTGTGAGAACCATGTGCAGTTTTAATCCCTGTTCGTTAAGTTAAACCAATCAGCATATTCAAAAATTACGTGGGAATAAATCTAATTTTTACACCATTGCAGCACAGAAGAAATACCAACGAAATACCTATCCAATTTATTTTTAAATGATACCAACGAACCTGCCTCCACCACTTCCACTGGAAGCTCATTCCACACCGCTACCACTCTTTGAGTAAAGAAGTTCCCCCTCATGTTACCCATATAACCATATAACAATTTACAGCACGGAAACAGGCCATCTCGACCCTTCTAGTCCGTGCCGAACACATATTCTCCCCTAGTCCCATATACCTGCGCTCAGACCATAACCTTCCATTCCTTTCCTTTCCCTACCCCTAAACTTCTGTCCCTTAATTCTGAAGTCATGTCCTCTTGTTTGATGCAAATAATCAGCTTGAAGAGTCCCGACCCAAAACATCACCTATCCATATTCTCCAGAAATGCTCCCCGACTTGCTCAGTTATTGTTTTACTTTTATCAGTACTCAAATTGAGTACAGAAAGAAGCTCAGGATACAAAATTGTGCGTGCATTGAGTAACTTTTCTCATTCTGATCCTTAATAATGTAAACAATTTAAGTTTTGCAAAGCAGGCAGGTTTTTTTAATTTTTTAAATTGGTGCATGATTGTCCTTTCACTTGGAAGTATTTAAATTGGGTTTTCTTGCATGAGAAGCATGGCACACTATAATACTTTGCAATTCATGTGTCCAAGATTAATACTTAAATCCCACTGCCACCAATATACAATTGACCCTTAAATTGTTAACCCCTCAGGCAAATTATCGCAACTATCCTGTTGGGAGTCGGTCAAGTCAGCGTCGATTGGTGAATCTTCCAGTCAGTATTAACCGAATAATATACTCGCTAAAGAGAGCGTGTTTAATTGATAACAAATGTACCAACAACTGAACAATGAAATTCTTTCTCGCAGCAGCTTGAGTGCCCCGTAAACGTTATGCACATAGATAATATGATTTAAAAAGTTCCATAAACTAATAATAGTAATACTAGGGAGTCATGACAGTGCAAAAACTGAAGTCTGCAGGGCATTGCCAGATTTGCCCAAAAAGACAGAGACAGCTATGATACACTGATGGTTTGGATTGAGTAGCTTTATTCTGGGGACTGTGAGAACCATGTGCAGTTTTAATCCCTGTTCGTTAAGTTAAACCAATCAGCATATTCAAAAATTACGTGGGAATAAATCTCATTTTTACACCATTGCAGCACAGAAGAAATACCGTTAAAAATTTTAGCGCACAATAATTTTGTTGGACGGCTCATTGGAAAAGAAGGAAGGAACCTTAAAAAAATCGAGCAAGACACGGACACAAAAATAACAATTTCCCCGTAAGTTTGTCAGACTGCATTTCAATATTTAATCCAGTAATTTAATTATCTTTTTACAATACATAAATTGTAATTTTGTTGGTTCTGTAGCTTGCAGGACTTGACGCTTTACAACCCAGAGAGGACCATTACAATAAAAAACAGTATTGAAGCATGTTCCAAAGCTGAAGAAGAAATAATGAAGAAAATTAGGGAATCTTACGATAATGATATGACTGCAATGAATGTAAGTATAACAAAGTGTTTCTTCAGAGGAACAGGAAAGTTGCCTCAATGTAATATTCCCAATCCAGGCTCGGACATTTGATAGAGTATATTGTCTGAGAGAGAGACTGCAAGGATTATCTGATACTCCATATTAAGAGCATTGATTTGCCGTTAAAATGAATTCTGTAATAACGTGTCACCGGTAGCAGTGACAATCGAACACTGCGGGTTTAATGTTTCACGAGTTCACAATTTAATTAATCCTCTCTATGGGGGGGGGGGGGGGGGGGTGTGGATCTTTGTGGAATGAATAGATGGGGGGGTTGAGAAGGCAATTGTTGTGAAATGGATAGATTGAGGCAGGGGAATTAGTGCGTGTTGGTTGGAGTAGGTAAAATTGAGAGGGGAGAGCACGGTGGATGTCAGAGGAGTGAAATGGGGGTATCAGTACGGGATGGACGGGGGGGGGGGGGGTCAGTACAGGATGGATGGGGCAGATCAGTACAGAATTAATGGGGGGTATCAGTGGAGCGAAGGAAATAGGCAACGTTTCGGGTTGAGACCCTTCTTCAGATTCCCCCCCATTCGTCTTGAATGGGAGGATCAGTACAGGATGGATGGAAGGTTCAGTACAGGATGAATGTGGGGGGGGGTGGGTCAGTACAGTGTGGATCGGATGGTCTGTGCAGGATGAATGGGCGGATCACTGCAAGATAAATGGGAGGATTACTACAGGATGAATGGGAGATCACTACAGGATGAATGGGGGATCGGTACGGGATGCATGAGGGGATCAGCACAGGATGAATGAGGGGAACAGTGCAGGATGTATGTGGTGGATCAGTACAGGATGAATGAGGGGTTCAGTACAGGATGAATGGCAGATCAGTAAAATATGAAGGGGGAGATCACTACAGGATGGATGGGGGGGATCGGTGCAGGGTAAATGGAGGGTGGGTCAGTACTGGATGAATGGGGGGTTCAGTACAGGAGGGATGTAAGAGCAGTGCACGACGAATGGGAAAGGGGGGGCAGTACAGGATGAATTGGGGGACCAGGGTAGGATGGATGTGGAGTGGCAGGAGAATCTGTGCGTGCTGGAGAGGGTGATCAGCGCAGGAGGAATAGAGTGGGGGTGGGGGGGGTAGATGGGGAGGGGAGCACAGGGGATGTCAGTGAGGACTGAATAGAGGTGGGAATGGGGATCAATACGGGATGGAGAGGAGGGGTCTCAGGATTAGGGTGGTGGAGGGGGGCGTACGAGAGAGAGAGTGAGAGAGAGGGAGGAGGTGGGGAGAAAGGAAGGTCAGCGCTCATCGGACACGGACGGCTGCCTTGGCCGTCCCTGTCCACCATCAAGTGCCGCCACCAAAGGGGGAGGCAGTTGGGACCTTCTCGCCACTGCCTCCCCTCCTCCGCCAGCCAACAGGAAGGTGCGGGGCCGAGCGGTGCAGGTGCCTCAGACGACGAAAGGAGCCCTCCCCCTCCCTCCCTCCCAGCCTCGGCGTGCGGAAGGGTTTGTTTTGAAAGCGGATATGGCGGAGTGGCAAGCAGCAGCAGCTATCAGGGTGGGCGGGGTATGGGAGGAGGAGGAGGAGCAGCAGTGCATGGCACGCCATTCGCTCCGACCCTCCGTCAACCTGCACCTAATATCTTTGCCCCGCACTACAGCCGACACGAGACGTCACATTCCTTTTCTCCAGAGATGCTGCCTGACCCGCTGAGTTACTCCAGTTTTTTGTGTCTATCTTTGGTATAAACCAGTATCTGCCGTGCCAAAATGACTCGGCATTTAGGTTGCCCAGCGGCACTTTGGGTGGTCATTGGCACCCGGGCAACCGCTAATTTCGAACCCTGTATCATCCAGGCCTGATTTGAGTAGTACAATGAGGAAATTGGTAGATAATCAAATGCAAAAGCAAGGCATTCTTGAATATTATACGTTCCAGCTTGAAAGACAAACAGTTGATATCCAACATGACTTGCGGAACGGGTGGTAGGTTGAAAGCGCGCAGGAGGTCTCGTTACCCACTAATGTATATCCCAACGTGCATAAATTCTTCAATCCTATCAAGGTCTTCTATGACAAATGCCAAAGTGCCCATCTGATGAAAGCCAAGATGGAGGCGTCATTACCAGCACTTCTGGGGTCTTGCATTTTAATTTAAAAGATGGCTATCAGAACAACATTGGTACTAAAATAATAATAAAACAAAATCCTCAGTCATGAGTTCTCAACGTGTTGGCTCATTGGCATGATATTGATAAACAATCATTGTAAAAAGTTACATTCTAGAGCCATGAAACATTTTAACAACATTCTAATGATGGTATGTACTTATTATTGATGTGTGCCGTGGGGGGAAAGGGGCATTTTGGGGGCATGCCAAATAATTTACCATTTTAAAGTTAATTTTGGACAGTTGAATCTTTGGGCAATCACTTTTTGTATTAATGCAATCTATCTTATTATCTAGCTTCAAGCACATTTAATTCCTGGTCTAAACCTGAAAGCACTAGGCTTGTTTCCTCCGTCTTCACCTGTACTGCCACCACCTTCTGTGCCTCCTGCTGCTTATCCTCCATTTGGGGTAAGTGCACCCAGTAATGACAAATGTTTTGTATCATGAGGGTGTTTCTTGGTTAATTCTTGAAATTTTAATTAAAGTGAAAATTTGTGACTGCCAGTGATTAATGCCCCTTTCAATTTTGCCTTTTGTGATGATAATGCTGGTGCTGTTCATATCAGTTAATGAAGTTTTACAGAGTTACTGAGAGTTTAATGCTTTTGTTCAGTTGTTCTGCTGCTGATAATGGTTTAAACATTCTTCACGTTGACTTCTCTGCACTGGACTAGTTTTGAAGAGGAATGCTGACATATGGGTATAAATAATCTTTGATTATATTTTTGCGTGATGGCATTGACTTATTTGTCCAAATCTGTTTCAGTGCCATAAGGATTTGTGATTGAGACAGTTTTATGAATTGTTGTTAATATCCCAAATCTTTTCTCTTGAGTGGAAAACATGAATTTGTGGCGGTGCTTTAAAAATATATTTAGTCCTGTTATGTGAAATATTTTTAAAAGGTGGACAAGCGAGGGCATTGAGAACCCACAATCCTGCTTTGACTGCACGGATTGGAATGTGTTCAGGGAAGCAACCAAAGCCTCGATGAGTATCTGTATCATATGTCAGCTTTTGTGAGGACAGTGCATTTCAACTAAGACCCGGACATGGTTCAACAACAACACTGCAGAACACAGACAGCTCCGAGGAGGCCTACAGGAGCGGGGCTGCAGACCTCTACAGGCAGGCCAAGTACAAGCTAAGAGGAGGAATCAGAGCTGCCAAGGAAAGGTACTCTGAGAAGTTGAGGTCTCTGAGAACTCTCAGCTAGTGACTCTTCTTCAGTTTGGAAGGGCTAGCAAAAAATTACCAGCTACAAGAGGAAAGCCCCCAGCTCTTTGTACAATCGTCAGCTGACCAACGACCTGAATGAGTTTTACTGCAGGTTTGAAAATCAGAAAATTAACCCTAGTAACCCAACCAACAGCCAGACCCCAGTTTACAAGGAATGGACCCGGCACCCTCTCCTTCCCATTCACCACTTAAGGCAAGACTACAGTACGAAAAGACTGGACCATTTCCCACCCCAACCAACACTTCACACCCACTCACAGCCTGACCTCAGTCTGCAAAGACTGGGCCCTTCTACACCCACCTCCCTCCAATCACCACTTCACAGCCAATCACCCACACCCTCTGTGTTGCACAACATCACTTATCCAATATCAACAATAAAAATAGAGGAGGTGGAGAGGCTTTTCAGAAGACAAAAGAGCTGGAAATCTCCAGGACCTGACAATGTTTCCCCCTCTACTCTTAAGCTCTGTGTCTGTACAGACATTTTCAACCAGTCCCTGCAAACATGTACTGTCCCTGCATGCTTCAAAGTCTCCACTATTGTCCCTGTACCCAAAAAGGCAAGGATTACGTCTTAATGACTACAGGCCTGTCGCACTGACCTTTGTAGTCATGAAGACACTCGAAAGGCTTGTGCTAGCCAAGCTGAAAAATATCACGAACCCCCTGCTGGACCCTCTGCAGTTTGCACATCGGGCCAATAGATCTGTGGTTGATGCAGTTAACCTGGGCCTGCACTTCATCCTACAGCACGTAGACCGCCAGGGGACCTATGCGAGGATGCTGTTTGTTGATTTTAGCTCTGCATTCAACACCATTGTGCCAGAGCTACACTCCAAACTTTCCAAGTTGACTGTGCCTGAACCCATCTGTCGGTGGATCACCAGCATATGAGGCTGGGAAAGCACATCTCGGACCCGCAAACCCTCAGCATAGGAACACCTCAAGGCTGCGTACTCTCCCATCTCCTCTACTCTCACTACAACAATAACTGCACCTCCACTGACTCCTCTGTCAAGCTTCTCAAGTTTGCGGACGACACAACCCTGATTGGACTGATCCGGGATGGGGAGGAATCTGCCTACAGACAGGAAGTGTCACAGCTGGTGTCCTGGTTCCATCGCAACAACCTGGAGCTCAATGCTCTTAAGACAGTGGAATTGATTGTAGACTTTAGGAGAGCTCCCCCTCCCCTCACCCCACTCACCATCAACAACACCACAGTCACATCTGTGGAGTCTTTTAAGTTCCTGGGAACCATCATCTCCAAGGACCTTAAGTGAGGGGGCTACCATCGACTACACAGTCATAAAGGCACAATAGAGCATGTACTTCCTGCGGCAGCTGAGGAAACACAATCTGCCACAGGCAATGATGGTCCAATTCTACATGGCCATCATAGAGTCTGTTCTCACCTTCTCCATCATGGTCTGGTTTGGCTCGGCCACCAAGCACAACACCTGGAGGCTGCAGCGAATCGTTCGATCAGCAGAGGAGGTTATTTGCTGCAACCTTCCTTCCATTGATGAACTGTACACTGTAAGGGCCAGGAAGCGAGCGGGCAAGATCATCTCTGACCCCTCTCACCCTGGCCACAAACTCTTTGAATCACTTCCCTCTGGAAGTCGACTCCAGACTGTCAAAGCTGCCACAGCCAGACATAAAAACAGTTTATATCCACGAGTAGTTGCTCTAGTCAACAGCCCAAAATCTGTAGCCTCCCTTTGATCTGGTATTTTGTTGGTTCACATGCTTGATCAATGGTGTTTTATCATTAATGTTTTATTATTATTAATGTTTAGTGTTTTCTGAGTCATTTGTAACTGTCACTGTATGTCATGTTGTTACTTGTGGGTGGAGCACCAAGGCAAATTCCTTGTATGTGAATACTTGGCCAATAAACTTACTTACTTACTTAGATGAGATGGTCATTCTAACAATGTTCCTTTTTTAAAACAATAGTTTGGATAAGAAAATTAAATGTGTTTCTCTTAAGCAATGTAAGAAACATGGGCATTGCAGCCCAGTAAACAATATGATGGTGGGAGACCACCATCATATCTGCTTCCATCACCACCCCTGGCAGTGGGTTCCAGGCACCTACCTCACTCTCTGTTGTAAAAACAACTTGTCCCGTGCATATCGTTTAAACATTACGCCTCTGACCTTACAGACATGTCCTCTAGTCTTTGACATTTCCACTCGGGGGGAGGGGGGTAGATTCACACTGTCTACCCTCATTATTTTATATGCAGACACTCCTTGACCTGTGTAATAGGTTTCTTGTGTAAACTCACACTTACGTAAGCAATTCTTTCAGCTCACAGACTCCACCTCTGAGCCCTCCGCCTCTGCGGTTTCTGAGTTGCATAACATCTGACTTGCACAAGGGTCTGTGGGACGTAACCCTCAAGTACGTACGGGAGTGTCTGTACCTCCATCTGGTCTCCACTTGACACCCGATGCTCCATTGAAAACAATCCAAATTTATCCAAACTCGTATAGCTAATACCCTCTGATCCAGGCTGCATTGTAATAGACATTTCTGCACTGTGTCAAGAGCCTGCACATCCCTGCTCAGTGAAAAACAGTTTTGGAATGGTTTTCAAAATTAGAAAGTGACTAGTAAAGAAAGCTGGATAGTATTCCAAAGGAACTGTGTATCCTAGAATAAGATAACTTTGAAGGACACTTTGAAATGCTGGAGTAACAGCAGGTTAGGCAACATCTCTGGAGAACATGGATAGGTGATGTTTCAGGTTGAGACCCTTCATACCAGCCTGAAGAAGAGTCTCAACCTGAAAACTCACCAATCCATGTTCCCTCGGGGTGCTGCCTGACCCGTTGAGTTATTCCAGCACTTTGTGGCCTTGTGTAATAACCAACATCTGTAGTTCTTTGTTTCTACTGAAACTTTTACATGGTTTTGAAAACCAAGTTTTGTGTTAATGGAGGAAGTGATAGCAGGGAAGGTAAATTGCATATGATGACAAGTGGAGTTAGTTCTTCTAGACGGAATTGTGTGCCAATATTTTATTTGTACAAAAATTGCTTATGAATCTTAAGCTATATCAATCAACCATTACTGCAATTATATAATGGCTTTGTATTATTTGCAGCAACAGGCAGAATCTGAAACCGTGCATGTCTTCATCCCTGCCCTGGCTGTAGGTGCAATTATTGGCAAGAAAGGGCAACATATCAAGCAACTTTCCCGCTATGCAGCAGCGTCCATTAAGGTAATTGTTAAATTGTGTTCAAATTTGCTGTAACAGTGCTGTGTACGATATTCTCAAAGCAAATTGCAATAATTTGGGAAATGTAGATCTAAAATGCTGCAGTGGCATACAAAACTGATATGTAGTTTTTATTTAATTAATTGTATTTGACCATGTGCAAGTATGATTTGTTATGACTCTTGACTTTAATTTTTTTAATCATTGTGATCATTCATCTTTATTGAGAAAAATAAAATATCAATATTTACTAACTTTGAATTTGGTTACTTAAGTGCTGGGTTGAATCATCCCTTGTGTATCCAGAAGCTAGCTCGCCATTTGTCAGTTAGGTCTTCAAACCAAACACCAATCTTTGGAACTTCTTCCCTAAGGACTTTCCCTGTCATCGGCATCACTTTTTAAGATTGTCCTAATAATATTTTATTGCAAGATAATTGTTAGTGAAACAACTTTGCATTTTTTTTTGTAGTGAAGGTAAATTCAAATTGTCGGGTAAATTGGATGAATGTGCTTCATGTAAACAACTTTTCCCTTGATTTACAGTAGGCATGGAGATGTAGCTATGATTAGATAATGTTTAGTTAGCCAATCAATAGATGATATGGTTAGTTCAGGAATCAGAATGAAACACATTTGATCAAATTAAATTCCAGAGACTAAATAGTGTTTAGTTGCAGGGGAGCTGTATATGTTTCTGGTAAAATGGTTAAAATCAATGCCATTGACTGTACCAACCAGAATAAGTTTGGGACACTTCTCTTTCTGGACAGTTTACTTTGTCATAATTAGGTGCATTACCTTCCTTCATCTGCACCATTAACTCTGGAATCTGTCAGGATTTATCTTAGCACATATTTCTTGGCCATATGCTTGCCCTTAATATTTTCATCTGAAAATGCAGCTATGCTTTGAATTGCACACTGATAGCTCACCATCTTTGACTCCACTTAATTTTAAATTGTCTTGCCCTTAATTGACATCCTGTACTGAATGAACAAAATGTCCTCTGACTTGATATTAACAGAATCACTATTTCCACCTTTGTAAAACACTCCACTGCCCTCGACTCCAGTCAGTGCTGCTAATGCTACCATCCATTTACTACTAAGCTCGACTATCCCAAGGTGCACGACATTCTGAAGTTTGAAGAAGGGTTCCGAACCAAAACGTCACCTGTCCTCTTTTCGCTGGAGATTTTTGGCCCCCTGAGTTACTCCAGCACTTTGCATCTTTGACATTCATGCTATTTATGTTGCAACCTAAAGCAAGTCCATCCCGCTGCTTACTTCTTTCCTTGATGATTTACATTGGCTCTTGACTAAACAGTTTATATTAAAAAAATAAATAAATAAAAATAAAAAATAAAAATCCTTATTGTCAAGTTCCTCACAGGGCATCACTGTTCACCATCCTTTGCAATCTTTTCCAGCTCTATAATCCTCAGACATCCATGCAGTTCCCTTTGTTGGCCAGTGTTTTTGAATTTAATGGTTGTCATGCCTCAGCGTCCCAGAACCTAAACTCTGAAACCACGTCAACTCTTTCCACAGTTCAGCATGTTCCTCAGCCTCTCTTTGATCAGGTCTTTGTGAATTACATAAAGGTCTTTTGTAGATTGATGTGTACTTTGATATCATTTCTGTGAAGCAAATTGGATTTTGTTTGTTGTAGAAACTATAAAACTACAAGTAGTCCATTCTTCTTAATTTAAAGGCTTTAGTGTTATTCATTAATGTTCTTTCTATTGCAGATTGCTCCTGCTGAAGGTCCAGATGCTAAACAACGGATGGTGATTATCACAGGGCAGCCAGAAGCTCAATTTAAGGTTAATTTTCAGAAATTCAGATTGTACGGAAACTGCGTAAATTGACTGTTCTGGGCATAGGACTCCGAAACTGCAGTAATCCTAAGCTGTAACATCTAGCAATATATCTTAATGCATAAACTCAATAATATAAAAATAGTAATATTCATTCGAAAATCAGAATATCCCTAGTGATTGGAAAAAATGTTATCACTTGCTTATAGATTAGGTTTTCAGTTATGCTTTTGGAATGAGTTGGTAATAACTGTTGCCTCGTGTGCAACCTGCTGAGCATTTAACTGTTGTAATGACCCCAGTTTTTCACTGTCATTCTGCAGTACTCAAATGAGCTGTGGCAATAAGTAGCATTAATTCAGCAGGCTTGAACTCGCCGCATATTTTAACGTTATATTTAATGTTATATTAAATTGCTGTTCAACATTTCCCCCAGTGCCAGCTAGACATGACTTGATATATCTAGCATCCTTCATTGATGCTGAATTTTCCTTGAAATCAGTACATTATTGTAAAGGTTGGTGATGCTGCTGCAAATAATATTTTCAACAATTTCAAGGTTCTATCAAATTCGAAATACGGGCTAAAGTTCTGATCGATGTGCTAAATATTCTCTGGTCATTTTGATGATGGAATTGGGGACTGCTTAAAATGCCAACTGCTTTGATTCTGAGCATTGCAGTGACAAACAAAGGTCAGTCTGTGAATGGGAAGTAACACAATATGGTTTGTTTTACAGGCTCAAGGAAGGATCTATAGTAAACTGAAAGAAGAGAACTTCTTTGGACCCAAAGAAGAAGTGAAATTAGAGACCCATATCAAAGTGCCATCCCATGCTGCTGGTAGAGTTATTGGGAAAGGAGGCAAAACGGTGAGTGAGTACATACTAGGGTATCCTGTAAATGGATGTGGACTGTAAACTTGACTTGACTATGAAGCAAATTAACTATATATAATCTTTATTTTTTTTTAAATCTTTTTATTGTTTTTTTCCCCCCAAATAAACAAAAATAAAACATAAAAAACAGAGCAAAAAGAATAATGATAAACATAACAATGATATTGATACATAGGGATCAGGATTACATTAATAACAAGTATAACCTAATATGAGACCAGTGTCAAATATGTTGTATGAAAGTGTTTATTGAACACTTTCATACAACATAAACTATATCTGATCTTTGACAAATGAAAATTTAATGTACCCACTCAGTCTGCACATTAAAAGGGTTTCGACCCGAAATGTCACCCATCCCTTCTTTCCAGAGATGCTGCCTGACCCACTGAGTTACCCCAGCATTTTGTGTCTATCTTTGTATGAAATAAAAGTTGTGTTGCGTTATACCCAGTTTTGTATTATCAGCAAATATTTTTCTTCTTGCGTTTGAGGCAGCAGAAGTTATGTAACGCCCTCCAGGCGCTGTAGCCAGTTCAATGTGCTGTTGTCAAGAGCCGTGAGGTCTACCCCTCCACCCCTGTTTGCTGGTCTACTCCACACATGCAGGCTGCTGACAAACGCAGCCCCCAGCATTGCATGTTGGTGTTGAACCCTGTATGGACCTGGTTCAGGGCGACCCACTCTTTGCGGGGCAGGTCCGAGCCAGGTGGGGCTGTGGTGTTCGGTGCAACAGTGAATTGAGGAGGTCACGAAGTCTGTTCCCAGCTGGTTCTCCATGCTCCTAGTGTGTTGAAACTGGAGCCACAGAGAGTCGTTGCGTGACGGGAGAAGGGATGACGAGATGACAGGCGTTGAGGTCCCCGTTGCTGTGAGTCCTGGGCGAGGTGGTGCAAAGGATGTTTGGCATCCGATGGGGCCTTGCACACCAGCCTATGAGTGAAGTACTCTCGGCGAAGTTTGGCGGGTGCGATACCTGTGAGCACCGGCAGAAGATCCGTATGAGTAGGGTGTAGGCAGCCAGTGATGATACGAATGGTGTCGTTGAGGATGGCGTCTAGCTTGCTAGTATGAGTGCTGCGACACCATGCTGGGGCAGCGTACTCAGCGGTGCTGTACACGAGTGCAAGAGCACTGGTTCGGAGAATAGATGTCCTGGCGCCCCATGACGATCCAGCCAAGCCACGCAGGAGGTTTGTCCACTGCATTCGGACAGGAGTTGGTCAAAGGTGGAGGATGTGCTCTCGGCGGATATGGAACTTGTTGCGGGCTTCCTTAAGACCTGGAGACTAAAACTGAGTGTGGCAAAAACCACCACAATGGCCTTTCACCTGAACAGCAAGGAAGCTCAACGCCAGCTAACCGTCACCCTGAATGGGTCACCCCTACTCTTTAACCCATTTCCTACATACCTCGGGGCGAAACAGATCGGCAGCTGACCTACAAGCAACACCTTGAAGCAAATATTGAAAATATGCCTTCAGCTTGTCATGTTCAGCTGTTTTATAAATGTGTTCAATATTTTTTGATTTTTATTGAGCCTATTTGTGTAGACCCTAACGTATTTGCAGTCACACTGGCCATTTGTAGCTGCATGATGGCCAATGTTCTGTCACCACAAAGCAGAGTAGTTCACGGGCAACAATGCAACCACAAGCAGCAAAATCTAAATTCTTTTCTGCAGACATGACTCCATCAAAGCATTCTGACAGTCTGTCTCAATGTCCCTGGTTGTCAGACATTTGAAATTTATGCAGTACATAAAAGTTGGATAATATTATTTAACTTGTGTAAATGTTAACATTTAAAACGCATAACAGTTGTGCTGAGTGAGGTTGGTGTATCTGGTCCCTCTGTCCAGTAACTTAACAGAACCCATGGATGTGTTGGTGAGTCCAGGGATACCAGTGCATTGTGTACTTCAGCAATGGAGTGTGTCGACTCATGCACTGCAACTAAGCTGGTGCGTCCACGTCGAACAACCATTGATTGTCAGCACACTCAAGTGTAGTCTTTGCCTTGAACTTTATCTGATTTTTTTTGCAAACGTTCTAGCTTTTGGCTTCTGCTAATGGTAAGCGAGTTGGTTTATGGTTCCTTGGGTTAGTTCCACTTGCTAAATTGGGAATTGCACATGTTCATTTTTTGTTTCTGCTTAATTTTATGTTTGGAAACTTCTTCCCCTCCCAAATTTCTTTTGATCCCCGAGTGCAATTAGTGATGTCCTTCCCCCCCCCCCCCACCCCCCACCCTCTGATTTGCTAGTTTGTCAGGTATATAAACTTTGTTTCATTTCTGCAATACATCTCAATTGCCTCTTATTTTACATTTTCTCTTGCCTCAATTTAAAATGAGACATTGAATTGACATCTTTGGCTCTTCAGTATTATTTGTACATTCACCTTTGGCATAGCTTAATAGTCTAATTACAACCTTGCTTTAATATTGATTTTGATATTTCTGCATACAGAAAACATAGTTTTTGTATACTTTAATATCTGCATATTTTTTCCAACTTGGTTTCTTTCATACCATTCCTAAACCACTATCTTTTTCCATATTTAAATCTTTGTTTATTTGCATATTGTCCATTAGATGTAATCCTCACTATATCCATGGCCAATGTGTTGGTTATATTGTGTAGGAATTAACTTCAGGTGCTAGTTTAAACCGAAGGGTAGACACAAAAAACTGGAGTAACTCAACGGGACAGGCAGCGTCTCTGGAGAGAAGGAATCTTGCCAGAATTGTTGCCTATCCTGCTGAGTTACTCCAGCGTTTTGTGTCTATTGTTGGTTATATTATTTTTCTGGAACCTGGAGCAGTCTCATTTAAATGTTGCTATGCTATCGTTCCACCTTTGTTGTTATTTTTCCTCGCAGGTTACACTCCTTGGTTCTATTGTTCTGTTGCTTTCTCCAGCGCACCTCAATCAACTTCACCACTGCAAAAAAAATAACACCTTTTGTCCTTGCATTGTCTGCAAATGCTCAATTTTAAACATTTTATATTATAGTTGACAATTGCTTAGATGTTCTTCCTTTTGATTTTTATTTCTCTAATCTCCTCTAGTTCATAACACATTACAAGACCTAACAATTATTATTTATTGATTTTCTTCAGTGTGAAATTCTTAAGGACACATACACACTTTAAAATCTTCATCAAATTAATTAATTTCAAATTTGTTTATTAATAGTGGGATTGGTTATCATTGATTCAATCTTGCATGCAGTTGTCTTCACAATGTCTTTTCCAGTATCTAATGGTCTTCTGTAAATGAGTAATTGCATCACCAATCTTGTTTTGTCCTTTTCAAAGGCGTGCAGTTCCTGTTTGATGTTTATCATCGCCTTTGTCCATATCCTAAAAGTAAACTGACTACATGGATTGCCTTGGATCACTCGAATGTTGATTTCGCTTTGAGTCTTGTGTTATTTGTCAGGTGCATCTAAGTTATTTATACACATGAATTGCTCAGCGTTGTGGGGAAGAGCACAGTTTAAATCAAAATTGTCAAGACTGGCTGATCCACTTCATGAGTTTAAATGTATTCTCCTTTAAAAAGAACTGGAATTTTATATCTCCAAATTCAGCACAACATGGAAATTTAAAAATGAGTGATACGTATTCTTTGTTTCTGAAAGGTAAATGAGCTTCAGAACCTAACAAGTGCAGAAGTGGTGGTCCCCCGGGATCAATTGCCAGATGAAAACGATCAAGTTATTGTGAAAATAACTGGTCACTTCTTTGCAAGTCAGGTAGGATTTTAATGTTGTAATTTATTTCTCTTTACTTTCATGTTTCTATACATGGTATTGGTAAAGGATGTACCTTTAAACATTTTGTGGTAGATGTCTCTTCTAGAACAGTGGCATTTATATTCAACTTATCTGGCAGAATATTTATTTGATTCAGTATAACTAACTATTTTTCCAAACATTTGAGCTCAATTTGTGATGATGGAGGTTTGGAAATAAAACATATCCATTTTAAAATTACAACTTAAGGTTGTGATTAATTCTTAAAAAATCGAGCGACAAAATTGATTCCAAATTAATGACTACATATTTGAGAAATTCTGGCTTTTCACCTTTGTAGGTGACGAGCATAAACATGTCATAGCTTTTCTGAAAATAAAACTATTTGTCTTGATTGCAGCCTGGTTTCTTAGTGTAGGAAGGAACTGCAGATGCTGGTTTAAACTGAAGATAGACACAAAAAACTGGAGTAACTCAGCGGGACAGGCAGCATGTCTGGAGAAAAGGAAAGGGTGACGTTTCAGGTGAGTCTGAAGAAGGGTCTCAACCCAAAATGTCACCCATTCCTTCTCTTCAGACATACTGCCTGTCCCGTGGAGTTACTCCAGCTTTTTTAGTCTGTCTGGTTTCTTAGTTACGTACATTGCTCTTGGCTACATAACCTCCTACAATGGCTTCACTACAAACCCCCCCACAAAGGGGCAGTACAGTGGTGCAGCGTTGGATTGGAGTTGCTGCCTCACAATGCCAGAGACCTGGGTTTGATCCTGACCATGGAGTTTGTACATTCGCCTTGTAACCCCATGGGTTTTCTCTGGGCGCTCCATTTCCTCCCACTCAACACGTACAAGTTTGTGGGTGAGAGGGGAGGGAACCCCACAGTGACAATGACGCTGTCTGGAGAGGTTGCTGCAACGTGAACCACAACAACAGCTGTGCAAACTGGATGGTGCAATGGACAGAGAAGCTAGTTTTGCTAGTTGAGGGGAAAATCGGCAGCTGGGGAGGCCATGCAAGCCGGAAGGGATCGCTAAGTCCACCCGCTATGACCAATATCCATTATAATAATAATAATAATAATAACTTTATTTGTTAAGCACCTTAAAAACAACCAAAGCTGACCAAAGTGCTGTACAGAAAAAAGAAAACAAGCAAGACATCATAAAACAGGCAGAACAACAGAACATACAACTAACACGAGGCGCATAAATTACATACAAAAATCCAAACAATAAATTAAAAAAACATAAAACACAAGTACAAACAACGCAGCAAAACCAAGCAAATAAAGTTAATAAACAATTCGACACCTCACTGGTCTACAAAGGCCATGGAGAATAGATATGTCTTCAGGAGTGATTTAAAAACAGCTAGAGAAGGGGCCTGTTTAACGTGCAGAGGCAATTCATTCCACAATCTCGGAGCCGACACAGCAAAGGCACGGTCCCCTCTGAGCTTCCGCTTAGTCTTTGGCTCAATCAGGAGCAGCTGATCATCTGACCTGAGAGAGCGGGAGGGCGAATAAGGGTGAAGAAGCTCAGATAGGTAGGACGGGGCAAGACCACTTAGGGATTTAAAAGTAAATAAAATAATTTTAAAACGAATCCTATACTGAATAGGCAGCCAGTGGAGAGAGGCCAAAAGGTGAGAAACATGATCATGCTTTCGTGTGCCTGTCAAGAGACGAACAGCTGCATTCTGTACCATCTGGAGACGGGCGATGGAGGACCGACTAACCCCCAGATACAGTGCATTGCAGTAATCCAGCCGGGTGGTAACAAAGGCATGGATTACCGTCTCAAAGTGCTTCCTTGACAAAATCGGCTTTATTTTTGCCAGCTGCCTCAGATGGAAAAAACCAGATTTAACAACAGCCCTTACCTGACAGTCAAATCTAAGCTCAGGGTCCACTTTAATCCCCAGGTTCGTGATGTTAGGTTTGAGATATGCAGACAAAGAGCCTAGATCAACAGGGGGGGCCCCAGAGGTGCCACCAAAGATCATTACCTCTGTCTTGTCATCATTAAATTTTAAAAAGTTCAGTGACATCCAGGCCTTTATGTCACTGAGACACTCAAGCAAGAGGCCGACAGAGTGTACACCCCCCTTTCCCAGAGGCACATAAAGCTGACTGTCATCAGCATAAAAGTGGAATGAAATCCCGTGCTTCCTAAGGATGGAACCGAGTGGGAGCAAATAGAGTGAAAAGAGGAGAGGGCCAAGAACTGAGCCCTGTGGGACCCCACACGACAGAGGAGCAGAGGAGGATACAGAGTCCCCAAGGCTGACACAAAAAGTTCGATCAGCCAAGTACGACCTGAACCACTCCAGTGCTATGCCCCTGATACCCACCCACTGCTCCAAACGGGAGATCAAAATTTCATGATCCACTGTGTCAAAGGCAGCTGACAAATCTAAAAGCACGAGGACAACACAGTCACCTTGATCAGTAGCCAAAAAAATATCATTAAAAACCCTCAAAAGGGCCGATTCTGTGCTGTGCCGGGACTTAAAACCGGACTGGAAAACCTCCAAAACGTCATGTTCCTCCAAAAAGGCCATCAATTGCCTGTGCACGATCCTCTCTAGGACTTTTGATAAAAAAGGCAGTTTGGAGATAGGCCTGAAATTCCCAAGAACTGCAGGGTCAAGAGCAGGTTTCTTAATCAGGGGTAGTACTACTGCATGTTTAAAAAGTGCAGGAACAACACCCGAGGACAAACTGCTATTAACGACAGCGATAACAGATGGTCCTACAGTGGGCAACACCTCCTTAAACAGCCGAGGAGGAACAGCATCATTCGGAGAACCTGAGGGCTTTGAACGACCAACAATCTCATGCAAAAAGGAGAGAGACACCGGCTTAAAATGATCAAATACAGCCGTGCATGGAACAGATACCGAGGGGTCATAAGCAGATGGTGGGATTAGAGCTCTAAGCATAGCGACCTTATCAACAAAAAAGCGGAGGAAGTTCTCACACACAGCAGGGGACGCCTCCATACAGACTGCCTGCGGGGCATTAAGAACTGTGTTAATGGTGTTAAACAAAACACGAGGGCTGCGGCAGTCAGAGAGGATAATACCTGAGAAATGTTTCCTCTTAGCAGCTTTCACAACTTTCTGATAATGGCACCAACTCTCCCTCAACATTTGAAATGACACCTGCAGTTTGTCTTTCTTCCACTTCCGTCTGTTTCTCTAAGACCTGGTATTACCATGATGAAGCAAATGAACTTGCTCTAGGTTGTAAGATTCAAAACCTTGCAAAATTAAGTTGTGTTTAAAAAACATTTCATTTGAGCTTCATAACAGTGAATCTTGGTTTATGGGTATGATTATGCTGAAAATCTTGTTGATAATTATGAGTACAAGAACCAGATTAATTTTTGATCATTTTGAATTTGGAGATCACCGTAGATTTTGTATTTCTTACCTTAGCATTTTAATTTTATCCATGCTATTGGGAGGGAGAAAATTTGAAGTGTGCATAATATTATATAAATATAGACTTGCCACATTGCTCAGACAGTTACTGACATCATCTTGCCTTGCAGCTTGCTCAGCGAAAAATTCAAGAAATTCTGTCCCAAGTAAAAAGGCAGCAGCAGAAAATTGTGCAGAGTGGACAGCCCCAACAGCGAAGAAAGTGAAAGGTTCAGGATCTCCAATCGACCACATAGACAGATGCCAGACCAAAGAGAGAGACTGTGTAATCACAGCCAGTTAAATCTGTTGCTGATAAAGAAGCATATGTTATACCTTCCCCAGTCCCTTTGATCAAGGACCAGGCAACATGAATTCTGTCTTTGTGTGAATGTATTCTCTAGGCGTTCAAGAAGAAACCTTGTGAAACCCAGCTTTAAATAAGGCCATTTCACTTCCCTTCTTTTGTTCTAATTTCAAAACTTTATATTGCCTTGTTAGCTTTCCCAAAATGTTCGAATCTGTTGGGTTTAATGAAGCTTTCTCTTATTTTCACCAGTTACAAAAAGGCATTGCTCTTATAGTTCAAATTGTTATAAAATCCTGGAATTTTTGTGGGGAGGGGTTAGAGGAATTGGCAAGATTAAGGCATCTGTCCCACTATTTGAAATTGCTTTTTTTTTAAATTGGATTATTTTACAAAGATTACTAGAACACTGCCATTAGAACCCAAGGGAAGTGTTGAATGGTGTTGGCCAGGGCATGAATTGATTATGCATTTTACTAAACTACCTCAGGCATTTAGTACCTCAATTGTTCCTTTTTTTTCTGCTTATTTTGTATACTTTATAAAAGTAATAGTCAAGCATTTTATTTTTTTAATAAAAAAGTAAAATTTGATCAGCTGAAAGCCAGGAGCACCACAGAAAACAGGCGTAGATGTGTTGCTTCTAGCTGCTGGCTAATGGGAGTATTCGATAAATGATATTCGCCTCAGTTTTCCTGAGGTCCACAACACCATCATTTGATCAAAATTCTGTGAATGTTTGAGACGCCGCATAATGCCAATATATACTAATAGCAGCAATGCCATTTTATTTCTTTTAAGATAGGATGAAACTGCTTATTTCCTATTTTTGATTGATGGTACTTTTGGGAACAAAACAAGGAAGTGATGGCAAGAGGCTGGGGTTGGGGAAAGAGGCTGCAAAGTGGATTAGCTTTTAGTATAACTGGGTAATTTTAAATGCATGGACCTTTGGTGCCTTTGACCATCACTGCATCTTGATGCATAATAACAATCTACTTGGACTTGGCCATTCTGTTCAAAGAGCAAGCTTCATCTTCAGTTACTGGTAGAGCTATTGGATCTGCCTGGGTACACTTTGGCTAGCTTAGCTAGAGTGCACTCTGAATTTTATTGAACCACACATTTAAATCACCGTATTGGGGAGAAAAAAGTCAAGCGTTTGATCATTCTGAAGTTAAAGAATAGTTTACATATGCAGCTGCTGTAGTGGACTACATACACTAAGCCATGGAGAAGGCTGTTAGTTTCAACTCTTTCCTGCGCTTAAGTAAAATGCAGCAGGGTTTATGCACATTCGATAAATGACCAGTATAGCAATAATATGTTAAAGCCAGATTGAAAGCCAGAAAGTTCCTTGCTCACCCTCCCAGCATATATATATGGTCTGAACCGAATAAGCTAAAATAATTTGTGGTAATGTTGAAATGCTCCAGTCAGTTTCCTGAGTGAACCCAATTTCCATCTACCTCAGTGCTTTAAATGAAGGCAGTGCATATTAGGTACATAAACACTGCTGTGTGTGTGGTCTGAGCAGAGCCATGCTATTACCTCTGAACTTTGTGATTTATTTGTTTTGTGCATGAGATGATCGAAATCATCATGCTGCACTGAATTGGAGGGGCACAACTTGGCAAAACCATTTACTTCATCCATTTTTGATCTACCTCTTAAGATACATTTGAATTAGAGACATTTCTGCATAGGATAGGTTGATTGTTCCCAAAGATCATTTTTTTTGTACAGATTAGACAATTTAAAAAATGGTCTGGAGTGTGTTTTTTGCCTACATATATTCATTACTAATGAAAAATTCTCAAAGCTTATGTTGTAGCTTTAGCAAAATGGATTAATTCTCGTTCTTTTGGCAGAGTGACTTCTCCATGTAGAGTTAGCAAGTGTTTTTCTTACATAAAATTACTGATTTACAGGTTGTTTAATAGCTTAAAAGAATTGACGTGAGGCTGAAATGTCAGAGCCCACTGGTGTTTTTCTTGCAAGTAACGTTTGATGAATTGATTTTCCATGGTTTTGGTTTAATTGCTGCATTCACAATGCCTGATCTGCTGCTGTTGTGTCATTAATTCTCTGGACTATATCGTGGGATTGTTACTAGGATAGATCACTTTAATTTTCACTTTCAAATGACACTTGGTAATTTTGAAATAACTGCATTTAGTTGATGGTAGTTCTGTAAGTGGAAGTGATACCAGCAAAAAAAATTAATTTGGCTCACTTTTCACTCATCTGAATACTGTGCCCCCAATGCAGCCCCACTTGTCAAATGCCTCTATGAAATAAAAGAACTTAACTCCTATTTGTGATTTGAAAGTACTAAAAATAATTTCAATTTTTGATTTATTGAAATAAGTCAAGTGGTTGAAAAATACATTCTCAGTTCTCACCATTTATGTGTAAGAAACATGGAAAAAGTATTTTAAACGATCATCAATCCCTTTGACAGAATTAAGAAATGCCTTCACAGTCCTTCATGTATGTTGTAATCCATCAGGTACCAGATCAGTATTTTCAAATTTTTGACCACTGAGCCTTGTACATTATAATATACATAGAAATACAAATACATTTATAGTCTTCTTCTTAGGCCCCCTTCGATCATGGCTGACCAAGGGTGTCTCCAGGGTGCTATTCTCTATATGGAGGACGCCTGTGCGTGACTTTGTTTAACGTAGGGAGACTGGTGCACAGACAGCCACCCCACTGTTCTTGACAGATCTGAGTCCGGATCCAGTGGCATGGAGTCCAAGACGACCGGAGACCCTTTTCTGCTGCAGCCTTCAGCTGCCTTCCCAGCTGTTGTGACACTCCACGAAGGTCAGCCATCATCCTCTGCCTGTTCCACCGTTGAGGTCTTGGTTGGATTGCTCTTTGTCAGAGACCTCCCCCTCGACCTTACCGCCATGGGTGACCCTACCAGGAGCATAGCTCCAGTCGGCATCGCTCTCAGGATCTCAGGTCCTGCACACAAGATTCTCCACCATGACAAGGTGACAAATAGTGAAAAGAAGTAGTACCTTTTTAATAATACAGGAAAACTGATTTCTCCGTGTTCTACTTGTCATGAAATTAGAATTTATTTTTCATGGGATAATAATGTTGCTTTCAGGCACATTAAAATATTTTGCTTTTGTATCTCATACAACTACTTCTCTTGCAGTTTTGTGCACCTGTTCTTTTAAACACTCACAGGATCTCAATTGTTAGTCAACATCTGAGTCCTTCAAAGTTCATGAACAATGAACACAGGACCCACAAACAGATTTATTTCAATTCTGTCTATTTACTCTGCACATGGATTTCAATGGAGATTCCAAAGTTGCGGATAAGAAAGCCAAGGAGAAATGGACACTCGCAGCTTTCACCGCCAACAGCTTTCAGACTTTGTCTCATTAGGATCATTAATGTCCGATATACTTAATGCCAACAAGACCCCTGCATCCTGACAATTGAGCTGCAATTTAGTATTTTCACTATTTGTCACAATACAGATGATGACTTGGTGTCAGGCAAGTGTATCCCAGCAAGATCTGCCAAATATCTGCCCGCAAATAATGAGTTAGACCACCAATAGCATTTTTAAGGATTTTTTTTTTTTTTTTGCTTCCACAATCTGAGCTGAAGCTTCAGTTTTCTTTTACCGGGGGTATTGATTTTTTTTGATGGGTATATTAACAAAACCTGTTATGTTGTCCTCCAAGCTTCCTTGCCATTTTTTTTATTCAGGTTACCCATATCAAAACCACTCTCTAGCAGGGTTAAGTAAATTGGCTACACCACAGGTTTATTTTTATCATGTCAAATTTTATTTGGCTAACAATGTATATGGTGCAATTCATTATATAGGTCCACCAATTTTTTCCAGCACCCTTTGTTCCAGAGCCTTTCTGGATTATCTATTGTGTCAGACAAACGAAGTTCACGGCCTTGGGGGAGCCAAAGTCAGCTTTGGGAATGTATCTGCCAGCTCTGGCCAGGCTGGAGTCCCAGAGCACGGGCCACGGGTCGACAAATTCAACCACCAATTTGCGTGAAAGCCCCGATGAGGTAGAGATAGAAACATGGAAAATAGGAGGAAGCCATTCGGCCAGTCGAGTCAACACCGCCATTCATTGTGATCATGGCTGATCGTCCCCAATCAATAACTCGTGCCTGCCTTATCCCCATATCCCTTGACTCCACTATCCCCTAGAGCTCTATCTAACTCTCTTAAATCCATCCAGTGACTTGGCCTCCACTGCCCTCTGTGGCAGGGAATTCCATACATTCACAACTCTCTGGGTGAAAACTTTTTTTCTCACCTCAGTCTTAAACGGCTTCCCCTTTATTCTAAGACTGTGGCCCCTGGTTCTGGACTCGCCCAACATTGAGAACATTTTTCCTGCATCTAGCTTGTCCAGTCCTTTTATAATTTTATATGTTTCTATAAGATCCCCCTCATCCTTCTAAACTCCAGTGAATACAAGCTTAGTCTTTTCAATCTTTCCTCATATGACAGTCCTGCCATCCCAGGGATAAATCTCGTGAACCTACGCTGCACTGCCTCAATCACAAGGATGTCCTTCCTAAAATTAGAGACCAAAACTGTACACAATACTCCAGATATGGTCTCACCAGAGCCTGCTGTACCTGTAAGACAACTTTCAGTGACCGGTGTACAAGGAAGCCCAGGTCTCGCTGCACCTCCCCCTTACCTAACCTAACCCCATTTAGTAAATAATCTGCTCCCTTGTTTTTGCAGCCAAAGTGGATAACCTCACATTTATCTATATTATACTGCATCTGCCCACTCACTCAACCTGTCCAGGTCACCCTGCAACCTCCTAACATCCTCTTCACAGTTCACTCTGCCACCCAGCTTTGTGTCATCCGCAAACTTGCTAGTGTTGCTCCTAATTCCTTCTTCCAAATCATTAATATATATGGTAACCAGTTGCGGCCCCAACACCGAGCCTTGCGGCACTCCACTCGTCACTGCCTGCCATTCTGAAAAGGACCCGTTCACTCCTACTCTTTGCTTCCGGTCTGCCAACCAATTTTCTATCCACGTCAACACCCTACCCCCAATACCATGTGCTCTAATTTTAGTCACCAGTCTCCCGTGCGGGACCTTATTAAAGTCTTTCTGAAATTCTAGATACACTACATCCACTGGCACACCTTCATCCATTTTACTTGTCACGTCCTCAAAAAATTCCAGAAGATTAGTCAAGCATGATTTCCCTTTCATAAATCCACATTGACTTGGACTAATCCTTTTACTGCTATCCAAATGCCCCATCATTACCTCTTTAATAATTGACTCGGGCATCTTTCCCACCACCAAAGTCAGGCTAACTGGTCTGTAATTCCGTTTTCTCTCTCGCTCCTTCCTTGAAGAGTGGAATAAAGTTAGCTATCCTCCAATCCACAGGAACTGATCCTGAATCGGTCAGATTTGCTGCCTCACTCAGCCCTACGGCTCCACATTTTCGAGCGACTTCTGGGGGGTGGATTTTGCCCTGATTAAAGGAGGGGCTGGACAACCTATACTGTGTTTCTCTGCACTGAGAAAAGTGCAATTCATAAAACTGAGCTTGCCAGGGTTATGCTTAAATGCACAGGAAGATATATCTCATGAGAGGTTTATTTTGTTTATGTCAAGTCACTCAGTTGGCCCTTGTGCATTTTTAAATTATACAACAGCTTTAGTTTTTAGATGTGTTCAATTCACAGTTCGTTCAAAACAACCTCTTTTATTCATCTTGCTCTAAACAGATTCTTCATCCACTCTGTCATTGAGTCACAGCACAGTGGTTCAAGACCATTTCATTCTTCTGTATTTCAGTCCTTTTGAAGTCGCTCTATTTTTGCTCCAAGTCATTGGTTGGTTCATATATAAAATCCAATGGAAGAATTTCCAAGGGTATTTTAACCAACTGATCATCGTAGGAACGCAAAGTCCAGAGTTTCTCCAGTTCATAGATTTCCCTGGTTTCAGGTAGCATAAAGTGTACAATGATGTTCCCTTAGTAGGTGAGGTGAGAAGGAAAAAGAAAAGCAATATCAGATAAAGATTACATCATTATACGTTCCTTACAATACTCCAGTCAGCACACTGAAAATTACACTACTACTTTTTAACCATATTCATTATTCCAATCAACCCATTGTATTGTACTTATTAAAGAAAATAGTCACATGACACCAAAGCTTATAATTTATGTATTGAAATAGTAAATACAGATAGATTGTGGGTTGTTTTCCCTAAATAAATCCAGTGCTAATCATAGGTTTCGAGCCATGGGCAATGCTTTAAAAATAACAGCTCAATCTCCAAATGATGACTATAGTTGTGCTACTACACCTGCAGTAAGTTAAACTATGTAGACAAACATTAAAGGCAACAAACTAAGACCAATTTGTATCAGACACTGAGGGTCCATGCACATTAACCTCCATTCCTAGTCAATGGCCAAGTATCAAATAAATTATACGTAGGTTTCATCAAGATGTGTGGCAAATTAGTTTTGACAATGACAATTGGACTGACCCCATAAAGGCCAAGAATAATCTCCACAAGACTACTGCGTATACTCAACAAGCCAGAGGCTCAATACCATCGATCAGATGCCATACAACTGTGGCAAGGCCTGAATCCAACAAAATTAACTGAAAATGGGGAAATGAGTACTGACCATGATTAATCTCTACTGAATGAGCCAATGCTTTCCATGCCCATTTTAAGCAGGCAAACAAAGCTCCACCAGGGTGTGAGCTTCATTCCTCACTGGCTCTGACCCATCCATGTCAGATCTGCTTTCACAAGGGTAAACGCTCAAAGCAGCTGGCCCGGATGGATCCTAAAATAGTGCACCATATTCTTAGATGATTTTTCAATCTCTCACTTTAACAATCTACTGCCCCCCCATTTGCTTCAAGAAAACCTCCGTCATTCCAGTCCCCAAGAAAAGCTGGAGTAACTCGGGGGTCTTCTTGCGTATGGCATGCACAGCCTAAAGTTATAGGTCAACTTGTTCTATTTGATTGTGCACACCGGGTTGATTGCATTCGTCGAAACAGGGCGGACCACATGAAGGTTGCAATCAAAAAGTGACATAACATTGACACTCTAGGTCCAACATCAATCATGATCAAGTACTTTGAAATATTGGTAATAGTGTCTCTTGGTGTGTCTTGTGTGGGGGGTGGTGGGAGGGGGAAAGGGGGGAACTGCTTGTGGTCGCCCCCTCGACGGAGAGGCAACTTTTTCCATGTCTCCCTCGCAGCCTAACAGCTTGGATTGGTGCCTGGAGACGGGCCTGGAGCTTCAGCAGGGGGCAAAGTGTGGACTTTTCCATCACGGAGCGGGTGAACCCTTGCAGTGGGTCGCCAGAGAGGAGAGCTCCAATTGCTGGCCCGTGGACTGTTACATCCTCAAGCCACGGTCTGCGGAGCTTCTAGCCACGGGCGCGGCGTGGACTTACCAGGCTGGGATCCCTCGCCGGGGGTCGCGGGAGAAGAGCTCCGACAGCCGGCCTGCAGCCTATAACATCCTGAAGCCGCGCTCTCCAGTAAGAAAGCGCCGATTCAGAACCTCCAAGCCGCGGAGGGTGTTTGACCGTTTCGACGTAGGAGTTTCAATCATCCCGACGAGAGGGCCTATACATCGGGCTGTTCGTAGCGGCGACTACGGAGGGTTCATGGCCCCAACCATGGGTTAACAAACAGGTGGCCTGACTGAACTTTGTGCCTTCCACCACAGTGAATAATGCTGTGGTGGATGTTTGTGCTAAATCTTAGTGTGTATTGTGTGTTCTTTTTAAGTGTATCGCTGCCGGCAAATTCATTTCACTGCACCTTCGGGTGTATCTGACAAATAAAATTGACTTTGACTTCAGCCTACATCTGTACCAATCAGGCAGGACAGTGGCACGGCAGTAACGTTTCTGCCTTACAGCGCCAGAGACCCAATTTCAAACCTGACTATGGGTGGTGTCTGTTCGGAGTTTGTGTGTTCTCCCTGTGACCATGTGTTTTCTCCAGGTGTTCCGGTTTCCTCCTACACTCCAAAGATGTATAGGTTTATCGGTCAATTGGCTTCCGTAAGTTGTAAATTCTCCCTAATGCGTAGGAAAGCTTTAGTGTACGAGTTGATCGCTGGTCGACGCTGACTCGGTGGGCAATTTGAAATTTGGAACAGAAAAAATCACATGTGGTTAAAGTACATTTTTATACATTTTGGTTTCACTACGTAGAAATTTCAGGGCACCATAATGTTTGGTTTCACAGGTGTTTGTAACTGCTCCGGTGTGTTTAATTGCCTCCTTAATGCAGGTATGAGAGAGCTCTCAGCGCCTAGTCTTTCTTCCAGTCTTTCCATCACCTTTGGAAACTTTTATTGCTGTTTATCAACATGAGGACCAAAGTTGTGCCAATGAAAGTCAAATAAGCCATTATGAGACTGAGAAACAAGAATAAAACTGTTAACATCAGCCAAACCTTAGGCTTACCAAAATCAACTGGAACATAATTAAGAAAGAGAGCACTGGTGAGCTTACTAATCGCAAAGGGACTGGCAGGCCAAGGAAGACCTCCACAGCTGATGACAGAAGAATTCTATCTCTTATAAAGAAAAATCCCCAAACATCTGTCCGACAGATCAGAAACACTCTTCAGGAGTCAGGTGTGGATTTGTCAATGACCACTGTCCGCAGAAGACTTCATGAACAGAAATACAGAGGCTGCACTGCAAGATGCAAACCACTGGTTAGCCGCAAAAATAGGATGGCCAGGTTACAGCTTGCCAAGAAGTACTTAAAAGAGCAACCACAGTTCTGGAAAAAGGTCTTGTGGACAGATGAGACGAAGATTAACTTACATCATAGTGATGGCAAGAGCAAAGTATGGAGGAGAGAAGATCCAAAGTATACCACCTCATCTGTGAAACATGGTGGTGGGGGTGTTATGGCCTGGGCATGTATGGCTGCTGAAGGTACTGGCTCACTTATCGTCATTGATGATACAACTGCTGATGGCAGTAGCATAATGAATTCTGAAGTGTGTAGACACATCCTATCTGCTCGTTCAAACAAATGCCTCAAAACTCATTGGCCAGCGATTCATTCTACAGCAAGACAATGATACCAAACATACTGTTAAAGCAACAAAGGAGTTTTTCAAAGCTAAAAAATTATCAATTCTTGTGGCCAAGTCAATCACCTGATCTGAACCCAAATGAGCATACCTTTTATATGCTGAAGGGGACTAGCCCTCAAAACACACATAAGGTAAAGATGGCTGCAATACAGGCCCGGCAGAGCATCACCAGAGAAGACGCCCAGCAACTGGTGATGTCCATGAACTGCAGACTTCAAGCAGTCCTTGTATGCAAAGGATATGCAACAAAATACTAAACATAACTACTTGCAATTACATGACATTGCTGTGTCCCAAACATTATGGTGCCCTGAAATGGGGGACTATGTATAAACACAGCTGTAATTTCTACATGGTGAAACCAAAATGTATAAAAATTGCCTTTATTAAAATCTGACAATGTGCACTTTAACCACATGTGATTTCACAAATCTCAAATTGTGGAATAGAGGCAAATAAATAAATTATGGGCCTTTGATCCAAACATTACGAAGGGCACTGAAGTCCCTTGCAATTTGTGTCCAGTAATAGATCTAATCCCTTGCATTATATTCCGCTCTGGATCACCCTGACAACACAAACACTTTGTCAGTACGCAATTTATTGACCACTGCTCAACCTTCAACACCATAATGCTGAATAGGATTATGACTAAACTTCTGGACCTTGGCCTGGGGTCTACATCAGCAACTGGCTTTTGGACTTTGGCTAACAGACCTCAGTCCTAGAATTGGTCATAACATTTCTCCCAAGTGCTGCTATTCAGGGTTGTGTGCTCAGTCCCCTGCTTTACTTCCTGTCGACCCATGACTGTGGCCAAGTACAGCACCAACTTGATCTTTTAGTGACCCCACTGTTGTCGGCCACATCAACAATATGAGATGGAGTAGACTTTAGATGTTAGAGGTACGGTGTGAAAACAGGTCCATTGTGGGAAGGGGAATGAAAGTGTTTGGCAACTGGGAGACCAGGTAAGTCCAGGCGGACTGAGCAAAGATGTTCAGCAAAATGATCACCCAGTCTACGTTTGGTCTCGCCGATGTATAAGAGTCCACACATTAAACAACGGATACAGTAGATGAGGTTGGAGGAGGTGCAAGTGTTGTACATCCGCAAGACTAAAGGTAGACTGGGTGGTCGTTTTGCTGAACACCATTGCTCAGTCCGCCTGGACCTACCTGACGGTTGCCAAACACTTCATTTCCCATTCCCACACTGACCTTTCTATCTAGGCCTCATCCATTGTCAGAGTGAGGCTAAACGCAAATTGGAGGAATAGCAACTCTATTTCGCTTGGGCAGTGGTATGATGTTGATATCTCTAACTTCAAGTAACTTCAACATCTGATATAGATAGATATGCCATTTATTGTCACCATACATGTACAGTGAAACTGAAAGCTGCTCGTACTCAGTGCATACATACAATTTTACACAAAAAACAAGAAACAGAAAAACAAAACAGAAGGGAGATGGGGGGGGGGGAATAGGTGCACAAATTCTACGGCGCTACATACATATATACATATATACAGATGGAAGTCCGTGTTGGGCGGTGTAGTCAGTGCATGTGTGGATTTGAATTTATGGTAGATATAATTCTCGGGAAGCAGCTATTCCTGAGTCTGTTTGTCCTGGATTTGATGCACCTATAGCGCCTTCCAGAGGGCAGCAGGTCGAACAGTCCAAACGCAGGATGGGAGCTGTCTTTGGTGATCTTCTTTGCCCTGCTAAGGCAGCAGGAGGTGTAGATGTCCATCAGGGAGGGGAGAGGGCAACCAATGATCCTCTGCGCTGTCCTGGTTACCCTCTGAAGCCTCTCCCTGTCTGCCATGGTGCAGCTGCCATACCATGCTGTAATGCAGTATGTCAGCAGGCTCTCGATGGACGAGCGGTAGAAGGTCAGCAGCAGGTTAGAGTCCAGGTTGTGCTTCCTGAGGACCCTCAGGAAGTGCAGCCGCTGCTGAGCCTTCTTGATGACCGCTGTCGTGTTGTCCGTCCAGGAGATGTCAGCCGCGATATGGACGCCGAGAAACCGGAAGGTGTTGACCCTCTCCACACACTCGCCGTTAATGTGTAGGGGGACTAAGTCGATGCTGTGCCTCCTGAAGTCGACAATGAGCTCTTTTGTTTTTCTGGTGTTCAGAGCCAGATTGTTTTCTGAGCACCAGGTTGTCAACTTCAGGACTTCCTCTCTGTAGGCTGCCTCGTCTCCCTTTGAAATAAGTCCGACCACAGTAGTGTCGTCAGCAAATTTGACGATGCGGTTGTTGTTGTGGGCCGGACTACAGTCGTAGGTGTAGAGACAGTATAAGAGGGGGCTTAGCACACAGCCCTGTGGGGAACCGGTACTCAACCTGCGAGTGGAGGAGAGGTGGGGGCCAAGTCTCACAGTCTGGGGCCGGTTTGTGAGGAAATCCTTAATCCAGGCACATGTGACAGTGGGGAGGCCGAGAGTGACCAGTTTACTAATGAGGATGTCCGGGATGATTGTGTTAAAGGCTGAACTAAAATCCACAAAGAGCATCCGGACGTAGCTCTGCCCCTGCTCCAGATGGCTCAGCACAGAGTGGAGAGCTACGGTGATGGCGTCTTCTGTGGATCTGTTTTGGCGATAAGCGAATTGGTGGGGGTCGAAGTCTGGTGGTAGATAGTCCTTGATGTGCTGGAGGACCAATCTCTCGAAGCACTTCGTGATTACCGGAGTGAGGGCAACAGGACGGTAGTCATTTAGGCTGGTGATGGGAGACTTCTTCGGCACAGGGACGATTGTGGCTGATTTTAGGCAGGACGGAATAACTGCCTGGGCCAGGGAGAGATTGAAAATTCTGGTGAAGATGGCAGTGAGCTGGTGGGCGCACGCTTTGAGCACCTTACCAGGGACTCCATCTGGGCCGGTAGCCTTCTTGGGGTTCACTGCCAGGAGCACCCGTCTGACATCGTGTTCCCCGACAGTGAGTGGGGTAGTACAGGAGCCAGGTGAGGGTGGGAACAGGGCTGTAGCAGGTGAGTGCTGCTGTTGTGATGTTTCAAAGCGGGAGAAGAAGCAATTTAGCTTTTCTGCCAGCGGCGCACTCAGGTCTTCTGACTTTGTGGCACAGCCTCTGTAGTTGGTAATGTCTTGTATGCCCCGCCATACCTCCCGTGTATTATTGCTGGACAAGTGGGACTCTATGCTCCTCTTGTGATCCGCCTTGGCCTTTTTAATACCACTTTTCAGGTCGGCTCGAGCAGCCCTGTACAGAGCTCTGTCACCTGACCTGAAGGCAGCATCGCGGGCTCTGAGGAGTGTGCGGACCTGACTGGACATCCAGGGTTTCTGGTTTGGGAAAACCCGTATGTTTTTGTCTACAGTCACATTTCCGATGCAGAACTTGATATAGTCCAGCACCGATTCTGTGAGAGTTTCCAGGTCCTGGTGTTCGAATATGTCCCAGTTTGTCTGGGTAAAGCAGTCCTGTAGATTGGAGAGTGCATTTTCAGGCCAGGTTGTAACAGATTTTATGGTGGGCCTGGCACTGCGTCTGAGGGGGGTGTAGGCTGGAGAGAGCAGGAGGGAGAGATGGTCTGACTGGCCGAGTTGGGGGAGGGGGATGGCTCTATACGCGTGCTTGATATTGGTGTAAACATGATCCAGCGTGTTCACCCCTCTAGTAGAACACTTGACATGTTGGTAGAATTTCGGCAGTACAGTCTTCAAGTTGGCCTTATTAAAGTCCCCTGCGATTATGTGAACACCTTCGGGGTGGTCCTGCTGCTGTTCGTTAATGGTGTTCAGCAGGAGAGAGAGCGCCTTGTTTACATTGGCATCAGGTGGAATATACACAGCCGTGACAATCACGACTGTTAGTTCTCTCGGTAGAAAAAAAGGCCGGCATCTTACAGACATGTACTCGAGGTCAGGGGAACAATGATTGTCTATGATTGTCCCGTTGTTGCACCAATTCTCATGCACGTATATACAGAGACCCCCTCCCCTGCTCTTACCGGAGTCCATAGTCCTGTCCCCGCGGAGCAGAAAGCGTCCTGCTAGCTGCATGCTAGCATCAGGTATCCCCGGGTGAAGCCAGGTTTTGGTGATGATCATAACACAGCAGTCACGAACATACCGATTCCCAGCGAGTTGTAATTCCAGGTCATCCATTTTGTGAACCAGGGATCTGGCGTTGGAGAGATACAGGCTCGGTAGAGGTGGCTTGTGTGGTCGATTCCTTAGCCTTAGCAAAGCTCCAGACCTGCGGCCTCGCTTCTGCTTCCTCTCCATCCTCCGTCTGCGCCGCCTCCTAGACCCGACAACAATCCACGGGGACCCCGGTGGTCTTGCTATGTCGCCCGGGATGTTATACTTGCGGTGGAAGGCACCCGAAACCGATGTCTGACGCTGTACAACGATATCCCCGATATCCACGAGGTTCTGTCGGGAGTAGCGGGTGTAGCGGGTGTTCGCAGAACCGACTGCAAAGACGTACACGGACAACACAACGTACACAAACAACAAAAAGAGCACCGAGACAGAGAGCCGTGAGCCGCTGCGACCGTGCGCGCCGTCATCTTGGATCCGAGTATGTACAGGTGTTCCTCAGGGCTGTGTGCTGAGCCCCCTCCTCTACTCTCTGCATTCCCTCTCTCTCCATCCCTCTCCCACCCAAGTCGCATCAACTTCTCGTTCTCACCCAGCAAACAGCTAACAGGGGCCTGTGTCCTTTATCATCATTACTTTTTTGCATATCTTTCATTTATTTGTTCTATACCTCTCTACATCACCATCTATATCTCTTCTTTCCCTTTCCCTTTCCCATGACCGTCAGTCTGAAGTGAAATGTCACCCATTCCTTCTCTCCAGAAATGCTGCCTGTCCTGCTGAGTTACTCCAGCATTTTGATTCTATCCTTGGTTTAAAACAGCATCTGAACTTCCTTCCTACACAATTTCATTGCACTTGGTGTATATGACAATAAACTAATTTGAATCCGGGCCAGTTAGTTTCACTCCAGCTACTTATTGTATGGTCACATATATATCAAGTGTCTGTTCTCGGGATTCAGCTGACTTCCAAACCCCCAGATCTGGTTCTAGTTTATATCCAAGAACATTCAGAACAGGATTTTGTAATTGTTTCCAACTACACACTGTTTAGCTCGACTCTAGGTAACCTGCAGCCGGAGTCTACACCAATAGCAGCAAAACATATTATTTCAACGCCTCATATGAAGGGCAGAAAGTATCCTTATCGTTTACAACTCCCCAAAGCTCTCCATATTTTTCTCAATTCTGATACCAACTATGAAGAGAGGAAATGTTTAGAGGGACATGAGCCAAGTGCAGGCAAATGGGACTCAGTTATATGGAGCATCTTGGACAGCAAGGACGAATTGAATCGAAGAGCCTGCTTTCAATGCTATATGACTATGACGCTATTCAAATAACAATGCTAAAAAGATTAATAATATGTAAAAAAACATGCAGACTCACCAAAATCTATGCACTTCCAATCATCGGTATCTTTCCCTTCAATGTGAACATGGTAATTCTCTTCTCTCTTCAAGTGTTTATGCTGAAGAATAAAAACAACCATTCATTAAAAATTCAATTATATTACACAGGTAGAGAATGCAGGGTGACTTGCATTGGTCAGGTTGGGGGAGTGGGCAAATGAATGGCAGATGAAGTTTAATGCGGATAAATGTGAGGTTATCCACTTTGGTAGCAAAAACAGGAAGGCAGATGGCGTCAAGTTGGGAAAAGGGGAAGTACAACGGGATCTGGGGGTCCATGTACATCAGTCTATGAAAGTAAGCATGCAGGTACAGCAGGCAGTGAAGAAAGCAAATGGCATGTTGGCCTTTATAACAAGAGGAATATAGGAGCAACAAGATCCTTCTGCAGTTGTACAGAGCCCTAGTGAGACCACACCTGGAATATTGTGTGCAGTTTTGGTCCCCTAATTTGAGGAAGGACATTCTTGCTATTGAGGGAGTGCAGCGTAGGTTTACAAGATTAATTCCCGGGATGGCGGGACTGTCATATGTTGAGAGAATGGAACAGCTGGGCTTGTACACTCTGGAGTTTAGAAGGATGAGAGGGGATCTCATTGAAACATATAAAATTGTTACGGGTTTGGACACGCTAGAGGCAGGAAACATGTTCCCGATGTTG